>NC_064629.1:615444029-615758315 GCF_023864275.1 Schistocerca cancellata
ACGCAGAAAGCACTGAAGCTAAAATTGTTATAGGAACAGAAAAACTGGCCAAAGCTGGAGATAAATTCTGTCGAAATTTTTACAGAGGCGCAAACCGTGTTCAGAAAGGATAGATTAATTAAAGTAGGTGGTGGTGTGTTTGTGTCTGTTGGTAGTAGTTTATCTCGTAGTGAAGTTGAAATAGATAGTTCCTGTGAATTACTGTGGGTAAAGGTTATACTCAACAGCCGTACCAAAATAATAATTGGCTCCTCCTACCGACCCCCTGACTCAGATGATATAATAGCTGAACGCTTCAAAGAAAACTTGAATCTCATTACAAATAAGTACCCCACTCATACAGTTATATTTGGTGGAGACTTCTATCTACCCTCGATTTGTTGGCGAAAATACATGCTTAACGCCGGTGGTAGACAGAAAACATCTTCCGAAATTGTACCAAATGCTTTCTCTGAGAAATACTTTGAACAGCTAGTTCATGAGACCACACGAATTGTAAATGGTTACGATAAGACACTTGACCTCTTAGCCACAAATAATCCTGATCTAATAGAGAGCGTCATGACGGATACAGGGATTAGTGAACACAAGGTCACTGTAGCGAGGCTCAAAACCATATCAACCAAAACCACTAAAAATAAACGCAAAATATATCTATTTAAAACAACACATAAAAATTCGCTTGATGCCTTCCTAAGAGAGAGTCTCCATTCCTTCCAAGCTAATTATGTAAGTGTAGCCCAGATATGGCTCAAATTCAAAGATACAGTATTGACAGCAATAGATAGATTCATGGCGTATAGGTTAATAAGATACGGGACTGATCCACCATGGTACACAAAACACGTCAGAACGCTGCTGCAGAAGCAACGAAAAAAGTATGCCAAATTCAGAAGAACGTCAAATCCCCAAGACTGGCTAAGTTTCACGGAAGCTCTAAATTTAGTGCGGACGTCAATGCCAGATGCTTTTAATAGTTTCCACAATGAAATATTGTCCCAAAATATGGTAGAAAACCCAAAGATATTCTGGTCGTATGTAAAGTAAACCAGTGGCAAAAAACAGTCAATACCGTCACTGCGCGATAGCGATGGAAATGTTACCCATGATGGTGCCACTAAAGCGGAGTTACTAAATACAGTTTTCCGTAATTCCTTCACGAAAGAAGACGAAGTAAATATTCCAGAGTTCGAAACCAGAACATCTGTTAGCATGAGTGACATAAAAGTAGATATCTTAGGTGTTGCGAAACAACTCAAATCACTTAAGAAACTCAAGTCCTCCGGTACAGGTGGTATATCAATCAGGTTCCTCTCAGAGTATGCAGACAAAGTAGCGCCTTTCTTAGCAATCATATACAACCGCTCACTTGACGAAAGGTCTGTTCCTAAAGACTGGAAAGTAGGACAGGTCACATCAATATTCAAAAAGGGAAATAGGAGTAACCCATTGAATTACAGACCCATATCACTGACCTCAATTTGCAGTAGGAATTTGGAGCATATACTGTACTCGAACATTATGAATCACCTTGAAGAAAATGACTTATTGATACATAACCAAAACGGATTCAGAAAATATCGTTCTTTCGCAACACAGCTAGCTCTTTATTCCCATGAAGTAATGAGTGCTGTCTACAAGGGATCTCAGATCGATTCCATATTCCTAGATTTCCAGAAGGCTTTTGATACCGTTCCTCACAAGCGACTATTAATCAAATTGCGTGCATATGGAGTATCGTCTCAGATCTGTGACTGTATTCGTGATTTCCACTCAGAGAGGTCACAGTTCGTAGTGATAGACGGTAAATCATCGAGTAAAACAGAAGTGCTATCTGGCGTTCCGCAAGGTAGTGCCACAGGTCCTTTGCTGTTCCTAAGCCGGCCGCGGTGGCCGTGCGGTTCTGGCACTGCAGTCCGGAACCGCGGAACTGCTACGGTCGCAGGTTCGAATCCTGCCTCGGGCATGGGTGTGTGTGATGACCTTAGGTTAGTTAGGTTTAAGTAGTTCTAAGTTCTAGGGGACTTATGACCTAATATGTTGAGTCCCATAGTGCTCAGAGCCATTTGATTTTGCTGTTCCTAATTTATATAAATGATCTAGGTGGTAATCTGAGCAGCCCGCTTAGATTGTTTGCAGATGACGCTGTAATTTACCGTCTAGTAAAATCATCAGAGGATTAATTCCAATTACAAAATGATCTAGAGAGAATTTCTGTTTGGTGCGAAAAGTGGCAATTAGCACTAAACAAAGAAAAGTGCGAGATCATCCACATGGGTACTAAAAGAAATCCGAGAAATTTTGGGTATACCATAAATCGCACAAATCTAAGGGCTGTCGATTCGACTAAATACCTAGGAATTACAATTACGAGCAACTTAAATTGGAAAGACCATATACATAATATTGTGGTGAAGGCGAAACAAAGACGGCACCTTCTTGGCAGAACACTTAGAAGATGCGACAAACCCACTAAAGAGATAGGCTACATTACACTTGTCCGCCCTCTGCTGGAATATTACTGCGCTGTATTGGATTCTTATCAGGTAGGATTGGCAGAGGACATCGAAAAAGTGCAATCACCAACTTTCTCTTCCGAATTCGTAAATATTTTTTTGACACCCACCTACCTAGGGAGAAATGATTACCATAATAAAATAAGAGAAATCAGAGCTCGAACGGGAAGATTTCGGTGTTCTTTTTTCCCGCGCGCCATTCGAGAGTGGAATGGTAGAGCAGTAGTATGAAAATGGTTCGATGAACTCTCAACCAGGCACTTAAGTGTGAATTGCTGAGCAACCATGTAGATGTAG
This sequence comes from Schistocerca cancellata, assembly GCF_023864275.1. Lineage (NCBI taxonomy): Eukaryota > Metazoa > Arthropoda > Insecta > Orthoptera > Acrididae > Schistocerca > Schistocerca cancellata. The sequence goes on from NC_064629.1 coordinate 615,446,843, forward strand.
ATGTAGATATAATTATCATTAAGTTCAGTTAACAAATGTCTTTATGATTAATTAATGCAACTATGTCTTCCATTGTGTTGTGTTTTTGTGTCAGTCAATTTTGTATTCTTACACATGCTGCATCCTGTTTACTGGTACAGCAGTTACTGATTAGTGACATTACTAATAATGTTTATTTTTTTGTCTTTTGTGCTCCGTAACTCACGAAGTAAAACACATTTTACAATTGTACTGAGTATGTCTTTCAGTAGATCTCCCATGGGCCAAACGAGTATCACCTTTTGTACCACTATGCTTTATTACAGTAAAACGTTATATTGATTTTGGCTTAAGAGTTTTTCACTTAATTTTAGACCGCTGTAAGATTTTCCTCATTCTGTGAAAAAGATTTACATTAAGAGGTTACGTTTTTCCATAGTTTTACAGTAGTCATTATCTGCATTTCTCAACAAGGTTAATTTGTCTGACACAATTTCAACATTTCCGCTGCTGCTGAAAACGAACAAACGCACATTTCAAAACTTTATTAGTGAGCTGCACCTTACTGTATGCCTCCTGTAGCGGTGTAGCATGATACTGTGGTTTGGAGAACGAGAACTGTAACATGTGCTCGATAGTATCCGAGCGGCCTTAATTGCGTTCCGCCTGGTTTGTATGCAGTCTACACAACTCAGGTTCTCTAAGCTCGTTTCGGTACAGTCGTTTGACTTACAAAACAGTTACCACAAGTGACCACTAGAACACCCTGCTATGTATGGCAGTAACTCAAGATGTAAATTAATACCACGATGCTACAAATATCAGGAAACACCCGAGGCAGTCCTTAATTTTATAACCTCCAATTTATTAAAACTAGCGACGTTTATAAAGTGATACCACTCTCATTGATATCTGACACAAACGATGCCCATAACTCTAAACATCGTTCCACAATTCTTACTCGAAGCGAATTTTTTTTGAGTAAAAGAGATTTCTCAAGAATGTCTATAATGATCCAAAGTATTCTTGCTCTCTAAGAGGCATTCCAGCCACTTATTATCCACCGTTAGTGTGGCGAGTGCTCTCGCATAAACTGATTATTGAAGAAACAAATTACAAAACTGTGACTAATAACGTCAACCGATCTATCAGTACCTCACCATTAACAAAATATGATCCGTAATTTCACTGTATTCATGATGACACGTTGACCTACATGCAATTCGAAAATCATCTATAGTACTTGTTATCTAACACAGAGTGAAAATAAAAATGGGAGTTATTAATGGGCAGTTAGTCGTGAATATCTTTGAACTTTATATGACACGATGAAGTGCTTCGTTCTCGACATAGACTGAAACCCAATACTAATTGAGTAAAATATTTGTGCCGACCGATACTCGACCACAGCATTGAACGTGATTGATAACTAGCCATAAAGAGATGTGCTGTAAAACATTTTTAGCCAGTAACAGTTAGCAAACCTGAAGTTGAAATTACATGACGAAAATTTTTATACTGAACCAGGGCTCCCGTGCAGAAACTATTTTCCATTTTAACTAACGACGAAATATGTTAAATGTGGTGACATTATCAAGTATTAAACTTCAAATGACGTATGAATGCGCTGGACGGCTATTCTAGCCCAGCACCTAATCCTGTTGTTCTGTAAGTACAATCAGATGCCAGATGTCGAATTTTCTCAGTAGTACTATGATGTGTGGAACTGCAATGACGAGACGAACAAATAATTTCTACTTTCTCGGTAGTCGAACCCGGCACCTATCACCATTTTTTTCAGCCCCGATTTGACATTAAATATAGGTTTCTTTCACCAGCGGCGACATGTGGACGTGTTTGAACTAGAAATAACGTGACGAGTAGTTCAGTGATGACTGGAAACTGAACCCCGCACATATCGTCGTTGACTACACACGAAGACAGATTAACTATCGAATTGATTTACAGCAGTAGTAAGTAATGATCTTGAAATGATGTGACGAAAGATCTCTCTGGGAGTCGAAATTGTCACTTATTGTTATTGACAATGAACGAAGAGACGTTAAAAGTTAAAGTAATTTTTCAGCAACAATAACATATGCTCCTGCTAAAGCTTGAAAACAGATTATGAAAATTTTGTGTCGAAGCAGTATTCGAACCCTGACACCTGGAGACTTGCATCCCAATCCACAACCAATATATTCAACATCTCAAGCTGAAATAAAAGACAGGAAAAGTGTTCTGTGACCTTATATCAGACTTGGTTCTTTAACTAAAATAACTAAAAAGACTAGTGTATGAAAGGTTACTCGTGACAGAGCTTCTACGTGCTGCCACTTATACATCTACATGAATAATTTGGGTGAAAGGAATGGTTAGGAAACGGGATAGAAAAGAGATGGAACGGGAATAATGACTTCTAGCCGCACAGGGCATTGTGACAACTGCGAGATTTGAAAATTTGTGCTAGATCGGGACTCGAACCCGGATGTTCCACTTTTCTATAATGGTTGCTAAAACCACCTGGGCCATCCGGATACGCTTTCCGTCAGACCCAAATTCCCAATCCCGCTCACCACACCTCAGAAACCCCTATCATCAACCCCTTGTCGCAGATTTATGATTCCCGTAGGAGTTCGGGTGTTGATTGTGCATCACAATTGAAACTTTTTCATCAAATAGTCGTCACGCCCATTCCTCGTTTTCACAGTTTTCACTTTGGCCCACCATGGAACCGGCGATTCTGCAAAGCTGCAGAAACAGTGGCGCCTGTAGAAGAAGCAGCAGCAACTGCAGTAGTAACAACAGGAGCAGATGCCGACGTTGATAACCCTGAATACGTACTTGGTTTGCCACCTTGCCTGGCTAGCGGGGAAGGGGGTGGTCTTCTCCTCTCCACCGCCCTCAACGCCGCTTGTCGGTTTCGGTAAGTCTACATAAAGATGGGAGAATTATCTGTGCTGGTTCTTACTGCACTGACAGGTAAGGTACATCGTCTGTCTGGTTGATAACGCCGTCTTCTTGTGTCCAGCAGCCCGGTTGTCCAAAACTTGCAGCCCTCCACTGAGTCCGAGAAACTTCCCTTTGGCCCGCATCTCGTGGTCGTGCGGTAGCGTTCTCGCTTCCCACGCCGGGGTTCCCGGGTTCGATTCCCGGCGGGGTCAGGGATTTTCTCTGCCTCGTGATGGCTGGGTGTTGTGTGCTGTTCTTAGGTTAGTTAGGTTTAAGTAGTTCTAAGTTCTAGGGGACTGATGACCATAGATGTTAAGTCCCATAGTGCTCAGAGCCAAACTTCCCTTTGACGAGCTTTGTCGATAGCGTACTCAGTATTTCGGCCAGTGACACAGTTGCAATTTAACCAGCACGACAAGCACTCTGGGCAGTGGAATGCTACCTGGATCATCGATTTTTAAGTTCAAAAATGTTCAAATGTGTGTGTGAAATCTTATGGGACTTAACCGCTAAGGTCATCAGTCCCTAAACTTACACACTACGTAATCAAAATTATCCTAAGGACAAACACACACACCCATGCCCGCGGTAGGACTCGAACCTCCGCCGGGACCAGCCGCACAGTCCATGACTGCAGCGCCTATAAGTTCACTCGTACAAGTGCCCTTATGAATGTCCCAAATGTACTACCCCTTACGCAGATTTGTTAATCTGGGACGTGATTGCCTGTTTATTCCCGAACTTGAGGTTCAGACTAGAGCATGGTCCAAACCTTCTTAGTAGACGTTTGGCTGGGAGGTGTGACCGAGCGGTTCTAGGCGCTTCAGTCTGGAACCGCGTGACCACTACGGTCGCAGGTTCGAATCCTGCCTCGGGCATGGATGTGTGTGATGTCCTTAGGTTAGTTAGGTTTAAGTAGTTCTACGTTCTAGGGGACTGGTGACCTCAGATGTTAAGTCGCAAAGTGCTCAGAGCCATTTGAACCATTTTTTTAGTAGACGTTGCCCAAACTCCGGAATTGCATGTTGCATGAGCTTACGGTGGCGGCTCAGTAGGTTCTTTCTGATAACTGGTGGATGGCGCAATTACGTGTGTATGGTCAACAGACCTTGTTAGCCCTCTGGGTACCACAGGAGGCCTCGACTTAGAGCGAGTCACTGTGTGTTGGCGCCGTCGACGATTCCCGTGCGACAGCAACTCGGTGACGCGTAATTCCCGTTCCCGGGGTTTTTCGGATCTTCCAAAAAAAAAAAAAAAAAAAATGGTTCAAATGGCTCTTAGCAATATGGGACTTAACTGCTGTGGTCATCAGTCCCCTAGAACTTAGAACTACTTAAACCTAACTAACCTAGGGACATCACACACATTCATGCCCGAGGCAGGATTCGAACCTGCGACCGTAGCGGTCGCGCGGTTCCAGACTGTAGCGCCTAGAAACGCACGGCCACTCCGGCCGGCTCGGATCTTCCGCCCATTGGGCGAGCCACTGGTCCTGCCCTGACTGTCGTTTGTTGTATGTTCGCCTAGGCTGTCCACACGTGGAGGCCAACAGCGAGGTATGCCATAAGACAGGACATTTGGCAAACCTTGTGGCAGTTGGCATGCCAGGAGTCAGTCATCGGACACCTCAGTGTTTCTCCCGGTCTCTGCGGCTGCCTCCGGCGACACGCACGTTTCGACTCAGCGTATTTAGCTCACGTTGATTGTGGATGGGCAGCAGGTCGAATTTCAAGTAGACGCAGGAGCGAAAATCAGCCTCATTAATTTGTATACAAACAGGATCTTGGGGATTCCGGAGTTGCGACGACCCCTCCGCCAGGATGTGTCTTGTAGTAAACAGTGCATTCTCTTGTGATGGCAATTCTCCATCTCCGCCCATTACAAGACCGTGGAATGGCGACTTGGTCAATTCACCGTTGGCGCAATATGTCTTTGCCCTCGATGTATTTAGTTTTTGCTATCAGATCGTTGACTTAGTGCGCTCACTGTCACACTCTTACAGACAGCTGTTTGAAAATACTTTGGGCCAGGCAGAACATTTCGAAGCACATGTTTCTCTTAAGCCTTTGACAGTCCCGAAATTTTGTCACCTCTTCCGCATTCCCGTTGTCTGGCGTGATAAGGTAAAGGCTGCGTTGGCAGGATCAGAGTGTCGTTTCTCCTATTCCGTCGAGTCAGTGGGCCACCCTTTTGATGGTGGTTCAGAAGCCTGCCAGCGCCGTGCAGATTTGCGGCCCTTTTACACGAATTGTCAGTGTGTAGCAGATTCATATTCCATTCTGCGGCAGACGGAGTTGGTGAAGTTGTCAGGGGGCCAATATGTTTCCTACGTCGAATTGCGCAATGCGTACTTGCTGTTTCCATTGGACACAGTTTCTCGGACTTTCCTGGCCCCCAAATTCCCATTTATGTTGCATCAAATTAACCGCTTGATTTTTTTGGAGTCCCATTGTGCCAGGAATATCCCAAGGATAATTGGAGCAATTGGTTCAGGAATTCCTTATTGCGTGAGTTACCTTAATGACATCTGGGTCACGGGAGCATTTATGCAGCCTTCAGTAAGTTTTCCAATGTCTCCTGGAGAATGCCACGAGAAAAAACTGCTCTGCACGGCAGTAACTCAAGATGTAAATTAATACCACGATGCCACAGATGTCAGATCTTATTAGAGATGAGACAGCCCTCGACTCTTCAAAACTAAGATTCATTACAATGAGTGACAGATGTAAACTGTTCCCATTCTCATTAGTATCCGACACAAATAATGCCCACAACTGTAACAATGATTCTTGTAATATTGCTCCGTAACACGTGTTCCAACCATCTATTATCCGCCGTTCGTCACTCTATCACAATCATTTTTAAAATTACAAGCTCAAAAATTGTAGTTTGAAGTTCTGAACATGATGTGACAAAGCGTCTTGCTTCAGCAGTCAATAGAGACACTGTTTTCTGTTGTGTGATCTGAAGATGGCCGTTTAACTTGTCGAAACTAGTATTCGATTTACTGAAAATATCAGTTTATTTTAATATAAAAGATCTGTAGATATTTTGAAAACAAATAGTATCGTCTGCTGTGGAGTGAAATAGGTGTCACTGTTCAGGCTGTGTGTGTCAGCATAAGTTTATCGCAATGTTTCTTTCGCTATGGTGAATTTTGCTGCTCAGTAGTTATTTGAATCAACTGACCAGTAGTTTGAGTAAATAGGTGTTCTATTGACGTTCATTTTTAGGTGGGGTAGCACCGTCATAAAGCACTGACAGAAGATATGATAACGTTAAGGTCTTCTTACACAGATGTCAAAAATAATGTTTGCAAATAACTTGTTTCTCTTAAAGGACAAATAAATTGACCATTTGGTCGATTATAGTTCTGTCTGGCTTTTCTAAACTACGGCAACTTACATCTAATGAGTACACTGTGTAAAAAGCAAAAATATGGCTATATTTGGAGGATTATAATTCCATCCACTTTGTTAAAATGATTAATTTCTGTCTACTGCAGTAAAGTGTCAGCAGTTCTTGAGTACCATCACTGACATGTTGGTATTTGCTTTTCACTGTCGGTTCATACTCTAAGAGGGTTGGGTTGATCTGGGGGAAAAGACCAAACAGCGAGGTCATCGATGTTATTGGATTAGGAAGGGAGTCGGCCGTGCCCTGTCAATGGAACCATCCTGGCATTTGCCTGAAGGGATTTAGGGAAATAACGGAAAACCTAAGTCAGGATGGCCGAAAGCGGGATTGAACCGTCGTCCTCCTGAATGCGAGTCCAGTGTGGTAACCACTGCGCCATCTCGTTCGGTATGTTCCAAGGACTTTTCCAGCAGTATAATGCAATTTTTTAAATTTCTGCGTATCTGTGGCTCACTTAGTGAAGCACTGAATCTGTCTCACATGATGCACTTCTTAGGGAAAAATAACTGCCAAACACCGAGATGGTGACTGTTTTCGATGTTTTACAATGGTAGAAATATGGCTAAACTATCCTTACCATAAGAAAGGCTCATTCAAAAAACTGTACATAAGCACTTAAATCTTTCACAATTATCACTATACAATTATATCTTCATTACACATTTACGCATAGAAACATACAACACAATTACTTGAATCACAGGATATTTTACTTAGATTTACAATGTTTCAATGGTGTTATGCACATTCTTTACTTATATTTACAATGTTGATTTGGTATTATACATATTCAGATAATTATCACTGTCAAGTAGAAAAGATATAAACTCACTTTACTATCTAGAGAAGGCGTAACGACGCTGCTCCACAACACGTTCGGCACGGGTGCATCAGAGGCAGACGGTGACTGGGTAACAACCGGAGAACAGAACGCAGCGAATGGAATGAACTCCCCATGAGAACTGAACTACGGGAAGCTGAGTGTCCGAACCAACGTAGATACATACACTGCAATAACTCAACACGCGTCTGGCGCGGGCGGCCGACGACTGAGCACACGACAACCCTCGGCACGAAGCGAAAGGCTACGTCTGCGGCTATTTAGCTCCGCAGGAACACTGGCCTGTTCTGCTTACTGCCGCTCGTTAGCAAACACTTCATTATAGCAGAAAGCGTCTTCGATGTGTAAGCTGTTTACTGCCCTCCAGGTTCCGATGTGACAGGATGGCCCCAATGCCATTTTGGGATGCATAACAGGCCAGGGTTAAAGGTTTACCTGGTGTAAAAGATGGCAGATAGAGAGAAAAGCACAACGCTGCTTGAGAACTTGAAAGGCCCACTGAGAATCGGCAGACCAAACTAACGTAATGCCTTTCTGGTGGAGATAGTTAAGAGGCTGGTTCATGTGCATAATACGAAATCTTACCCAAAAAAAGACTTGAGAACCTTCAGGTTGTTGGGCGCTATTAGGTTTACAATGGCCTTTATGTGGTCATCTGTAGGGACGAGACCACCTTTACTAAGCACATGACCCAAAAAATGCACCTTTGGGGAAAAACTGCTCAAATTTGTATCTCACTAGTTGTACATTTCTTAATGGCTGTTTCCCAATCACTTTCTTTTTGACGTACGATCTATGTTTGTTGAGCTACGTCACTATTAATGACTGCTCCAAAGTAGTGTTCTGAAATTACTACGCAAATAAATTAGTTCAAGTAAAATAACTCTTATTTATTATAACTTTTAAAATATAATGACTAGAACTCTGGTGCACAAATATTACATACAACAGAAACTTAGTCCACGACACACTATATTAAGTAGTAATGTTCTCGAGAGCCTAAGTCCTTAACTGCAATGCGTCACTAGGACTGTGGTGGTCTGTTTAGTTACACATCATACATTGATCAGCCAAACCATTATGACCACTGCTCACCGCGACTGGTGTGGTTTCGGGCATGTGACTCGATAACAGAAGCATGTAAGTGGAGCATAAACAGACGGGGGATCATTCTAGCGAAGATATGGGCTGAAAATGGGGAAATATATTGAGACAAGTGACTTTGACAAACAGCAGATTATTATTATGCAGAGCCTGGGTATGAGTATCTCGAAAACTGCGAAACTGGTCGAATGTTCACTTGCTACTGTCGTGAGCATCTGTGCAAAGAGGTCGAAGGACAGCGAAACTAACTCTATGCCTAAATGGTAGGACTTCCGTGACTCTTAACAGAAATTGGGGTCTGGAGGCTTATCTAGTCCGTTAAGTAGCATAGGTGGTGATCTGTCGCATCTCTGCCGAAACAACACAATACTGGTGCAAGGACAAGTGTTTCAGTGCACAATGTTCATCGTACATTGTTGAACATGGAGTTCTGCAACTGACCACTCCTAGGTGCTCACATGTTGACACAATTATCTCGTCAGTTAGCATTGCAGTGGGCACAGAACCATTGGGATTCGATCGCCGATCAATGGAAACGTTTCGGCTCTTCTGATGAATCACATTTTTGCTGTACTAGGTCGATGGTCGTTTCCAAAAATGCCGTCATCGCGGTGAATGGTGACTCGAAACATGCAGCGCGCCACGGTCGCAGGCTGGTGGGAGCACTATTATGTTATGGGAGACATTCTCCTTTGCTTGTGTGGGTCTGTGATAGTAATAGAAGGTGCACTGACAGGTGCAGTCAGCTGGTGACAGGCACTCGAAGACAGTCCCCTCAAATCTCCCCTGATCCAGTGGTCTTCATTCTTTGCTATGTGCTAGGTGGCAAACAGCATGATCCCATTTGTGATGTTTCTTCTTCAGTACTGGTGGCAGCGGTGGCAGATAATGGTGCTCTACAGTTCACTCGTTTAACAAAGGTGGGAAGTTACGCACAACTTCCAAGAGAACCATGAGTGAGAATGTTGTGAGGTGTACCATGGTCCAGGCTGATGATGTGGTAATGGGCGTGAAAAAGAGATGCAAATGGCGGCGAGGATGTTAATGGCACCCAGAGAGTGTCTTGGCATAGGATTGTGGTTGTAGAAGTGTGAAGAGGAGGTTATGGGCTGGTAGGTGGCTGGGCAGAGGCTGGAGTTCACGTCACACAAAGAGCTCCAGAGAAGGCTGCTACTTAGTCACAGTACTGATTTTTCCTGCACTGTCCTTTGTTGGCCTCCAGAATGTGTTCTGGGAATTGTGGTTGGAGACCCTGGTTGATGAACTAGGATCAATTTCTTAGTAGTGGTCCTCAGCATATGCCACTGTCAACATCTCATCCTCTGAACGACGAGCTTTCCTACTATTTACGTCAATCTTAGTGTTAGTGACCTCAAGATGTGCTTCGCAGCAGTACTTGCTCACACCAGTGTTAGCTGTAAACGACCAGAGACTGTCTGGGGATAGAAATTGCTGTGTGAGAACTCCTTATCCAGGGTCAATTTGGCTGATCATTTGATTGTGAAACTGTTGTGGCATTTTCAGGTGGAGCCCAACATCTTACTGTCTGTATCAGGCACCTCAGCCTCTCAGCCAGAGGTTCTCAAACTGCTATGCGATGGTGCGAGAGTCCTTAGTTCCCTGACGACCCCACCACATGAGGGACAGACTTAGGATTTCCTAGCAAAGAAGTTCGGCAGCCCATTACCCACCCTATATTGTGTAGACGCTGAGACATAGATCGAGAGGTTCCATGTGTGACACATCATATTAGGTTTGGTAGCGTGTATGGCTGTGACACCATGTGGTGCACACAGTGCAATGTTTAGGAGACAGTGAAACATACCGCCCAGCGTTACTTCCATAAGGTGGCATGATGCTGTGGTCAGCTATTTGGCCCATGGGTTTCGCCAGTGAGCGTCTGAAGTGACTGTGAAACTCCATCTTTTGTCCACCATTGGACACTGGGAGTCAGATATCTTGGCTTTGCATGGCGCAGTGGCTGTACATCCCTATCCTGTGAGTTTCTAACTCAAGGTTCTTGATGATACTGGACTTGCATTCAGCACTACCGAGGTTTAAATGCGCATCTCGCCATCCAGCTTTAAGTTTCCCATGGTTCGCCTGAATGTTTTAAGGTATATTCTGGCAAGATTACTTTGAAAATGATATGAAGTATTTCCTTCCCATCCTCACTTCGATTCGAGCTTGTTTCATCTATAATAACCTCCTTTTCAATGGGACGTTATTCCTTAATGGCACACAACAATTTTTTAAATCCCTTTTACATGCTTATTCCCAGGCAAACTAGTCTTATTGCTGAGGCGATACATCAGTTCCTCTTCATTTCGTGTAGCTCCGGTTTATAGACCATGCCTTACATACTACCTACTCACTGCGTATTATTAACCTTTATAAATTATTATTTTTCTTATTATTACTACACCCGAAGGAAGTGAGAGTGGGTGATGTAGATGAAAAAGCAGTTGTAGCGAGGTCGAAGGACAGGCCGTAGTGGAGACGTAAATAGCTTACCGGACGTGGCAGAGCAGGTAATGTTCAATTGACATGGACATTATTATATTTCACTGAGGTAACAAAAGTTATGGGATTCTGCCTAATATCGTGTAGGCCCTCCTTTTGCCCGGCGTAGTGCAACAACTGGACGTGAGATGGACTTAACAAGTCGTTCAAAGATCCTGCAAAAATATGAAGCCACGCTTCTACAGCCGTCCATAATCGCGAAAGTGTTGCTGATGTAGGGTTTTGTGAATGAAACGACCTCTCGCCTATGGTTATAAATTTTCTATACGATTCATGTCGGACGATTTGGATGGCTAGTTCAATCGCTCGAACTGCTCAGAATGTACTTCAAACCAACCGCGGACAATTCTGGCCGCGTGACATTGGTGTATTATCTTCCATAATAATTCCATCGCTGTTTGGGAACATGAAGTCCATGAATAGAATCAAATAGTCTCCAAGTAGCCAAACATCACCATTTCCAGAGAATAATTGGTTCAGTTGACCAGAGGAACCAGCCCAACCAATTCCATGTAAACACAGCCCATATCTCTATGGAGCCACCACCAGCTTGAAGAGTGCGTTGTTGACAGCTTGGGTACGTGGCCTCTTGCGGTCTGCGCCACAATCGAACCCTAACATCAGCTCTTATCGACTGAAATCGAGACTCATCTGACCAGGCCACGGTTTTCCAGTCCTCTAGGTCCAACTGATATGGACACGAGCTGAGGATAGGCGGTGCAGGCTATGTCGTGCTGTTAGCAAAGGCGCTCATGTCGGTCTTCTGCTGCCATAGCGCATTAACGCCAGATTTCGCCGCACTGTGTTAACGGATACATTTGGCGTACGTCTCATACTGATTTCTGCGATTATTTCACGCAGTGTCACTTTTCTATTAGCAGTGACAGCTCTACGCAAATGCCGCTGCTCTCGGTCGTTAGGTGGAGGCCGTCAGTCACTGCTTTGTCCGTGGTGAGAGATAAAGCCTGAAATTTGGTATTCTTTGTTCACTCTTGACACAGTTGATGGCGGAATATTGAATTTCCGAATTGTTTCCGAAACTGGATGTCCTTTGTGCCTATCTCCGACTACCATTCCATGTCCAGAGTCTATTAATTTCCGTCATGCGGCCATAATCATGCTGGAAACCTTTTCACATGAATCACATGAGTACAAATGACAGATCTGCTAATGCTCAATCCTTTTATACCTTGTGTACGTGATGCTAGCAACATCTGTATATGGGCATGTCGCTATCCCATGACTTTTGTCGCCTCAGTGTAGAGATAGTTCTACGAGTGATGCGTGCTGCACAAGCAAAGTTCAGTATCAAAAATCACCAAATCAGAGTTAACCATTGTGTGTAAAATAGTCTAGAAGTTGTATCACTCATGTTTCAAATTGGTAAACTGAATAGTTCGGCAGATATTCAGCTTTCAGTCATAATTTTAGAGACGCTCTGTATGTGATACAGAAATATGAAATACTGTATATCGATGAAGGACTAGCAATAAATAGTGGTAGGATGCGCCCTCTTATGAAAATATTGTTTGACTAGATGTTCAAGAAATACTATATTTTACTACAAGTTTGGAATATTAACTATTAGAAATAAGATATGTAAGTTTTCAAAGATGTAAATTCATCTGTAATACATTAAAAAAATGTGTACCACTTTTGAGGCTTGTAACTGAAATCTTGATGGAACATTAGGGTTTTCTGTTGTTTAAAACTACAACCGAAAAACGTAAATTATTAAACCTATTTAGACGACTTAGAGTGCTTTTAATCTCACTGCAGTGCTGTTCGTGTGGTGATAGGTTTTTTGTACTGCCATTGCAAACGGATCGCGACATAAATTACAGGGCTGAGTTCTTTTCAAAGGAATGTAAGGGTGGCTTGCTGCGTCGTCAATAGAGTTAGTACTTTTGTTTCGAGGTATGTGGACGCAGCGAGGGTGGAAACAATGAGCGTTATGTTCGTAAATTCGTTCTGTGTGCAGATAAAGCGCAGGTGAAATTTTTCAGCGTATGCTTCGCGCAGGCTTTGTTGTTGCCTCTCAGAGTCGGGAATTTGTAGTTTGAATTGTTTTGTGATAGAATTGGCTGGAGTCTATTGATCCTCGATTGGATTGTGTGCAGCAAAATTTGTACTTTTGTGTAGTTTAATTGCTGTTCAGAACATGAAACACTGAGAGCAATGACATGAAAAGAAATCGAATTTAACTCGCTTTACCTTGTTATACGCTATAAATGTATATTACGGCTCGACTAGCGAATTTTTTACATCAATGAAAATTGACTGTTACGTTTTCTCTTGTCGATATCTAAGTTTGTTGGTGCAACGTGAAGAACATTTCGTTTAGCACTCGATACCTGTTGGAACTGAGTACGTTTACGCCTGATGTCATTTGATATGAACATTAATAACAGTAAACGGTGGTGTACGAAAAAGTGTGCTGTGTGAAACGTAAGAAATGCATAGTTCTGCAGAGCAGCGAAAAATTAGATTACATGTATCAGTGTAAAGAAGAAAGCCGCCAGACACGTGTTAGCAGACGGCATATTCTGATGTAGGGGAGAAACCAAGCGCAAATCACCGTAAGTAAAAACCGACAAATTGTTAAGGAACTGTTTATCGAACTTAAAAACAAGACAAATTGTGAATAAATTTAATGAAAGACCACTGACAATGCTTTACCTCATTAAATCGAAATGCGTCTGATGAGTATAACACGCCTTTTCTTCCAGTGGTACCGACGGATCGAAAATACCCTCAGGAATTGTAAAGTAACCACGGACAATATGGCCACACAAACGAAGAATTTAATAAGTCAGTGCTAGGAGTAATGAACCTCTGTGCAGTACTTGGATTCCGATTTGTGCACTTTTTAAACAAAAGTCTTATAACTGCAGAGGTCGTGTACATGGATAAGTTCACAGCGATTAATTTTAACTTCACGTGGCATGCGCATCGATATATCTGGTAGGAAACCAGAAAGAAGGAGGTGTTGTGGTCTAAGATCGAGACGCTTAAAACTTTTTCGCTCGACAAAGGTTTACAGTACGGTCACAAGTGAGATAGTTCAGTGCCATATACTACGGTAAGCTATCCCATTCTAGTAGGGAAACTGAAAGAAAACCCTGTGATAAACTGAAACCCTGTTTTTAGACATTTTCTGGAAACAAATCAGTGAAAAAGTACATATTAAAGCTGCTTAAAGTGGAACAACTGATCGAACAGGAAGTTACGGATTTGAAGTGGCAACAGTGGAAGATGTTGATGCAAATAGTATTGCTGCGCCACGAATAAGTACAGGAATGGCTTTTTCTGTAAATATCGCGCAGCTATGGCTGGAAGGTAGTAGTTAAGGGACCGATTGGCACATTGGGTAGCAGGCGCGGGCAATGTTGATATTTAGCAAACGATTCTGCAGACTGGCTTACGACACCGCTCGCAAGAGAGAAGGCACGGCCTGGCGGGCACTGTACACAAGTGTGAAGTACCTTAGGCAGCACAGGGCACTCCTGTGCTTTCACGAACGCAAACGTTACAGTTACGACAGCGCCCAGTGACCTGAATGCAGGGGCCGGAACTCCAAGCCACCGCTATGGCACGTCCGTGCAGCGGACGTTGGATGTAGTTTCAGCGAGCCAACTGGCCGCCGATATCCATCACCATAGGTCGTCGTGGTTGGCCTGCAACTTAATCACCATTCTCTCCGGTTCCAGACGCGGATAGAATGACGACACGACTGCCTGACTTAAGTCTCGCTTCTTTATACATCTTTTCTCTACGCCTTTGGCGTAATTCCTCTGGAGGGGAGAAGGGGAGTGCTCTCTAATAATTACGTCAGTCTGTTGAAACGACCTCCAACCAGTGGTGCACGGACGAGCCATAGCTGTGGCGGGACGAGCCGCACCTTGGAGCTGCATCGGCGCGACAAGGTGAGGGCTGCTGGCCTCCGCTCTCTGTGTGACATCCTCCAGCAGCCTGCAAGCTGCCGTCCGCAGGGGCGGGGCCTGGGCGCGAATTCACGGCTCTCAGGTGCGGAGCTGTCTGTGGCCGCTGACAGAACTGCCCTGGGCGGACGGCCGGGGCTGCTAGGGCCACACTACAACGACGGCGGTCGGCTATTTCCCTTCGGAGCTCTACATGGAGTCCACGAGTTGCGGTTGAGGGAGCATGCTACCAGCACAGTCACTACAAGCGATGGCCACTTAAAATTGGCGAGAGTAGGTGCGTTACGTCTGCAAGGCTGAGCGACAGGGCGGCGACATAGCAAATTCCGGCACTGGCATTGGCACTGACCTATGCACACACGCTGCGCGGGGCCCCACCGGATCAGCAAATGACCGGCTACGCATCTTCGATGCAATAAACTCAGTGACACATTTTCCGGTGTTTCTCATCGCGCTTCGGCAGGAGCCACCCCTCTCTCCCAGACCATACCTCTCAGTCGTTCTGACCCCTGAGCTCGGGGTGGTTGTAACAGAATTATAAAAATGAAGGTACGTGATCTTTCGTGTGTCATGTTACGGCCTGGAAGAGGGCACAGTGTAGTACTACCGTTTTCGTGCTAGAGGAGCTAGCAGTGTGGAATTTACGGAGGTTTTTGCTGGGGGTGATTAGCATTTTCTGCTCCCGTATTTGTCTCCTGGGTCAGGGGCATATACAGGTTATCCCAGAAGGAATGGTCAATATTTTGGGATAAAACAAGAACGACCAATCGAAGCAAAAATATCTAGCAAACATGGTCTCTAGAATGCGTAGCTTAAGATCAATGAGCAGTCTTCATCCTCGATACTATAAAAAAAACTTTCTCCTCCTGCAAGTTCTTTGCTTTTCATGTTTGCGGAGAATGTAGTGTGAATCAAAAAAAGAAAAAAACTGTCTAGCAAACATGGGCTCTAATATACATCCCTTAAGAACTATGAGTACTTGTCTAGTAGAAGAAATGTGTTTCACAATATCTAAGATAAACAATTGCTCATACTTCTTAAGATACGCATTTCAGAGCCTATATTTACTGGAATTTTCTTTTCTTATTTCACACTACCACCAGAAAAAATTCTTTGTGAAAAACGTAATTTTTATTCTTTGAAAATAAAATTCTTTACATGTTACAAACACGAAAAGTCCATTAAAATTGTTTTTTGTACGTTTCTGGGTCTGTCTTATTTATTTAATAGAAGTAATGGCTAAAAAGTCGATTGTATTTATTATAAATAATGCTACAATACTTGCTGCAAAGGCCAAGGACTCGAAAGTCTCCCAATGGCCAGGGATCTTAAGGTGACTGCCAGTGTACCTCTGAAGGTAAACACGTTATAAACTGGATGTTTTGCTATTATGAAACTTTCTGTAAAATATACACTGACGAAAATCACAGCACCAAAACGTAATTAATGTGGTGTAATGAAATTTCGGGAATACACTTGTCTAGGTAACATATTTAAGTGATTAACATAACAAGACCACAGGTTAAAACAGGAACGAAGCAAGCCATTGCAAATGTCAACTGCTGATACATTAATAACCGGTGTAATTGCCAGACTGTTAAATGCAACGTGCATGGACTTCGTTGTATAGGTGTCGAATGTCGATTTGTGTGATGGATTTCCATCCCTGTTGAACTTTGTCGATCAATACAGGGACGATTAATGCTGTGTGTGGATGACGCTGATGTTGTCGTCGGATGATTTCCTATATGTGCTCGATTGGAGACAGATCTGGTGATGGAGAAGGCCAAGAAAAGATGTCGACACTCTGTAGAGCATGTTGTTACAAAGCGGTGTCTGGGAGAGCGTTATCCTGTTGGAAAACACACCCTGGAATGCTGTTCATGAATAGTAGCACAACAGGTCAAACCATCTGATTGACGTACAAATTTGCAGGCATGGTGCGTGGGATTGCCAAGAGAGTGCTCCTACTGTCATACGAAATAACATCTCAGATCAAAACTCCAAGTTTAGGTCCAGTGTGCCTAGCACCCAGACAGGCTAGTTGCAGGCAGTCAGCTGGTTTCCTCCTAGCCAACACATGGCCATCACTAGCATCGATGCAGAACCGGCGTTTATCAGAAAATACAACAGACCTCCACTCCGACCTCCAATGAGGTCTTGCTTGACACCACTCGCCAACGCCGGTTGTTTGCAGTCAGTGGAATGCACGTTACAGGCCACCTGTCCCGGAGCTGTCGTTGAAATAAACGATTCTGAACAGTTCGTTGTGTCACTGCGGTGTTAACTGCTGCTCAGACTGCTCCTGCAGATGCCGCACGATGCGCCAGATCCACTTTCCGAAAACGATGGTCTTCCCTTCTCTAATGTCACATGGTCGGTCGGAGTCCAGTCGTCCTGTGGCAGTACATTCCCTTGACCACCGCTGCCAGCAGCCATGTACAGCGGCTACGTTCCTGCCAAGTCTTTCTGTAGGATCTCAGCTTCACGTAGCCCTATTACATGACCTGCATACTCAGGGGCGTGTTGATAAGAACGACTTTGTCCCCTAAAAGCCTTGTTGACTAACGTCAGCTCACCACGTCGAATCTCAGAGGTAACTAACACTCACAACAATTGGAGCGTGGATTTAAAGCAAACCTGATTTACATCCCCATAGTGGTGCCACTAGTACCACTCTAATGCGAATGGCGTGAAATTTGAATGGATATCATCTTTCAGATGTACAGACACGCCTACCAACTTTGGTTTATGTCGCGCAACTCCTTATTGGCTTTGCAATTTTTTTACCATCAATGTATGTACCCATCTCTGTGTTTACTGACTGGTTCATGTCTGTATTTTCCCGGTAATTATCCTCTTCATAAGTGAAAATACGGAGATTATGCGTATGAAAAACTAACCTTAGAAACTATAACTTAGCCACATTGAACTTAAAATGGTACGAAAATTCAATTGAGTTAACGAATAACTTCTACTACTAGGTATCTCAGATCATTGTACAGCATTATGTAGTGTTCCTCTACCAGCGATTTGCTGTTCAAGTCGCCGACGAGTCCAGAATATTCTTCAAGATTTTCTGCACTATTCTTCGATAATCACTAACAAAATTGACGCAGTAAATCTACGGTCGTCCGTTTTCATAAAGAAATTGTGCGGTTTTAGAGTCAAATAAAACCGACAACGGCCGCAGGAGGACGCTGAGAGCGCAAGCACGTCAACCAGCTCGTCCCGTGTGCTGACGGCGCTATATCTCATGAAGTGGGATACCCTGTTCTTGGCCACTTCAGCGTTAACTGCCTCGTCCCGTGTGAGGACGGCTTTAAGGTAACTACGAGCCGTAATTTCTAAGTAGCGGACAACAGTTGGCTTTACTGAGCGCGGGCGATGACTACACGGCAGATTTTCAGTGTTTTGTGTCTCAAGTTAGCGGTAGAATCCCGAATACCATCGCCTATTCGGTTGATAACATCCACGTTGACCACACTTCTCGCTGTAAAATGATAATGTGCGTACAATATAAGCTTGAAACGACCGTTGGAAAGATATTGACAAACGCATTGCACGCAAGCTGTAGCGTTCTGTTAACGGCTGAATTACCACACTTTCTACTGAAATTCCTTGATAACGCAGGTTTTATTTTACCTTCCCCACACAGATGGCAGTACGTATTGATTACATATAGTCAAAAGGCTACTGAAAAATAAGTTTAAAATACAAAAAGGAAACATAAACTGCGCAAGCCAAGGGAGTGCGGCGAACATTCTTTACCAGAAGTTGATAACGGCTTGTTGTGAAGCTGTTACATCGCATAGCTTCTCGTTGTCGACTTGGAGGGCGGTGCTCATTGTCATCAGTTCCCTTCACGTTGTAATTAGGCAGCCTTCTTTTAGTTCTCTGTGATTTGCGTCTGGAAAGCTTTCGTAGAAGGATCAGGGTTAGATTTGTTAATCTTAAAAACGTTAAGCAATAGCGAACGTCACATAATGAGAAAATTTTTGGTGTTTCCACGTAATTTTCCCGCATAGTTATCTGAAATGCTTAAACAATCAGCTCCAGAATACTATCCCTTAACTGATTCCTAAACGGTAATATCCGTCGACCAGTTTGAAGCGTAAATTAAATGTACTGTGTTCTAATATTACACTGACAGTAGACACTAATCTTTAAAGACAGGAGTGAGAAATTTGGTAGTAGTGGGACTGGAAAGTTTGACAGCAAATCTGGACCAGGAAGAAACATTAACCAGTTTACTAGCAGTAAGAAATCTTGGGTTCCAGTGTCGGTAAAACGTTTAAAGAGAATTTTCGGGAAGTTAGCTGCGATACCGCACATCAAGAATGCCTAACCGCGTCTCATGATGTAAAGACAGAGGTAACTGACAGAATTAATGAAATGTCTAGTCATTTTTTGAAAAGTGATTCAAATACTTAAGCTAGATACAATTAGAAATCTTTAACATGCTGTGTCCTCCAGAAGATACGAAACATACATGACGAGTGCTGAGATGTCTCGTACTCAGGTGCAAGTGAGTTATGGTGAGCCTCTTCAGAGGGCCCCACACGGCAAGGACTGTTTTGTGCTACCACCGTACGTCACTTTAATAGTGCCCAATTGAACATCCATCCACCAAATGCGGATTTAAGGCGACACACAGATCCACTCAGACAGAAACAGTATCAGCACAGTATCCACACAGTGTCAACACTTCCTCAAGACAGCATCAGGAACGTGTCTACAATTAGTGCTAAGAAGAGCTGGACTGGACATTCTAGAAGTGATCATAGTTAACTCTCACTGCATTCAGGACTAGACCAGAGCTAAAGACAAATCAGTGCAAGTTAACAATGAATTATTACCACGCCCTCTCTTCATACTACAGTTAAATATTGCAATGTTTCTCTTAATAAATTATTGTTAATTGATGCCAATATATGTTGGCATGATTCTTGCCATATTATTGCCTAAACGTGACGAGCCTATACAGTTGCTACTTGGAAACAAGCCAGCTCAAAACAGAAACTACATTCGGTGGTAAAGTGTTCTCTTTCTGCCACTTTTGTATGTTTGACGACAATTGCATGTTGTGAAAACAACGTTACCATAATTGGAATCTTGTATTCAACACCATAAAAATATTCACAAAAGTGTGATAAATGTCTCTGGAAGCAGATTTTATTTAACATGTCACGACGGATCAACTAGAATCCAACTTGACTGATTTAATTAAGGAAATAAGCAATGCCAGTCGATTACATCGAGTAGGGCAGCATACAAATATCAAGATAGGTTCATCCTGTCAAAAGTAGTAGCTGCAATAAAAACGCAATCTAGACAGTGTTTCGTTCATAGAACTTCAAATAACTGTTGGTGTAGTTACTAACATAAGAACTCCTACAATTGTTTCTGCTGAAGTAATATTTTGTAACTGCAGATTTCCTTCAGCGGCCAGGCTGTCAACCTTTGCCATGTTTTCCCGTCTTATCACTGCACTTTCACGTGGCTAATCTCTTATTGCGTTCAGTTGCTCCAATAATCTCACATTTTATTTCCCGTTTGTATTTTCCTGCCTCTTAATCGGCAAAACTAAAGATTTTTCTATTGTGCTCGACTTGTGCATCCCTTCTATTTCTGTCACCAGTTGGCAAGAACTGTCGCTTTCTGCTGTAGCTACATATGAATGAACGCTCACTCGTTAATCCTTGCATCAACTTTCCAGATATTAACGTCCCACAGTCATTAACACCTAATAACTAAACTGTAGGGTGGTCATAATTCAACGCTCGCTTCTTGAGGGAACTTCATGGAAAACGAGTGACACTGGAAAATGAAACACTGTGGAAACATTTGTAAGAAAATACAGAAGAGAGTTAACGAATAAACCATTGAAAGAAACAGATTTTATTTTCCAAATGAGAGGGTAACGTTTCTTAACTGCATACCATGTTCACAATCCAGGCAGTAGTGTGGAGCAATTGTTTGTAGAAAATAATATTCTTGAAGTGGACTGGACTGCCCTGAGTCTCTACCTGAGATGAAAGGATCACGTAGCCTGGAACAGCGCTACAGATTACTGTCCTGCTGCCCGAAACAACGGTGGACCATGAAACGTTCAGCTGTCGTGACACAGATCGTGCACTGTTTGAAGATCTCGCGTTCCGTCCAGCATTCTCACCCATGTAAACAATAATTTTTTCAACAATTTGTGGCGCTGTTGGCTGTCCGAGGAGCAATTCCGAAATCGTTAGTTTATTCGATCTCCGAATCATGTTCTTCAGCCCCGGTGCGGAAAGGTTACCTCTCCCAAATCCCTTAATGCGCCGATACTCACATAGAGCAGCGCAACTCTTGCTATTGTTTCACTAGTAGAGCCCCGCTAACCTTGTTCAGATCCATATTTATTATCTGCAACTGTAATTGATACTGTAGTTTGTGTTTCAACCCTACGTCGTCGTACCAGTACTAGTGCCTAACGGCAAATCATGGCATTGACACTACTCTCAAAGCAAATCCTGCAGCGCACAGTCTGAACATCATTTCTATAAATTTAGGTACCCATACGGCAAATAGTTATCTGTCTACACTGGCTCCACTATCGAAAGTTTAATTATAATCAGCGTGTGTATTACATACCGCATCGCCATGGAGCACGATGTAACGCCAAAAATTACGCCAAAAAATAATACAAAATAGGTTAACAATGGCCTACAACGAAAATAACGACATTCACCTATAACATCAGGCAGACACCGTCATCGTCAGTGATACGAACAAGCACGCAACTGTGAGCCTGCTATCAGAACAATTCTGTACAAAGACGTGGATGTAATTCTCTTAAGACAGGAAGAGATTTAAGTCCCTGATTTACGACACAGTCAGTAAGTACATAAAATTACTTTGCGTTCCACGAAACTACAAAGCAAATTACAATGAAATATTTGTCACTAAGATTCTTCCTGCACGCAAGCAACATTCTCTTAAGACAGGAAGAGATTTAAGTCCCTGATTTACGACACAGTCAGTAAGTACATAAAATCAACAGGCGGCCCACCACCAGTTAATCTCAGCAAATTCCGCAGCACGAGGTAAGCTCTTCTGTCCCACTTACAGCAGTCCTTGAAACTCTGTCTCAGGACACGACAACTGAAACCGTAATTAAAACTCACGACGTAGGGTATCCAATTATGTATGCAAATTAATGACGGGCATACAGAAATATCATTAATCAACACGCTAAGTTGTTGGCAGATATAATACAAAGTAACGTTACAAGTCAGGGTTTTATAGTCTGCTGTCCTTGTCTACGACAATGACACCAGTAAACAGCAATTCAAAACTCTCATTTATGGTGGACAGTCAGAAGTGATATAGGAACACCAAATTTACAAATGCAACACCCTGAGCAGTCCTACGGATTTCCCTGCTTTGCTTACTCAAAGCTTGCTTTTCAGTCGTGGTCGGGAACTCAACAGGCGGCCCACCACCAGTTAATCTCAGCGAATTTCGCAGCGCGAGGTAAGCTCTTCTGTCGCATTTACAGCAGTCCTTCTAACTCTGTCTCAGGACACGACAAAATGTTTACAAAATCAAATAAGTAAGTCCGGATGTGAAGACACTGCTGTAACATAAATGTTTGAAGGTCGGACGTAGAATTGCCGTTTGTGTGGGTCTTTGTACTCGGTTCCCATTTGAGCTAGGAACGTGGGAGGTAAAGTTTTTGTTTTAGTCCGGACCAGCGGCCGTTTGTATAGACACTCAAACATCTGTGATGCTGTATTTATGGTACAGTGTGTTAAGCAAGATTGAAACGCGAACCAGAACTGGCACGGAGGCAAATTCTGCGAATCAATTAATTCCTTTTGCAAAAGATTTTAATTGGGCTGAAACTGATACTCAGATAATGCCACTATTTGTATGTGCACTGTTCGAATTTTACGTGGAAAAATAGTAATCCTTAAATAACTCGGGACTGGAGCGAGACTGATGGTTCAAATGTGGTCTACCGATGTATTTCGTGTTGGTCTAAGATGAATTTCAACCGTTTGAAAAATATTGCTTTGTTTGGATTTTACTAGCAAAAACACGTTTTTATGGGAGGTTTCTGAAAAGCGCCCCTTCCGTACTTTAAGCTTGTACGAATCGATTCAAACTTTCCACGAAGGTAGATAGATGAATAAATTCAAAATGAATTATTTTTTTATCCAATAATCTTTATCCCTTCTCGAGATACGACGGTTTTAAGACGAGCTGAATGTGACACGTAAAATTCGTTCTTACGTGAACTAAACGCGAGTAAACGGTTTAAAGTGAAACAAAGATATAAAAAATTCATTCTTACTATAAAATTAAAAACTAGCCTTCACAAATATAGCTTTATTTGATTTTAACCTGAAAATAACACGTTTTTGGTTAGTTTTTCTTAAGCGTGCCACTTCTGTGTTTCAGACTTGTGCGAATTGGTTCAAATTTTGTAAGACGATAGACAAATACATGTAATTAATGGTCGTCCTGTTGTTTTGTGAAAGCTTTATCCGTTGCCGCGGTATAAGCAACATGGTTTGAAAGACAATAAGAAAAACTTATACCGTATCAGACATCGCCTGAGTGAACAAAAATCTAATTCGGTTGTTAAGCTATGGCGGTCTAATGTCAAAATTATGGTAGAGTAAAAGCTGGGAACGAGAATGAAAAATACTTCTATCCAAGAACAATAAAAGTGAATATGTAATGGGCAGAATTAGGGCAGCTTCAAAAACATTTAAATCAAAACATCTGGACACATTGGACTTTTTTTTTTTTTTTACCAGTTAACCCCACTTCCCCAGAGTAGTGAGCTCTATTAGTTGTGTCGCGCGTGGTTGCCGCGCGGTCTAAGGCGTCTTGTCACGGTCCGCGCGGCTCCCTCCGTCGCAGGTTCCAGTCCTCCCTCGAGCATGGGTGTGTGTGTCGTCCTTAGCGTAAATTTGTTTCAGTTAGATTAAGTAGTGTGTAAGCTTAATGACCGATGACCACAGCAGTTTGGTCACATGAGACCTTACCACAAATTTCCAAATTTATATTAGCTGTGTTTGTTTCATGCAGTTTATAGATTAAATCCCTGATCACATGCCCAAAATCCAGATGATTCGCCAGCCACAGTAAGGAATATACCATATGACGATGCATTATATTACGTGACATTGGTACTAATACTAACAAAGAAAAAAAGGGCGAATATGTCAAGATGTTTTGATTTAAATGTCTTTGAAACTAACAAGTAGGTGGTAAAGCTAGTTCCCTTCTGTTACATACCTAACTCTGCCCAGGATGTATTTGCCATTTTTCTGCTATGATAGAGCAGTTTTATTTCTTGAAGGCATTTGATACGGGCGGTTTATCTCAACGCTGAAAGGATATGAACTGCTAGGTAGGAGACGAGTTTCGGCTGCATTTGGCAGAAGCGGTGGGAGACCGTCTCCAGCAGTCGTTGAGAATGCTGCGAGGCGATTCAATATCCGGCGGATGGAATGCTTTTCTCATAACACTAGTCGAGA
The DNA here is from genome assembly GCF_023864275.1 of Schistocerca cancellata. Lineage (NCBI taxonomy): Eukaryota > Metazoa > Arthropoda > Insecta > Orthoptera > Acrididae > Schistocerca > Schistocerca cancellata. The sequence continues at coordinate 615,471,133 of NC_064629.1, forward strand.
AACCTGAAGATTCTAGAAGAGTTTAGCTAGGAGTAAACACTTGAATCGTCACAGCAAGCAAATAATCTAAATGCAGAAGCACTCGACAAAGCAGAATCAGTATCTCTTGAATCTTGATTGAGGTGTTTCTGTTCGGAGTTGCTTATTTCGTTTTTCAAATTTAATTGAGGGAAGCAACCAACAGTCACGCTATCAACTTTAGGTGGTATCAAAAGCAGGCCATTGTGGTAATGGACACACGTTGACTCAGCTGCCAATGTGAATGTCGAGCTAAACTCACCACCATGTTGTGGAATCCTAGCCCCTTTTGTCTGCTGGTCGATATTTCGGCTGTGTCTGGTTTGAATACGCGCTCGAAATTTAATTGGAGCAAAATTTGTTGTTGACATCGGTACATTAATGGTGTCCTGTGAACATTAAATGTTTATTGATGCGGTGTCAAGAGAATCTGCTGCATGTGTCACAGTCAGTTCATTACAGTGCTGAAGCTAAATTTTTTTTGTACCTCTAGGGAAGTTGACAAACTATCAATGCAACCAAAATAAGCCACTACATATCCTCATTTTTTAAGCAACTCAGTGTGAAGAGCTTCTGCTACGGCATCTAATGTTATAACTGCAAATTAGTAAACTACAGGGCTTTCCATTGAATTATCTATCATAAAAGCACCTCAAAGACAATATCTTCCTTGCCAAAGTGGAAAAATGTTTCAAGTCAATATTGATAAATCATCTGTTTCGAAGGCTACTGAAACAGATGTATATGTTATGACAATTGCGAGTGTGCCAGATTAGCATACGAATCCGTATCTCCTACTTGTCACAAGCAGTCATCTTAACCAACTGTTCATCTGAACATGCCGGTAGGACTAGAGCAAATCTTTCATTATCCGAACAGATTCATAGCTTTGAAAGTTCAGCAGTTCTGTGCCTTCTATCTACGGAATAGAGAAGCTCCTCAAGAGCTACACAAAGTATGGTGAGGAACCCAACTGCGACATTGTCACATTCCAGAATGCGTAGCAGTAGCTCTTGACGCAACTCTTACACTGAAAAACCACTATACGAACAACAAAATGAAAATCTCTGCACGAAACAGTCTGTTTCGTAACCTTGCAGAGTCAACTTGGTCTCACAGCCTTCAGCAGTCAGTGCATTTGCAATTGCACTGTGTTTTCTGCCGCGGAATATGCCACTCCGGTCTGATACACATTATCATACACTCAATGAATACAGTGATCAGTGAAATACGTAGGATGAAAACACAATGCCTCATGGCTACTCCAACAGATAAAACTATATTACATATCAGGAACAGCATCACCCAATGTACGCCGGGAAGTGGCTTGCCTTACGATGAGAATCGAACTGAAGCAGAAGAGCTCCTTCCAATTGCATGGTGCACCCTTCCGCCTCAACGGCTGAATTCCAGGAAGAGCTTCCTATCATCATGTACGAGGCTTCCTCTGCCTCACTAAAAGACGTAGCTGGAACTGTATAAGGAGGGAGCACAGTCCCATAGATGCATGACAGCAACCGTACATGGATCTAACTGCAAATAAGTCTTCAAAATGAAGCCTGCAATTGAGAAACTCCCCATCGCACCCCCCTCAGATTAAGAGGTAAGATGGCTCAGTGGATAGCCCGTCAAAAACTGAACAGAGATCAAGCATGGAAACAGGAAAAAGGTGTACTCTACTGCGGAGAAAAGTAAAATATAAATAGTGAACGGTCTAAGGACAAGAAGTGCAATATAGAGCATCCTAAAAAACAGCGGCGTCGTCACCCTTGTGCGAATTTTTTTTCCACTCTCCGCTGTATTCAAATTTGTGTCTGTGTCGTGGTGTAACGTCCGTTTGCAACAGCGAGGTGTAATGAAGGGACCTATAATGACAGTTGGTTCTGCACAACTACTCTATTAGCAGCCGAAAGAAGTGGCTTTCGAATGGAAACCTCAAATGTTTGATGACAAGGTGGCAAGTAAACCGAATCCTCCAGTGGAAAGCTAGCCCCGGATCTACAATATTTCCGAACCGGACACAAAGTTGATAGTGGCGCCCCCCCCCCACCCCCCACCCCACCAATCCCACCACTCCGCCTCGACCGTTTGTCGTTTTCATTTCTGTGAGACGTCTGTGTGGTATCTCGTCTGCTCTCGCTGTTCATCACGTTTACTTGCGACAGTAACGTCTTCTTACCATACGACTTATATTCTATGACCAGTGTATGGTATGACACCTGCCAAGACTACAAAAAGAGAAGAAACATTTAAATGAGCGGACGGGCAGTTCATAGCGTTGTGACCAAAAAAGGGCACGAGAGAGAACACAGCTCGCCCGCATAGCAGTCTAACACAGTAACCACTTTTTTTAAAGGGCGGAAGCAGGGTGGACAGCGATCGCCACCCGAGGCCTCGCCACAATGTCTCGTTTTCTTTTTTATTTTTATTTGAGGATTTTATGTGGTTATTGATTTTTTGACTTTTGTAGGGCAAAACACAATACACAGAAACTTCTGGTGCGATTCAACACATCTAAACGTAAAAACGGCTCCTAACACCGCCTAGATTTAAATAGTTCACTAACAACAGGAAAACGGAACCCTGAAACGGACCTGTTGGTTTATATCCAGGCCGATTTCTCGCTAACTTAAAAACGATATATAGTCTCCTGAGTACATCACACATGGACGTAAGTTCCTGAACGTTGAGCTATCTACTCACGTCACTTCTCATTATCGGAACACCCCAGCTAGCCAGACGGTCCGTGAAAAACGAACCCAAATAATTGGATAAAAATGTTCTATATTTCACGTGTCGCCGTAAGATCATATATTGTTCTTGCAGCATGTACAGAAAGTCTATGACGTTCTTGTTAATGGTGAAATGCAGATAATACGTCGCCATTCCCTTTATCCAGTTTACGGTGTTTGTCCTGACGGTAGGAAAGTATACTTTGTCCGGGGATAGTAGTTCATCAGCCTTGATCGCCGTGTGCTGAATGGTCAGCGTGACGGATTGTCAGTCCTCTGGGCCCGGGTTCGATTCCCGGCTGGGTCGGGGAATTTTCTCCGCCCAGGCACCGGGTGTTGTACTGTCTCCATCATCATCCTATCATCCTCATCGACTGCAGGTCGCCGAAGTGGCGTCAAATAGACCTGCACCAGGCGAACGGTCTTCCCGACGGGGATCCTAGCCATACGATTAAATAAATACTACGTATCACAACTCACGTACCTCCGTAGGGAGAGACGAAAGACGAACTGCTCTCCATACTCTCTGCCACTGTATCGCCGAATACTTCTGTTCGATCACATTGTGGGATTGTTGCTGCAGGAAGCTTCGATATACGGCTTTCGTTGTGGGCAGCCTTGTCTCCGGCAAACTCTCCTGAACGTAAATATAATGGACGAAGAAGTCCCGAATGTGTGCGAGCGGTGCCGTGCGTGGCCAACATTGACTGGTGGACGGAGTGAATGGGAGGGGGGAGGCACTTCGTTAATCACAGCGCCCATTAAGACGACGTGCTCGGTTCTCCAATAGCGTTGCATCGTACTGAGAAATAGCGCACGCGCCCTGTTCCTCACGTTTACGAGTCAGATGATTCCTCCTCACAGTGGCAGCGTCAAAGTATCGTAGCGGATTTTAAAGAGGAGGTCAGCACTCACTAAATGTCCGAAGGGCGACTTTAGTCTAGACGCAATCGTAGTGGGCAACGGCAGTATGTGTGCCCAGTGACTTATTTTTGGTGCGTATTGCGTATTGTACTAAAGTGCGAATCTGTCGCAGTAGCCGTCGAGAATTATCTGCCGTTGTGCGTCGTATGTTTCCATGGAACACCACTCCAAACACTTGAGAGTGGTGATCTTGGTAACGGGCACTGCTGTCCCTGGTGGTAGCCCTCTGCCCACTTCCATACACTGGGGTTTTCGTAGTTTAATTGCTCTACCCGGAAACGTTCCAGAGTGCTGAAGCCATTCCTGCAAAAAAAAAAAAAAAAAAAAAAAAAAAAAAAAAAAAAAAAAAAAAAAAAAAAAAAAAAAAAAAAAAAAATTGTGGTAAGGTCTTATGGGACCAATCTGCTGGGATCATCGGTCCCTAAGCCAACACACTACTTAATCCAACTTAAACTAACTTATACGCTATGGAGAACACACACACCCATTCCCGAAAGCTGCAGTCCGCAGTTCGACGCCTTCAAGGCATCTACGGCGGCCGTGTACTGCAGGTTTAAGAGTGACTGAAAATAAGAGGGCCGAGAGGGGACAACCTTGCCGCACTGAGCACTGGATGGTGATAGATTCTGAGGTAGCACCGTTCACCGAGACTCGAGTGCCCGCCATGAATCAACCTCAAGATCGTGTCCACAAACGTAAGGGGACTGCCATCCGTTCCATGACCGCGCGTAGGAACACATGGTCCACTCGGTCGAAAGCGTGATCGAAATCTACTGCCACTAGGGCTCCTCGTACTCTACATACCGGCATCAATGCTATGTCATCACCGTATGCCCCTAGCGCTGTGTGCTCTTCCAACCTAGACACGTTTTATCGAAATGTGTCGTGTCGCAAATGCGCTTCTCAATTTTGCCGCCGGATCGTATTGTGTAACTCGCGCAGTACTTCATCGACGCAATTGCTCGACATCATCAGGTGGTGTTAGCTGCTGCTGTCACTGCTGCAAGGCGCGACTGATGGTAATCGTGCACCGGCGTCGAAATTTATCATGCCGGGAGCAGGCAAAACACGTGCGCGGGAAGACGCTCGTAGTTGGAGGGAAGAGGCGCTCCTTGTGAACCCTTCTGAGAGCCGCAGAAAGGTCATACGCGCGTGCGCTATGGGCAATGACTGTGCTACCGGATGCTCCTGTGGTTAAAGGCTGGATTAAATCTCAGTAGTGCGTTGCGTCGCGTGATGAATCGGAAGTTCTTGTTTTCCCTGTTTTGATTTAATGGGAGCCAGTGCTGGATTCCGGGCGGCGCTTGGCTGAAAACCTGCATCCCTGTTGATAATATTGTCCACCGTGCGGATATGTATGGCCTCCTTAGTAACACAGTCCCATAAAAATGACGCTGCGGATAAAAATTCTGTCTTTTCGTAAAACATGCGATGTCCCGCGTCCAGGCAATGCTCTGCTACTGCAGATGTATCAGGTTTCCACAGCCGCATATGGAGATGGTGTTCGACGCAACTTTCTAGCACGGTTCGGTATGTCTGCCCAGTATAAAATTTTCCACATTGGCAAGGGATTTTATACACGCCACGTTTACTAAGGCCAAGGTAGTCTTTGGCCGAGCTCAAAAAATTCCTCCACTTTGCTGGTGGCCGAAAAACCCACTTTTGAGGATTCTTTCTATTGTTGAAGACGTGCCGCCGAAATAGGGCATGAACGCTGTTGCAGTGGGTGCCTCCACATCTTCATTTACTTCCCTTCTTCGAACTTGGTTAGAAAGGTATGCATGGTCTATCTGCCTATCGGAACAGCCATTCTTTTGGAATACCATTCTTAGGTGTTATTGCTCATCAGGTAGACTGTCGGCATCTGAGCCTACATGTGCTCTGTGCACCAAAGAACATAAGACACTACCGTGTTGCGCAGGGTGATGACAGCTTGGAGCCTGCAAATATAGCTCCGTATGAGTTGATTTGCGATAGACGCTATTTCCCAGTGTACCATCAGCTTTTCTTCTGACTATGACCTCCATGAATGGTACAATGCCATTCTCTTCCACTTCCATTGTGAATTGTATTTTGGGATGGGACGAGTTCAGATGCCGGAGAAACGCAGGTAATGTCTCTATTCCGTGGGGCCACACCACAAAAGTCAGGTCTACATACTCCAGAAGCAAGAAGATTTGAGACTTGCTGACTGCAGTGATTTTTCCTCAAAGTCTTCCATAAAATAGTTGGCCACCATGGAAGACAGAGTGATTCCCTTGGCGATACCATCCTCTTGTTCAAAATACTGGCCATTCAGTAAGAAATGTTGAGGTAAGCACATGTTTCAGTAATGCCAGAATGTCTTTCTCAAACCGGCTGCAGCTCTAAAGAGTCCTGCAGACGTACTTTCGTAAATAAAGATACAACGTCAAAGCTAACCAAATTATCTTACGCTTGTAGCTTAAGAGTCTTCATGCGTTCTATGAAGTCCTCTGAATACCGGATATGGTGATCACACTTACTTATAAGAGGTCCCAACAGTGTAGTAAGATGTACGGCCAGAAAATAGGTAGGAGCTCCAGTGTTGCTCACTATTGGGCGAAGAGGAGTTTCATCCTAATCTATCTTGGGTAGGCCGTACAGTCTCGGAGGAACTGCAGCCTGTTGGCGTAGGCTCTTAGTCACTTTAGAAGGAATAGAGCTCTTCTTGAGAAGATATTATGTTTTTCTCCGGATTTTACCAGTCGGATCCTCTCTTATGTTGCGATAGGTAGGATCGTCGAGCACTGCCTCCGTCTTGCTGTTGCATTCAACTCGTGAGAAAAGGACGGTGGCGTTCCCCTTATCGAGAGGTAAAATGACGAATACTTTGTCCGCTCTCAAGTCTCGCAGAGCCTTCCTTTCTGCTGAGCTGATATTGAACTTTCTTGGTGTGGCTCGTGTTAAAATTCGGCAGTGTCCCTCCTAATCTCTTCTGCAACGTCACTGTGAAGCTTCAAAATTGCCTGTTCTATGCCAGCTATGACATCTCGGATTGGAGTTGTCAGTGGTGTTGGTGCATAGTCCAAACCTTTCTCAAGTGGTTTAAGTAGTTCTTAGTTCTAGGGGACTGATGACCTCAGCAGTTAAGCCCCATAGTGCTCAGAGCCATCTGAACCATTTGTACTCTGGTGCGAATACCATTGATGTTAACTACCAATAAGGTAGACGTGGGGCATATTATCGGTTGTGCACTGCTAGGAAGTCACGCATCTACGAATATACTGTCTACAGAGCATTCTCCCTGGCTCGAGACCACACGACACGTCTTCACTAGCCGCCATGGACATGGTACCCCTCCCCCTCCCCCCCCGACTCATTGTCGGTGGGAGCCAATAACTGCACATCGACCTCCTGCATCTCATCAGTTTGGTCCATTTCTTGTGCCCAATCTCCCAATCTCCTAATGCACTGCTAAGGAGTCCCGCTGTTGACAGGCATTCATCTGCAGGTGAGACGTCATCCTGTTGCATAATGTATCCATAGCGTCTCTTTGATGTGGCCTCTTTCCCCTCCACGGTCTGTAGCACAGACGTTGTGGGTGTGACGTCGTCCTAGCCAGTCAATGGTAACGAACATGATGGTTGCCACTGTCTAGTTCATTGCCTCGGTTGTGGTGTTCGTCTTCTGTGGACAGCCACCTCTTTTTTTGCTTCTTCAAGCTCTGTTTTCACGGTGGAGCCCCCACGTCTGATGACGGATGCTGTTCGGTGCGATCCTCTTGCGGATACCCTTCCATATCTGAAGATGGGTTGGACTGGAGCTCGGTAGGACCGTGGCGCTGCAGCTGTTGTGGGGCGTCTGGCTGATAGTGTGACAATGTCAATTTCGTTGTCAGTGACAAGGGACCGGGGGCGACACTTGCAGACTCTTGGGCAACGGCCTGTCATGGACGTCGCCCACGTCGCTCCGTAGCGCTTCCACGTACGTAGTAGGCAGCGATGTCATCTGCTGTGGCGGGTTCTGCGGTGTCCTGAGGAAGCCGTACGAGACGTTGCTGATTACAGTCAGTTCGGACATGGCCTTCCTGTCCGTAGACAGAGCAAGTTTCCGGTAGACCATCGTATATAACGATGGCTCGACAGCTACCTATTGCCACATAAGATATTACGTGCTTCCATATTTTAATTCTTATTTGGCGCACTCAGTTGAGTACGGGATACGTCTCGAAGCTGGTTCATTTCTACTCAGCATGATTAAGGGCGGTGCCATAGGGACGAAGTTCAGGAACTTCGAACGGAAGTTCGAATGCACGTACCATTCTCACTCCGAGACCTGCATGATCAACAGAAACCACACCTATGTTCCCGTCAGCGTGGGATAGACGGTAACAGTTTGTGGAACGACAAATGAGTCTGTCGCACGCTGCTTCGTCTATGAGTTTTACGTATACGACACTGACCACTATTGATAGGTGAATTCCTATCAGCTCCGGGGAATCTACTTTCACCACTTCGCGCATGAAATGTTCGATTACGTGTGTTCTTTGGCTTGTGTATTATGCGTCGAAAATGAACTGGATAGTCACCTTCCGATAAGAAAGAATCATCGTTATCTGTAGAAATCAATGCACCGTTATTCGGAGCTCGCGCTTAACGAGGCGCGGCCGGTGCGCTAGGCACGTCCTATGATGATAATTTTAGGTTTGTGGGGCCCTCAACTGCACGGTCATCAGCGCCGGTACAAACTCCCAATTTTTACACAGTCCAATTTTTTACGCAGTCCAATCTAGCCACTATCACGAATGATGATGATGATGATGAAATGATGAGGACAACACAAATACCCAGTCCCTGGGCAGAGAAAATCCCCAATCCGGCCGGAAATCGAACCCGGTACCCCGTGATCCAGAGACAGCAACTCTAGCCACTAGACCACGAGCTGCGGACAGGCACGTCACACCGAGCGAGGTGGCGCAGTGGTTAGACACTGGACTCGCATTCGGGAGGACGACGGTTCAATCCCGCGTCCGGCCATCCTGATTTAGGTTTTCCGTGATTTCCCTAAATCGCTCCAGGCAAATGCCGGGATGGTTCCTTTCAAAGGGCACGGCCGACTACCTTCCCCGTCCTTCCCTAATCCGATGGGACCGATGACCTCGCTGTCTGGTCTCCTTCCCCAAAACCAACCAACAGGCACGTCCGAGCCGCTACAACGCCTAAGGTGGACTGAATCACAATACCGTTGTTGATTTAGTGTTCTCTGTGTTGCACTTCTAGTCCTTCGACCGTTCACTGTTTCTATTTTGCTTTTTTTCACAGTTCAGAACCCCTTCTTCCTGTTCCCATGCTTGATCTGTATTCAGTTTGTGACGGGCTATCCACTGAGCCATCTTACCCCTAAATCTGAGAGGGATGCGATGGGGCGTTTCCCTTGTTAGAATCTGCAAGTAGTGGCTGCGGTAGCTGCTAAATCAGTCCTTGGCTCCATACCAACAACTCGTCTCTGCCTGCGTCTAAGTTCCACCTCAGACTGATGAGAGTCTCTCATCCTGGATGAGCATAAGTCTGGAAGCGAAGTTCTGCAAGTGGCATCTTGAAGAGAGGGTCTGGAGTAGGAACGCAGAGGTAACTACACTGTGCAACAAAATAAAAGGATCTGTTTTTCGAAACCCCGTAACTGTCTTCCCATTCCAACGCATTGTTTGAAACTCGGCTCAAAGGATCCAACAACCTTCCTCTGTAATGTACAAAAGCGTGGCGCCCCGCGACATCACCCTCAGGCTCGGCGACGTTTCAAACAGCAAAGTGTCGACACATGCGAAAAATGGCCACAGCTGAGAAGTTAATGTGGGTTGCAAGGTTGGTTAGTGATGTCATACCGGCACTAGATTTCATCACAATTCTGTCCAATGTCACCGTGAACGTTTCACACAATGGGAAAGTCGTTACGGCCCCTCTTACCGACATTCCGTTCCTTCTTTTGCCGCTTCTGCAATGGATTTCAGAATCGCGGCGCCCAGTGCCGAAATCACGCGGATTTCTTATGGGTGGCCGAGGGAAACATTTCGGACGGCACGAAAAAGCCTCAGGGGGTGTTACAAAGGGCACCAATGAAACCAACACTTTCCGTGAGGCGATGATTCACACACGTTTCGCGGTCGAAAAAGACAGCTCGCAGTGTGATGAGCTACAAGCAGATGCTCTTAACAGTCTTTGAGACTGCTGGCACCATCGTACGTCTAAACACTCCCCTAAAGACACTGTGGGGCTATATCCCCTTAGAACCTCATCACATACCTTTGGAGTGCCACGCAACCGCAATTTTTGCTCTCTTGTGCAGGCTCGAACAACTAGTGGCCAGGGACCGATGGCCCTAGCAGTCTGGTCCCTTCAATCCCACAAACCAACCAACCAAACAACCAACTAGTGGCCATTATAAACTATTAACGAAACTGGAATTTGAACCAAAGCAGCGAAGAGTATTTATGCTTTTTCAGTCCACCTGTCTTGCACCCTCCTGTAAGGATATGCAACATTAACATGCATACTCTCCATTTTAAGGGAAGACTCCACTCTAAAACTTCAGTTCTTTCAAAAAATTAATGGCTATTTCATATCTTAGAAGTGTTTACTCCTAAATCCCAAAACGATTTGGCTCTATTTGAATTACAAGTACGTCTAAAATGATTTTTAAGTACGGAATGCAGAGGGGGCTGTGGCACACCAGAAGCTGCAAAAGATTTTTTTTTTTTACCATCAAATAGAACCATGTTTACTCGGAACTTGGCATAAACTCTAACGGGGAAAGACAGGTTCCAATATTTCCAGGAAAACTGAAGCGAAACAATTGGCAGCTAGTCGTCAGAAGCCAATTACTTTGTCTGTTGACTGTGTAAATGTAAATTTAGGGAATAAACTGGAGTCCTGTTCAGTACAATTATCAAGCTCCAAGGAAATAGGCATTAGCTTACAATCAGATATTCCTACCACTGCACCTCTTCAAGAAGACAGTGGGTAGACTTTTATGCAGAAAATTTAAGAAAAAGGCTACTTTGACCTTGAAATTACGAGAAAAAGTCTCTTATAAGCACGAATGGAGAACGTTATGGTTCAAAATGGCTGTGAGCACTATGCGACTTAACTTCTGAGGTCATAAGTCGCCTAGAACTTAGAACTAATTAAACCTAACTAACCTAAGGACATCACACACATCCATGCCCAAGGCAGGATTCGAACCTGGGACCGTAGCTGTCGCTCAGCTCCAGACTGTAGCGCCCAGAACCGCACGGCCACTCCGGCCGGCGTTATGGTGCCAGAGAATTTTAGTGCGTATGTGTCTTGTAGTATCATTCATTTTTCGATAAGGTGTTCAGATCCATTTTACCATAAGTTTGTTTTTTTAAGCTCCGTGCAAACACTTTTATCATAAATATTAACCAATGTAAATGAAATTTTTGCGGGAAGTAGTCCCGATGTGTTTACATACTTCTATGCATTAATAGTATCGAAAATGCAATTTTGTTATCTTATCATCACATTTGCATACCGATAATTGTAGGAAATTAAAAGCTGAAATTTCACATAAACATTGAAAAAAAAATTACTAATATTTCTCATAAAATGAATGCCAGGACCATTGTACCTACAAAATCTGGCGTGTGAAAATTGTGGATTATCAAAAGCTGGTTTTCAACAAAATCGTTAAAATTTTATTAAATATTCAAAATTCTAAAACCAATGAAGTTATGGACTTCAAAACTCGGCCGGCCGGTGTGGCTGAGCGGTTCTAGGCGCTTCAGTTTGGAAGCGCGCGGCCGCCACGGTCGCAGGTTCGAATCCTGCCTCGGGCATGGATGTGTGTGATGTCGTTAGGTTAGTTAGGTTTAAGTAGTTCTAAGTTCTAGGGGACTGATGACCTCAGATGTTAAGTCCCGTAGTGCTCAGAGCCATTTGAAACATTTTTGAACTTCAAAACTCGGATATTGCTAAATCTTTATGTGATAGACATGATTTTAAAATTTGGTTGCTATCGGCAAAATAGAACAAAAGTTAGATTTTTCAGTTTAGTCTCTCCATAATTGCTGCGCCGTATATCTGTGTGTTCGTGTCCTCAGGCTACCCACAATCTAATTATGGTCATTCCTCTCAAGGCAGCACAGTGTTTGCGCTTCTACTGTGCTACCACTCGCCGTGCTACGCTACGTAAAGACGTCTGCCGTCGCATTTTACCGCGAGCGCTCAAAACCCAGGCGGCGAGCGAGCGTAAGCGCTCTTGCTCGCATACGCGCATTCTCAACTGGCCTGTTGTTGTCTACATCATGTGTAACTAAAAATTAGCTGTAACATGTGTTGAAGGGCTACAAAACGGTGACCAGTCACTCTTTTGATAATTTATTTTGTGGTTCAAAATGGTCCAAATGGCTCTGAGCACTATGGGACTTAACATCTGAGGTAATCAGTCCCCTAGAACTTAGAACTACTTAAACCTAACTAACCTAAGGATATCACACACATCCATGCCCGAGGCAGGATTCGAACCTGCGACCGTAGCGGTCGCCTTGTTCCAGACTGAAGCGCCTAGATCTGCTCGGCCACAGCGGCCGGCATTTATTTTATCTTTACTAGTTTCATGCTGGTTTGCTCATCTTCTAACGGAGGGAGAAGGTATGGATTTAATTGCATTTCATTTGCATGCGTTTCCTCCGTGAAGATTTTGTATTCGGTGCCCACCCACACAGATTCTAGGAACCTCTCAAGTCGAATGCTGCGATTAATCCCTACAAAAGGCTTGGTCTTTGAGAAAGTCTCGTCAGTCTTCGTTAGGGAATATGTTACAAATTTCGAGAGACATTGAGCCGATTTTGTGTCGTTTCCACGAAAAACCACGAGGAGGTTGCCTTTTTTCGTCCCCCAATAAATTTATTTACAATATTTACAAGATTGGCAATGATTACATTAAACAGCTTTCCAATATTTACGAATTTTTCTATGATTATGACGTTTTCTTCGTCATTGTAACTTCTGTGCGTAGGCCACACAAGTCAGAAATGATTTTAAGATTCCTACAGTTTGGAATTTCTTTAAAGCCTTCGCAATCTTTTCGTCAGTCAGCAGTGTTGATTTTTTTTCGTTTTCTTCCACCAAAGTTTAAAATTATTCTGTCAAATTGGTGGCCGTGTACTTTGCATCTTCTCAAAGGTTTTTCGCTAATGAGTAAACATTCGGATGAACTTTTGATATGAAAGTACTTATTCATCGGTTCCACCTTTTGAGACGTTATTACTGAGATGGTGCCTTCCACTATAATCCCACATCTCACTTGGAATATGGTTGCTATCGAGCCAATGGTCCACAGAGTAGTCATCAAAGTGATGAAGCTTTTGGTTTCCAGGTGTGCTCTCCTGAATGCACAGGCAACCATCATCAAATATTTCCAGGGGAAGATGTGCTAAAGCGGAACACATCCTTAGGCGACAGCGTATTTCCTCGTTTTCCTTATAGGCTGAAAACAAGGCCGAAACACTGAAGTTGAGCCGGTCGGAGTGGCCGAGCGGTTCTAGGCGCTACAGTCTGGAACCGCACGAGCGCTACGGTCGCAGGTTCGAATCCTGCCTCGGGCATGGATGTGTGTGATGTCCTTAGATTAGTTAGGTTTAAGTAGTTCTAGGGGACTGATGACCACAGCAGTTAAGTCCCATAGTGCTCAGAGTTATTTGAACCACTGAAGTTGCTTCCACAGATATTAATTAAAATGCTAATTGTAGCTAATAATCTCTGTTCCAGGAAACAAACTGCTAGCTACTTGAGCGACGACAATTTCGAAGTCCATCATCAGAGATGCTGGGTTCCATCGAGGCGTGTTAGTTTCAATAGCTTTAAAAATCGTTCTTCTGTTTCTCGCTTTTCATTTGGCAGAAAGTGTAAACAACTGTAATGTTGTTTGTTTCCACCGACGTACTATTATGGTCAGCGTGGAGTACAAACAAGCAGGCCGGTGTGGCGGAGCGGTTCTAGGCGCTTCAGTCTGGAACCGCGCTACCGCTACGGTCGCAGGTTCGAATCCTGCCTCGGGCATGGATGTGTGTGATGTCCTTAGGTTAGTTAGGTTTAAGTAGTTCTAGGGGACTGATGACCTCAGATGTCCCATAGTGCTCAGAGCCATTTGAACCATTTCAGTATAAACAACTGTCCAAACTGCTTGCTCGAACTCTTGAACATTCCATTCACAAACAATGATTCGCAGTTTGATAAACACACTTTTCCGTTTTCTCTGGCAAACACCAGTATTCTGCTATCCGGACCCTGTTATCATATGCCAGTAGAAAATTGCTACCATTATTCATCAGTAAATTAGTCACTTGGAAGAATATTCCTCCTGAATCAGTGGGATCTTGTGTAGTGACTATATATTTTCGCTCAATGCAATTTAACGGTTGTTTCGCACTGCTATGTGATGATAGTGATATTACTAAGTTATAGGCTCAGCTGAAGAGCTGCCGTACTTCTTCAACGTAAACTGATGAATCTGTAGCGTCTGTTTCTCTTGCCCGTTTCTTTGCGCTGACAAAATGTTTTCGCACTTCATTTACTGCCTCATCTAGAATACAAACATGGCTACTTTCCCCTAAAATTGTGCTACTGTTTATGGATAGTCTTCCTTTGCGGTTATTCTTTTTAAAGTTTATACAACGCCAGTAAGTAACTTCTTGTTTGTATTGTCCCTTGTAAATCAATAATGGGTCCTCTTCGGTGGTCTCGATGAACTCCATCATCTCAGAGATAAACCACGTAACACTACTTGCCAGTCAGAGGTACTCAACTCTGGGAGAAAGCCACACACACTACGAACTGTTGCGAGGACAGAGAAGTTTGTGGTCCGCAGCTCGTGGTCTAGTGGTCAGCACTGTTGCCTCTTCCTCATGGGGTCCCAAGTTCGATTTCCAGCCGGTTCGGGAATTTTCTCCGCCTGGAGACTGGGTATTTGTGTAGTCCCCATCATTTCATCATCATTCAGGAAATGTCGAGAATGGAACGTGGAAAGATTCAGAATTCGTATAGGCTCTGATAAACAAGCCGTTGGGCACCCCACAAACCAAAATCATCATAATATCGGAATTTCGTGCAGCGAAGTGGGATTTGGCCTCCCACAGAATACGTCGCAGGTAGCGGTGGACAGGCCACCGGTGTATCCTACTTCTGAAACACCCTGTCCGCTACCTACAGTGTCCTGGACTCCGTACAAACGCCAACACATTTCCTCTCCATACAAGTGTTACTCTGTGCAAGTGTCACGATCTCCTGTGGCGTTGGGCAGAATTGTGGTGAAATTTGGTGCCAATGTGACTTCATTCACCCACCTTACTGTTCACATGAACTTCTGAGCAGTGGCCTTTTTTCGTATGTCGACAACTTGCTGTTTGAATCGTTGCCGAGCCCAATGTTGGAGTTGGAGAGCACCACACTTTTACACAATACAGGGAAAGGTACTAGGTCTCTTTGAGCCAAATTTCACGCGTATGCACCGCAATGGGAGACAATTTTGGTGTTTCGAGGAAATGATCCATTAATTCTGTTGCGCAGCGCATTTGAAGGACACTTCTGACAAGGACGATTTTGTTCATTGCGTTTTTCGTCGTGAGATGAGTTTGATTGGCGGAATACTGATTCCTGTGAGAACCGGCCAGTAAAATGTTTTCTTACAAGACATACTTGTTTTCCAGGTGGTTAACAAATTAAATAACTTGTTACCCTTGGGGTTCCAAAATGTAGACGTTTTACTCCCTCTCTCCGCCTTCCTTCGTGTACAACCAATACAGTTAGATCTCTGTAAGCTGAGCCGCACTCTCTTCTCTCACCTGTAGATTATTTATATGAACCAGTAGGAGCTGACTTCATGTTTCTTTAAACATTCATTCAGTTTGGTGCCACTCCATTAAGTGTCGACGTCTCATGTAGTACAACTAAGTCCCAAAGTGCTGTTCCCATTCCAGTCTCTAAGATATCATCGTAACGGCCCGTGTTCTCCGGTGAACTTTTCCTTCCAGGACAAGGACCTTTATTGGGCGCTCACCCTGCGGACGCGGTTTGTACGTCGCCAACTTTCTTTCACCTGCTTCTCGCTTCCCTTCACAGAAGGAGGGATGTGGCGGTTCTGTGAATAGCGCTGGGGGCGGACTCCTTGAGGTGTTATCGCCTGCATTGTGTCCCCCACCCTCACTGGCGTTCAGCTTGCTTCCACAGAGGACTTTCGTTTGGCTACACGCGCAATTTAACATAGCAAAACGAAGTCTACGTACTTATGTACTGGCGGAGGAGATGATTAGTGTTTAACGTCCCGTCAAAAACGAGGTCATTAGAGACGGAGAGCCAGCTCGGATTAGGGAAGGAAATTGGCGACACCCTTTCAAAGAAACCACCCTCGCACTCGCCTGAAGCGACTAAGGTAAATCACGGAAAACCTAAATCAGGATGGCCAGATGTAGGTTTGAACCGTGGTCATCCCGAGTGCGAGTCCGGTGATGTACTGACAGTCACTAACACTAACTCATATTTCATTATCTGGTGATTATTAATTTATTCCAATTTCATTTGACTATCTACAATGGATTTTACACAAGTTACTGGACAGTTTGGATAAAACGTTTGCATGACAAATGGTATTTAATGTATATCCTGCATCCTCACGTGTTATCTCTCAGGTGACAGAAACATGGTGCTATTTTGTAAGAGGACAATGCTCGTCCACAAGCTGCACACGTCTCTATGAACAGCTATCTTGATGCTGAAATACTCCTGTGGCCAGCAAGAATCCCGGATATGTCCCCGATTGAACATGTGTGATACCCTCTCTGATGTCAGCTCCATACCAGTCTCAATAACCAGGATATCAACGGGGCGTTTCAGTATAAATTTCCTTTCGACCTTCAATGAAAGACTCAGTAAATTTTAGAAAACCTATCTGGAAAATTCCAAGAAAAGTTTTTCAGGACAAAGGCTGAAAATATTTTCCAGTCCCACCCCTATCTGTGTAGCGCAGATAAAATCATCCAAAGAAAAGCTTGGATTGATGTGCACAAGTGCATCATACTTTTCATGTTCCATCCATGAACGGGCCGGCAAGAAACCTAAATATACGTTATAAACTAAGCCTCTGCCGCTTGCTACGTAGTTACTCGCAGAATTACTTCAGTAATAGATAAGGGAGTTGAAACGACGATGAGTGTAACAGACTCAGAGCTTCTCAGAGGAAATTATCATACATAATAGTTTTCATTTTGTTTGCCTTTAAATGTCTAATTTTCTGTCCTTTTCTCAATGTTGGACAAAGTCTGTGAGCATAATACAAGAAGAAATCTAAGGATTCATCTGAATAAATGCTTAATCTAGAAATCTGTTATGCCTAAGTAAATAATTACAATAAAAATGTTTTATAAATATCATATTTTCATAAGTGCGTAACATTAAAAATACTGAAAGCAGTATTTATTCTGTGGGAGAGTAATTTTTTCTTTACAGATAAGGCTGGAGCAGACTTGGGGAGGTGGCACAGGTCTGCCGTTCCAATTCATGATTTTTTCTCGCCGCCTCGGCTACAAAGAGCTGAAGGCTGCCAGTTCCGCCTGCAAAATGACGGCGACGTTCATTATATGCAGATTCACTGAAAGACCCGTCTTCATCCCGCCCTCACGTAATGGGTAGAAGGCGTAAGGCTTCAGACGACTTGCTGCGGTGAACTGCCCCTACCCCCTCCTCCCTACTAGCACTGTGGCACTGAACGACGCTCCATCTGTAAAGTAAGTCTGACTTACGACGAAACTCTAGCTATTAGATTCACTTCCTTTGTTCACGTAACGAAAAGAAAAATTATCCTGCTGTGTCAACACAGCAGTAAACGATGTTGTGTGTTATAAGAATCGGTGTGCACGATTTTTTTTAAAAAAAGGTGTTATTCAGCACAGTATTCTTAGTACCAGTTCCTTGACGCTGAAGCCAGTTGGGGGAGGGGGGGAGGCAGTTCAGTTTACTTAATGCCAATAAAAACTTAATTTAGAGAGGAATTCCTACGAACTTTATACATAAAACTTACAGGAATTTTGGTACACCTGTCGATGGTAAACTTCTTTTATAGTTTCTTTAGTATAGTTATCCATTGTATTGTTGATTGGGGACTCCGACCATTGGTTCAATTAGCGAGTCGGAAAGGATGTGGTCCTTCGCACCCACTGGGACCTTACTTTGACGATGGCTAGTGGTTGCATCTTAAGTGTATCTATTTAGAGCAGGTTGCTGTGAAGAGTGCAAGAATAGTGACCGGGGTAGCAGTTTTAACACAGATAAGAGAGACAATCTATGTGTTTATGCACAGTTGTCTAATGCTAAGCTGCACAAAAGAGAACGTTGAGTGTTGAGTCCCCTCTGAGAGACAAACTTCCATCAAGAGGAAAACGTACCTTTATTGGATGGATTTGTGATTTAACTGACTATTTTACTGTACCGTATAGTAATTAGGAATGGTACGCAATGCATTCTCGTACCCTTATCGTCCAAGGCCTAGAAAATCGTGCGTTAGTAATCTTGGTCAGAGAACAATTGTAGCTGTGGGTGTAGGGAACATGCAGCAGTCTTCAGCAGTTTGAAGGCCTAGGCCAGTTGCAAAGTCTAACGGAAAGAAGAAGAAGGTTCTGCTGCTAGGTAGTTCGCACGGTAGAGATGTGGGCCAGCAGTTGCAGGAAGTGTTGGGGAGTGAGTACCACGTCACAAGCACTGTGAAACCTAGTGCAGGGTTGGCTCTGGTGAGTGACTGCAGAGAAGAGTTATGTAGGAGTTTTACGAAGGAGGATCAGGTAGTGATAGAGGGTGGAGCAGGGAACAGTCTTGATAGGGATGGGGAATATGATGTAGGTTGTGACCTGGTAAAGATAGCTACTCAAACTGGTGGCACTATTGTGCATTTCGTACAACTGTTTCAGCGTCAAGATCGGCCTCAACGTAATGCGGCTGTTAGGCGCGTTAACGTCGTGATGAAGATGGCAGAGGGCGTGGGTCACATTTCAATGGTGCTGTTTGAGTCTATGTGTAGATCGGGTTTCACTAGGCATGGCCTGCACCTCAGTAGGTATGGAGAGGACAGGCTGGCAAAGCTTATAGGTAACAGTGTAGTGGGTGGTGGTGGGATCACTCATGGAAAAATTCCTGTAGTAGTTGGTGTTACAGCTGCACCTTTTTTAGATTGAAGTCAGCTGATAGGTATACCTTCTTAAAGCAAGTCCCTCTGACTGACGGCTCACCTTCAGAGGACGTTATGATTCTAAGTAAAGCAGTAATTAGCATATTTCATCAAAATATAAGAGGTATTAGAGATAAAGTTAGTGAACTGCTTATAGATGTTGACTCTGAAATTAGTGGTATATCGGAGCACCACTTAAATTATTTGACAATTCAGAGGCTTCGTTTACCAGGATACAGATTAGCTGACTGTTTTTTCAATGAGTACCTTGCGCTGTGGGGGAATGGGCATGTACGTAAGAAACAGTATTCCGTTTGAGTCCATAGACGTATCCCGGCACTGCACTGAACAGATATTTGAATGTTGTCAGGGGTAGTTGAGTTTACTGTAACTAAACATCTAATTGTTGTTGTTAATAGGTCCCCTAACTCTTACTTCGGATCTTTTATGCTCAAGCTAGAGAGGTTTCTTGGTTCACTTTATAGAAAGTACCAGAAATTAGTTATATGTGGTGACTTCAGTATTAATTTTGTATATGATTGTGCAAGAAAAAGGATGTTGGTAGATATCGTGAACTCATGTTATCAGATGCAGACTGTGTTTTTTCCAACTAGGGTGC
Organism: Schistocerca cancellata; assembly: GCF_023864275.1. Taxonomy (NCBI): domain Eukaryota; kingdom Metazoa; phylum Arthropoda; class Insecta; order Orthoptera; family Acrididae; genus Schistocerca; species Schistocerca cancellata. Next base: position 615,490,615 of record NC_064629.1, read on the forward strand.
AGGGGAACAGTAGCATAGCCATAGAAAATATATTTATTCATTCTTCATTACTAGATGGGCATACATTTAGCAAAAGGGTGAATGACCTTTCTGACCATGATACACATACACTCCTGGAAATTGAAATAAGAACACCGTGAATTCATTGTCCCAGGAAGGGGGAACTTTATTGACACATTCCTGGGGTCAGATACATCACATGATCACACTGACAGAACCACAGGCACATAGACACAGGCAACAGAGCATGCACAATGTCGGCACTAGTACAGTGTATATCCACCTTTCGCAGCAATGCAGGCTGCTATTCTCCCATGGAGACGATCGTAGAGATGCTGGATGTAGTCCTGTGGAACGGCTTGCCATGCCATTTTCACCTGGCGCCTCAGTTGGACCAGCGTTCGTGCTGGACGTGCAGACCGCGTGAGACGACGCTTCATCCAGTCCCAAACATGCTCAATGGGGGACAGATCCGGAGATCTTGCTGGCCAGGGTAGATGACTTACACCTTCTAGAGCATGTTGGGTGGCACGGGATACATGCGGACGTGCATTGTCCTGTTGGAACAGCAAGTTACCTTGCCGGTCTAGGAATGGTAGAACGATGGGTTCGATGACGGTTTGGATGTACCGTGCACTATTCAGTGTCCCCTCGACGATCACAAGTGGTGTACGGCCAGTGTAGGAGATCGCTCCCCACACCATGACGCCGGGTGTTGGCCCTGTGTGCCTCGGTCGTATGCAGTCCTGATTGTGGTGCTCACCTGCACGGCGCCAAACACGCATACGACCATCATTGGCACCAAGGCAGAAGCGACTCTCATCGCTGAAGACGACACATCTCCATTCGTCCCTCCATTCACGCCTGTCGCGACACCACTGGAGGCGGGCTGCACGATGTTGGGGCGTGAGCGGAAGACGGCCTAACGGTGTGCGGGACCGTAGCCCAGCTTCATGGAGACGGTTGCGAATGGTCCTCGCTGATACCCCAGGAGCAACAGTGTCACTAATTTGCTGGGAAGTGGCAGTGCGGTCCCCTACGGCACTGCGTAGGATCCTACGGTCTTGGCGTGCATCCGTGCGTCGCTGCGGTCCGGTCCCAGGTCGACGGGCACGTGCACCTTCCGCCGACCACTGGCGACAACATCGATGTACTGTGGAGACCTCACGCCCCACGTGTTGAGCAATTCGGCGGTACGTCCACCCGGCCTCCCGCATGCCCACTATACGCCCTCGCTCAAAGTCCGTCAACTGCACATACGGTTCACGTCCACGCTGTCGCGGCATGCTACCAGTGTTAAAGACTGCGATGGAGCTCCGTATGCCACGGCAAACTGGCTGACACTGACGGCGGCGGTGCACAAATGCTGCGCAGCTAGCGCCATTCGACGGCCAACACCGCGGTTCCTGGTGTGTCCGCTGTGCCGTGCGTGTGATCATTGGTTGTACAGCCCTCTCGCAGTGTCCGGAGCAAGTATGGTGGGTCTGACACACCGGTGTCAATGTGTTCTTTTTTCCATTACCAGGAGTGTATTTTAACACTAAAAGGCTTTTGTACTCAAACAAATGTTACATATAATTACAAAATATGTAGGAAAGTTAATCCAACAGGAACAGAGAGTTTTTTAAACCTCGTCAAGGGGCAAGAGTGGCAGGATGTTTATAGTACCGATAGCGTAGATGACAAATATAATGATTTCCTTAACACATTTCTCACGATCTTTGAGAGTTGCTTTTCATTAGAACGTTCTAAACGGGGTGCTAGCATTAAAAGGCAGCCCGGGTGGTTGACTAGTGTAATGTGGATATCATGTAGAACAAAGCAGCAGTTATATCAAAATGTTAGAAGTAGGCACAAACAAGATACAGTAACCCATTACAAACAGTACTCAAAGGTGTTTAAGAATATTATTAGGAAGACAAACAGTATGTGGTATGAAAATAGAATAGCCAATTCACAGGCTAAAATTGAAACCATATGGTCAGTTGTGAAGGAAGTGTCTGGTCAGCAGCACAAGGTCGACGATATAAAGTCAGTTCGTAGTAAAAATATTTCTGCTACTTATAAATCAGATATATGTGCAGTATTTGACAATCATTTTCAGAGCATTTGCTGGTGAATTAAATAAAAATTTAGTTTATACAGGGAACCATTTAACTCTCTTGGCAAATGCCACTCGAAGATTGATGTCTGAAATACTCGTCTGTGACAAAGACAAGCGGGAGACTGAGTCAATAATTAAATCACTGAAGACTAAGGACTCTCATGGATATCATGGAGAACCTAGCAGAATATTAAAGTACTGTTATGCACATGTTAGCCATTTATTTAGTCATATTTGTAATTTTCCCTTTAGGAATGGTCAGTTTTCTGAACGATTGAAGTACTCAGTAGTGATGCCACTTTATAAAAAGGGAGAAAGGGATAATGTAGACAATTTTAGACATATTTCTATGCCATCGGTGTTTGCTAAGCTTATTGAAAAGACTGTGTATGTAATGTTAATTCATAATATTATATCACATAATTTGCTATCAAATGTACAGTTCGGCTTTAGAAGTCGTATAACAATTGAAAATGCTATATTCTCTTTTTTCTGTGAGGTACCGGATGGCTTAAACAAAATGTCTCGAACGCTAGGCAAATTTTTTGATTGAACTATAGCATTTGATTGTGTTGATCAAAAAATATTGCTCCAGTAACTCACAATTGGTTCACCTCTTACTTCAGCAACAGACAGCTAAAGGTCATTATTCACAATGTTGAGAATGGCTGTGATGTGGGGTCTGAGTGGGGTACAGTCAAGTGGGAGGTGCCGCAGGGGTCACTGTTGGGGCCACTCCTGTTCCTTATTTGTATAAATGATATGCCCTCTAGTGTTACGGGTAAGTCTAAAATATTTTTGTTTGCTGATGACACTTGCTCGGTGGTAAAGGACGTTGCGTGAAACATTGGTCGGTTTCAAATAGTGCAGTACATGACGTAAGTTCTTGGCTTGAAGAAAATAAACAGAATGGGCACAGGATCAGTGAAACTGAAGAGTTCATATTTCTAGGTGTTCAGATAGCTAGTCTTGTTCAAAGACTTAATACTGGCATTTTTACTATTCGAATGGTACCTGAAGTGAGTGATCGACATCAAAATTAGTCTAATTTGCTTATTTTCATTCGCTTATGCCGTATGGTAATATATTTTGGTGTACCTATTCCCATTCGAAAAGGATATTTTTGGCTCAGAAACGGGCGGTTCGGGCAATAAGTGGTGTAAGTTCACGAACCTCTTGTCGACCCCTGTTCACCTGTCTGGGTATTTTGATATTGGCCTCTCAATATATATATATTCCGTACTGTTATTTCTTGTTAACAATATTAGCTTATTCCCAAGAAAAAACAGTTTTCACTCAGTTAATACTCGGCAGAAATCAAATATGTATTTGGATCGGACTTCCTTAACTCTTGTGCAGAAAGGTGTGCATTATACTGCTGCGTACATTTTCAATAAGCTACCATTAGAATTAAAAAATCTTAGCAGTAATCCACGCGATTTCAAATCGAAACTGAAGAGTTTACTCATGGGTCACTCCTTCTATTCTGTCAAAAAGTTCCTTGAAAAATTAAGCTGATTCTTGTTGTATTGTTGATTGCGTTTACTTAAACTTATGGATTGACTTTTTTCGGTTTCATAAACATTTCATTTTATCTGTTATTACTTTTATGTTGTAAATTCATGTACTGACACGTTCCATGGCCTTGGAGATTTGCTCCTCAATTTGGTCCTTCGGAACTTGACGTGTAAGTAAATAAATAAAAACATATGTCATGTTACTACTTTACCTAATATGGACTATATAACTTGTATCCAGTGGAGAGAAAGGGCTCCTGGGTATGGAAAGAACACTAGCATCCACATTTAATTTAGGCGCAACACAATGAAATCATACAATTTCATCAGAGATTGTAGTATTCCGGAGCTAACACTCTTTATGTTGTAAACTGGAATATTAATTACACACGTCTCTGTGAAGACATCCTGCAGTGAAGCAGGAAATTAGCAACAGAAATTCGTGTCATTCAGTCTCCACCAGTCTAAACGGAAGATAAGTGTTGTACCATAAAGTCCCTCTATTACAAACTGTAAAGTAGTTTCCAGCGTATACATTTAAATATAGCTATTCCGGTAGGTTCTTCAGTATGTATGCGCTCATGCGCATTCAAATGTTAAATGTTTTAAGTCTTAGCAAATACTCCTTAATGGAAGTGTTTTAGTGTTTTGCAATTTTAGAGAGACTGATTATACTAGCCTGAAATCTTTTCAGAGTCAACAGACTATTAGTACAGTTATATCCAGACAACATTTTATAGTACATACCTGTGTCACCAGTAAAACAGTGTGAGGTTCCATTTTCACTAACGAAGAAAAACCACAACACCAGGAACGAGTTGTGTGACATAAACGAAATTTAGTCGGCGTATTTCTATATCTAATGATGATATCTATTTAGATTTCACGACAGTCGCATAAGAGTGGCTCTAGCAGTGCCGCTATGATGATGTAAATCAGGTTTGCTTTAAATCCACGCTGTAATTGTCGTGAGCGTTACTTACCCTTGGCATTGGACGTGGTGGGGGTGCGTAGATGTTAGTCAAGAATGCCTTTACAGCAACAAAGACCCCATTGTCAACACCTCACTGAGTTTGAAAGGGCTGTTGTAATAGGGCTAGGAGAAGCTCGATGTTCCTTCTGCGGTACTGCAGAAATATTTGGTAGGAATGTAGCCACTATACACGATTTCTGGTAGCGGTGATCACGAGAAAGTACGGTCGCAAGAAGGCCGGGCTCTGCACGGTCACGTGACACTACCGAGAGGGAAGACTATCGAGCTAGGCGTATGGATGCGGCGCATCGTCCGCGGCGTCAGCAGCAGCAGTTTGAGCAGAGTTGGCACCACAATGACACAACGAACTGTTTGAAATCGGTTACTTCGATGACATCTCAGAGACAGACGTCCTGTAACGTGCACTCCACTGACTCCAAAACAACAGGCGTTTGCGACTTCAGTAGTGTCATGGGATGGCGCAGTGGAGGTCTATATTATTTTCTTATGAACCTCGATTCTGCCTCGGGGCCAGTGATGGCCGTGTGTCGGTGTAGGAGGAAGCCAGGTGAGTGTATGCAACCAACCTGTCTGCTTGCTAGACACACTGAACATAAACGTGGAGTTATGTTCTGAGGCGCAATTTCGTATAACAGCAGGAGCACTGTCGTGGTTATCCCACACACCCCGACTGCAAATTTCTAGGTCAATCAGGTGATTCGGCCTGTTGTGTTGGCATTCATGAACAGCTTTCCAGAGGTCATTTTCCAAAGGGTTTGCCACTCGCTCGCATGCCGCTGCTGTAACCGAACATGCTGTACAGATTGTCGTAATGTCCCTTGGCCTGCTCGATCGCCAAGCCTGTCTCCAATCGAGCACCTATGGGACACAATCGGATGACAACCGCCGCGTCATCCACAAACAGTAGTAACCATCCCTGTATCAAATTCAAATGTATGTGAAATCTTATGGGACTTAACTGCCAAGGTCATCAGTCCCTAAGCTTAGACACTATTTAACCTAAATTATCCTAAGGACAAACACACACAACCATGCCTGAGGGAGAACTCGAACATCAGCCGGGACCAGCCGCACAGTCCGTGACTGTCGCTGTATCGATCGAACAAGTGCAACAGGCAGAGAAGTCCGTCCCACAAACCGACAACCGGCCCCTGTTCAACTAAAACTATGCACGTTGACATACTTGCATTCAACAATCTGGGGGCTACACAGGCTATTAATATATCAGCATTTCATATCTGCAATTGCTTATCTCTTGCTTATATTAACCTGTAACCAAGCAATGTTAATCAATTAAATACATTACCTAGACAAATGTATTCCCAAAATTTCATTACCTCACGTCAATCATTTTTTGGTGTTGCGATTTTCTTCCACCGGTGTATATAGACTAACCAGTCCCATGTTGGAAACAATTGTACACACATTTAAGTGTGAGTGCTGCAATTAAATACTTAAAACTGATAAGATTTCTCCGTTAGGCTACAATGACGTGTCAGCCGGGTCCGACTGACCACCATGCCCTCCATCAGCCAATGGCGCTTTGTGAATACGGTATAGCGAGGCGTGGTGTCAGCACATCACTCTCCTACCCGTTTTCGAATTAGAGGACTTCGTGCTGCTGTTTCTCATTCAAGTAGTTCCTCAAGTGGCATCACAAAACTAAATGCACTACGTTGCAGTCCTCTCACCAAGGAAAATTCCCAGGTAGTACTGTTATTCGAACCTGGGGTCTCCATATGGCACCCATATATGCTGACAACTCAGATACAGTTCTGCAACTGGTTTTGGTCAAGAGCTACCACATGACAGACCAGTATTTTGAGCTGTTGTAGAAAGATATTGTGCCTGGGAAAGACGGTAGAAGAGATGTATTCCACATTAGCAGCATACTACCTCCTCCCAAATAAGAAAGCAAAGAGCTTGTCGTAGAAGAGACCCAGGGTCAAAGGTATGAGAACGATTTTCGTTTATACATTCGATTCGGTCGTTTCCGGATTAAGGCTCCTTGCCTCAAATTGATAGATTTACCCTTCTTCATCATCCCTGAAAGTTTGTAACATCATCACGTAATTACCCTGTATACTCCAGTCTACAACAGTGTACGCGTTGTTTCGAAACTTCTAGACAGAATTAAGCTGGGTGACCGGCGCGTTAGGAGGACTTGTATGAAATCTGGATAGTAAGAGAAGGGTATTGCTGTAATTCAATAGTGTGTGGGGGGGGGGGGGGCTTGTGAGCAGTGCCCGGATACTTTAGTCAGGGGTCCGAGATCGGGTACCTGTCCGACACACAGTTTTTCTTTGTCAGGAAGTTTTAAAACACTACAGACTACGTAGCATAGTAAACGATTCAGTATAGTGTACACTCACGTGCGAAAGAAACTTTACATACCGTTGGACGTGGGGCGTGACACTGTAAAGACCTTAATTCTATTTGACACCGTCAACAACACAAGCTGCGTACTTATGGTACTTTACGCGCTGTCGCGAGTGATTTCCTCACATATCACGTATAAGAAGGTGAACAACTATTTCAAAGTGCAGTACCAAGTAAAAATTGACGAATTCCGGCAAATTTTCTAGACGCCTACGATCTAATCATTATTGCTTCATTATCCTCTTTCGTCGGGGAACAATATTAGTGACAACGTATGTTTACTGAAAGACAGTTTCAAAACCGAATAAAAACTTTTAGCTAAAATCGAGTGAATCGAAATATTTTATTAAATTAGTTATTTTATTTATTTACATTCCAGTGCCGTCCTTTGTGTATGACACATAATGATGGAAAGTCGTATTACTTATTCTCAACCGTTTTAATAACAAGAAAAATCTATACCCAAAGAGCCAAGTATTTCCAAGTGCGAGTTTCAGTAAGTAGAAAGACACTTGTTGCTTAGTTAAGTGACCCGCACTTTATATGTACTTTTCGCAGTCTACATTCTGAATGTCTTTTGTTGGATATAGCAAAACAGTAATTAACTGTAAGAATCTATTTTTCCAAAAATTTCCATTTCATATAATTTATAGGAAGTAACGTGCAAACAGTTTAGCATAACAGTCTTTTACATCCACAGGCTTTCATCAAAAATGAGTCATCAATATTGAAATATGCACATGGTAAGAGACCTATTAGATGTAGACTCATTTTTGTAATATGTGATAAATTGTTTTAAGCTTTTACGTCTACATCTACATTTATACTCCGCAAGCCACCCAACGGTGCGTGGCGGAGGGCACTACGTGCCACTGTCATTACCTCCCTTTCCTGTTCCAGTCGCGTATGATTCGCGGGAAGAACGACTGCCGGAAAGCCTCCGTGCGCGCTCGAATCTCTCTAATTTTACACTCGTGATCTCCTCGGGAAGTATATGTAGGGGGAAGTAATATATTCGATACCTCATCCAGAAAAACACCCTCTCGAAACCTGGCAAGCAAGCTACACCTCGATGCAGAGCGCCTCTCTTGCAGAGTCTGCCACTTGAGTTTGCTAAACATCTCCGTAACGCTATCACGCTTATCAAATAACTCTTTGACGTAACGCACCGTTCTTCTTTGGCTTTTCTCTATCTCCTCCGTCAACCCGATCTGGTACGGATCCCACACTGATGAGCAATACTCAAGTATAGGTCGAACGAGTGTTTTGTAAGCCACCTCCTTTGTTGATGGACTACATTTTCTAAGGACTCTCCCAATGAATCTCAACCTGGTACCCACCTTACCAATAATTTATTTTATATGATCATTCCACTTCAAATCGTTCCGCACGCATACTCCCAGATATTTTACAGAAGTAACTGCTACCAGTGATTGTTCCGCTATCATATAATCGTACAATAAAGGAGCCTTCTTTCTATGTATTCGCAATATATCACATTTGTCTATGTTAAGGGTCAGTTACCACTTCCTGCACCAAGTACCTATCCGCTGCAGATCTTCCTACATTTCGCTGCAACTTCCTAATGCTGCAACTTCTCTGTATCCTACAGAATCATCCGCGAAAAGCCCCATTCAACTTCCGACACTGTCTACTAGGTCATTTATATATATTGTGAAAAGCAATGGTCCCATAACACTCCCCTGTGACACGCCAGAGGTTACTTTAACGTCTGTAGACGACTCTCCATTGAGAACAACATGCTGTGTTCTGTTTGCTAAAAACTCTTCAATCCAGCCACACAGCTGGTCTGATATTTCGTAGGCTCTTACTTTGTTTATCAGGCGACAGTGCGGAGCTGTATCGAACGCCTTCCGGAAGTCAAGGAAAATGGCATCTACCTGGGAGCCTGTATCTAATATTTTCTGGGTCTCATGAACAACTAAAACGAGTTGGGTCTCACACGATCGCTGTTTCCGGAATCCATGTTGATTCCTACACAGTAGACTCTGGGTTTCCAGAAATGACATGATACGCGAGCAAAAAACGTGTTCTAAGTTTCTACAACAGATCGATGTCAGAGATATAGGCCTATAGTTTTGCAATTTGCTCGACGACCCTTCTTGAAAACTGGAACTACCTGTGCTCTTTTCCAATCATTTGGAACCTTCCGTTCCTCTAGAGACTTGCGGTACACGGCTGTTAGAATGGGGGCAAGTTCATTCGCGTACTCTGTGTAGAATCGAACTGGTATCCCGTCAGGTCCAGTGGATTTCCTCTGTTGAGTGATTTCAGTTGATTTTCTATTCATTGGACACTTATTTCAATGTCAGCCATTTTTTCGTTCGTGCGAGGATTTAGAGAATGAACTGCAGTGCGGTCTTCCTCTGTGAAACAGCTTTGGAAAAGTGTGTTTAGTATTTCAGCTTTACGCGTGTCACCCTCTGTTTCAATGCCATCATCATCCCGGAGTGTATGGATATGCTGTTTCGATCCACTTACTGATTTCACGTAAGACCAGAACTTCCGAGGAATTTCTGTCAAGTCGGTACATAGAATTTTGCTTTCGAATTCACTGAACGCTTCACGCATAGCCCTCCTTACGCTAACTTTGACATCGTTTAGCTTCTGTTTGTCTGAGAGGTTTTGAGTGCGTTTAAATTTGCAGTGAATCTCTCTTTGCTTTCGCAGTAGTTTCCTAACTTTGTTGTTGAACCACAGTGGGTTTTTCCCGTCCCTCACAGTTTTACTCGGCACGTACCTGTCTAAAACGCATTTTACGATTGTCTTGAACTTTCTCCATAAAAACTCAACATTGTCAGTGTCGGAACAGAAATTTTCGGTTTGCTCTGTTAGGTAGTCTGAAATCTGCCTCCTATTACTCTCGCTAAACAGATAAACCTCCCTCCCTTTTTTTATATTCCTATTTACTTCCATATTCAGGGATGCTGCAACGGCCTTAAGATCACTGATTCCCTGTTCTGCGTTTACAGAGTCGAAAAGTTCGGATCTGTTTGTTATCAGTAGGTCCAAGATGTTATCCCCAAGAGTCGGTTCTCTGTTTAATTGCTCGACGTAATTTTCGGATAGTGCACTCAGTATGTCACTCGATGCTCTGTCCCTACCACCCGTCCTAAACATCTGAGTGTATCAGTCTATATCTGATAAATTGAAATCTCCACCTAAGACTGTAACATGCTGAGGAAATTTATGTGAAATGTATTCCAGATTTTCTCTCAATTGTTCTTCCACGAATGCTGCTGAGTTGGGAGGTCGGTAAAAGGAGCCAATTATTAACCTACCTCGGTTGTTGAGTATAACCTTCACCCATAACAATTCACAGGAGCATTCCACTTCTATTGCACTACAGGATAAACTACTACTAACAGCGACAAACACGCCACCACCAGTTGCATGCAATCTGTCCTTTCTAAACACCGTCTGCGCCTTTATAAAAATTTCAGCAGAATCTATCTCTGGCTTCAGCCAGATTTCCGTACCTATAACGATTTCAGCTTCGATGCTTTCTATTAGCGTTTGAAGTTTCGGTACTTTACCAACGCAGCTTCGACAGTTTACAATTACAATACCGATTGCTGATAGGCCCCGCATGTCCTGACTTTGCCCCGCACCCTTTGAGGCTGTTGCCCTTTTTAATGCCATATAAAGAAAGAAAGACATTATATTCATTATTCCTCAGAACTAGTAATTGCCTCATAACAAAAGTGACTTGTTGCTTGATTTTTCCCTGAATAAAGTCTCTGTTTCACATATTTGAAATGTTTGAACTACGTAAGTTGAAAGGAGTTTTCCACAGTCGGTTTGATTTGCACTGAAATGAAATGTGTGGTTAATAAATGGTTACGAAAGTCCAATTATCAGTGTTGTTTCTAACTTAGGAAACATAGCGACAAATATATCCTCATTCGAAAGTGTGTGTTGGAGATGTTAAAAATCAATATAAAATTAAAACGAGCAGCTGAAAATAAATTACACTATTTTCATTTTTGTAATGTAGTCGTTCTGTTTTTATGTGCCCCATGCTGGGCATCCATTAGGCAACAATTACTTTCGCAACGCCATACATTGCGCTCCAATTACACTGTTATGTGCTTGGCTGATCCCAGGACAGATAACAGTTACGTTATGCGTTCCGTGCGCTATCAGCTGTTTAAGTGATAACTAGACACCAGACTGCAGAATGTAAGTGAACACCAGTTGAATTTCTTCATTTCTTCTGTAATTATTCAATGTGGTCCCTGGATATAACTACACATTTACACTACAAATGTTGGTCTGGGAGCTGATGAAGTATGGCCCACTACTGAGAAGCGACGGTGCTAACTTTGGTGTTGGCGTCACTCTCATTCTCTGCCTTGACGTGGTTGGTTCCCACGTCGAACGGGTGTTGTGATCACCGGTCATGACAAAAAATACACCAGTGAACGATGTGAAATTGTATTTGTGATAAACTTCATTATACAGGAAACGAGATAACTTCCTGTGAAAGCATCCTTTTTTAAATTATTCCGTCTCCTTTCATCTGCAACTACCAGGAAAACATTTGTTCGCTCTGTTTTGTGCCATTGGACAGGAATAATATGTTGTTGTAGCTGAGTTCTGTCTGAAGACAGGTTTGCTGCAGCTCTCCACGCTACTCTATCCTGTACAAACTCTTCATTTCCGAATGACCACTGCAACCTACATCCAGTTGAACCTGCATATTGCATTCGTCTACTGATCTCCATCTACAGTTTTTAGTCCTGACACTTCCTGCAAAATTAAACTGATGATTCTTTGATGTCTCAGATTAAGTCCTATCAACCGATCCCTTCGTTTAGTCAAATTGTGCCACACATTTTTTTCTGTGTAATTGTGTTTGGTGCTTCCTCATTAGTTACACGATCTAACCCTCTAATCTTCAGCGTTATACTGTAGCACCACAATTCAAAAGATTGTCTGATCTGTTAGTCAATGACGTTTTATTTTCTTACAGGACTACACTCCCGACAAATATCTCATGAAAATACACTGTAAAACTTAAATTTATATTCGATGATAACAAATTTCTGTTCCTCGAAAACTTCTTGCACTGACAGGCCACATTTTACATCCTCCCTACTTCAGCAGTCATGAGTTATTACACTCCCCATATACCAAAACTGATCTACTACCTTTAGTGTCTTATTTACCAATCTACTTCCCTCAGAATTCCCTGATTTAATTCGATTGTCTGCCATTTAATTTTTTTTAGATTTTGTTGATATTCATTTTACATATTCCTTTCAAGGCATTGTCCATTCCGTTGAACTGCTGTTCCAAGCCCTAGGCTGTCTCTGACAGAATTACACTGACATCGGCAAACCTTAAAGAGTTATATCTACTCCCTGAACTTTAATTCCCTCCACAATTTTTGTTGTTGTTCGTTACTGCTTGCTCAATGTACAGATTGAATAATATCAGGATAGGCTACAACCATCTCTCATTCCCTTCTCAACCACTGCTTCCTTTCATGCCATTCGACTCTTGCAACTGCTGTATAACTGCTGTTTGGTTTGCCGGCCGGAGTGGCCGAGCGGTTCTAGGCGCTACAGTCTGGAACCGCGCGACCGCTGCGGTCGCAGGTTCGAATCCTGCCTCTGGCTTGGCTGTGTGTGATGTTCTTAGGTTAATTAGGTTTAAGTAGTTCTAAGTTCTAGGGGACTGACGACCTCAGAAGTTAAGTCCCATAGTGGTCAGAGCCATTTTTTTGTTGTCTGGTTTCTGTACAACTTGAATATAACCTTTACTGCGCGGTATTAGCCGATCGGTCTAGGGCTCTGCAGTCATGGACTGTGCCGCCGGTCCGGGCGGAGGTTCGAGTCCTCCCTCGGGCATGGGTGTGTGTGTTTGTCCTTAGGATACTTTAGTTTAAGTAGTGTGTAAGCTTAGGGACTGATGACGTTAGCAGTTAAGTCCCATAAGATTTCACACACATTTGAAAATTTTTTTCAATATAACCTTTCTCTTCCTGTATTTTTCTCTTACTAATTTCAGAATTTCAGAGTGCGTACTACATTCAGCATTGTCAGAAACGTGCACTAAGCGTTAAAATGCCACAAACTTAGATTTGCCTTTCCTTGATTTATCTCCTAATATAAGTTAATGTGGTTGTAATGCCTACGATTTTCCTTCATTTCTCCGGAGTCCAAACTGATCTTCGTCGAGGTTGGTTTCTTGCAGTTTTTCCGTTATTCTGTAAAATATTCGTGTCAGCATTTTGCAATTATGACTTATTAAACTGAGCATTCGGTATTATTAACATCTGTCAGCACCTAAATAATTACATTACTTTCTTCATTAAATCTAAAGATATTTCTTCGGTATCATACATCTCTCACACCTGATGGAATAATTTTGTCATGGACGACTCCCCCAAAAGATATCAGTACTTCTGAAGGAATATTGGCTGCTCTAGGGGCCTTTATTGGACTTACGTCTTTCAGTGCTATGTCAAATTCTTTTCATGGCATCATGTCTGCTATCTCATGTTGATATGCTTGCTCTTCCTTTCCATAAAATTATCTTCAAGTTGATCTCCGTTCTACAGCACCTTTACTTAGCTGATTCACCTTCAAGATTTCCTTTCTTTGCTTAGTAGGCGTTTTCTGTATGAGCTCTCGATATACACACAGTTGGTTCTCTTTTCTCAGAAGACCTGTATAATTTTCGAATAGGTGGTATGTACACCAATCAGCCAGAACATTATGACCACCTACCTAATATCGATGTAAACCCGTATCATAAATATGCAGCTTATATCCACCTGAATGTTTGTTTGAATAACATGTAATTATCTGAAGTAATAAATACACTCCTGGAAATTGAAATAAGAACACCGTGAATTCATTGTCCCAGGAAGGGGAAACTTTATTGACACATTCCTGGGGTCAGATACATCACATGATCACACTGACAGAACCACAGGCACATAGACACAGGCAACAGAGCATGCACAATGTCGGCACTAGTACAGTGTATATCCACCTTTCGCAGCAATGCAGGCTGCTATTCTCCCATGGAGACGATCGTAGAGATGCTGGATGTAGTCCTGTGGAACGGCTTGCCATGCCATTTCCACCTGGCGCCTCAGTTGGACCAGCGTTCGTGCTGGACGTGCAGACCGCGTGAGACAACGCTTCATCCAGTCCCAAACATGCTCAATGGGGGACAGATCCGGAGATCTTGCTGGCCAGGGTAGTTGACTTACACCTTCTAGAGCACGTTGCGTGGCACGGGATACATGCGGACGTGCATTGTCCTGTTGGAACAGCAAGTTCCCTTGCCGGTCTAGGAATGGTAGAACGATGGCTTCGATGACGGTTTGGATGTACCGTGCACTATTCAGTGTCCCCTCGACGATCACCAGTGGTGTACGGCCAGTGTAGGAGATCGCTCCCCACACCATGATGCCGGGTGTTGGCCCTGTGTGCCTCGGTCGTATGCAGTCCTGATTGTGGCGCTCACCTGCACGGCGCCAAACACGCATACGACCATCATTGGCACCAAGGCAGAAGCGACTCTCATCGCTGAAGACGACACGTCTACATTCATCCCTCCATTCACGCCTGTCGCGACACCACTGGAGGCGGGCTGCACGATGTTGGGGCGTGAGCGGAAGACGGCCTAACGGTGTGCGGGACCGTAGCCCAGCTTCATGGAGACGGTTGCGAATGGTCCTCGCCGATACCCCAGGAGCAACAGTGTCCCTAATTTGCTGGGAAGTGGCGGTGCGGTCCCCTACGGCACTGCGTAGGATCCTACGGTCTTGGCGTGAATCCGTGCGTCGCTGCGGTCCGGTCCCAGGTCGACGGGCACGTGCACCTTCCGCCGACCACTGGCGACAACATCGATGTACTGTGGAGACCTCACGCCCCACGTGTTGAGCAATTCGGCGGTACGTCCACCCGGCCTCCCGCATGCCCACTATACGCCCTCGCTCAAAGTCCGTCAACTGCACATACGGTTCACGTCCACGCTGTCGCGGCATGCTACCAGTGTTAAAGACTGCGATGGAGCTCCGTATGCCACGGCAAACTGGCTGACACTGACGGCGGCGGTGCACAAATGCTGCGCAGCTAGCGCCATTCGACGGCCAACACCGCGGTTCCTGGTGTGTCCGCTGTGCCGTGCGTGTGATCATTGCTTGTACAGCCCTCTCGCAGTGTCCGGAGCAAGTATGGTGGGTCTGACACACCGGTGTCAATGTGTTCTTTTTTCCATTTCCAGGAGTGTAGATCAAGAGCTTTTTGAGATTATTGTTAATAGTGTTAAAATACTTCTTGTATTTGTATAGTAGTATCGATAGGTAAGAAGAATTACTCAACTTTGTACAGTCAACTTTCACAGTAAAGTGTTTACGACTGTCTCTGAACATTAGCTTCCGGGATTCATTAAAGTCAATGGAATCGCGGAAGCCACAGACACTGAAAGGTCTGCTAAGCAAAAGAGTAAATAGGACTTCAACTAACAGAGAGGAGACCCTGCTAAACATAAGATCAGTGCTTGAAAACGAACACGTTAAAACTTTAACTTGTTCTATAGTTCTTCACTAGAAACCCTCCTTGCTGTAGGAGGGGTGCTGCATTCGATTCCTGGGCTCGAGATAGGTGTCTGTGTAGAAGAATGATTGTCCCTGACCAAAACGATACGCACAAGGACTAAAGCATATTAATGATCTGTTTCAAGGCATATCAAGACATGAAAGCTTATTTATTAACAACGCATAATGCACCAATTCCAGCTTCATAATTTACAGGATTACATAAATGCTTTCCTTCCTTTGATTGCAATAAAACACAATGGATGCAATGAATATAGCTTTTTTTCCATTATGGAAGTTTTCCGAAGTAAGAGTGAGTTCAGGTGTGCCACAGGGGAATGTCGTAGGACCATTGCTATCCACAATATATATAAATGACCTTGTGGATAACATCGGAAGTTCACTGAGGCTTTTTGCGGATGATGCTGTAGTATATCGGGAGGTTGTAACACTGTACTGAAATGCAGGAGGATCTCCAACGAATTGACGCATGGTCCAGGGAATGGCAATTGAATCTCAATGTAAACAAGTGTAATGCGCTACGAATACATAGAAAGAAAGATCCTTTATCGTTTAGCTACAATATAGTAGGTCAGCAAATGGAAGCAGTTAATTCCATAAATTATCTGGGAGTAGGCATTAGGAGTGATTCAAAATGGAATGACCATATAAAATTAATCGTCGGTAAAGCAGATGGCAGACTGAGATTCATTGGAAGAATCCTAAGGAAATGCCATCCGAAAACAAATGAAGTATGTTACTGTACACTTGTTCGCCCACTGCTTGAATACTGCTCACCAATGTGGGATCCGTACCAGATAGGGTTGATGGAGGAGATAGAGAAGATCAAACGGAGAGCAGCGCGCTTCGTTACAGGATCATTTAGTAATCGCGAAAGCGTTACGGAGATGACAGATAAACTCCAGTCGAAGACTCTGCAAGAGAGACGTTCAGTAGCTCGGTACGGGCTTTTGTTGAAGTTTCGAGAACATACCTTCACCGAGGAGTCAAGGAGTATATTGCTCCCTCCTACGTATATCTCGAGAAGAGACCATGAGGATAAAATCAGAGAGATTAGAGCCCACACAGAGGCATACCGACAATTTTTCTTTCCATGAACAATACGAGACTGGAATAGAAGGGAGAACCGATAGAGGTACTTAAGGTACCCTCCTCCACACACCGTCAGGTGACTTGCGGAATATGGGTGTAGTCGTAGATGTAGATAAGGAACACTGGCATTGTGATGAATAAAGGTTTCTTGAAATTACTGCAACTAATCGCCCTTTGGTTTGTTCTTCAATTCTTTTGCTATCCCATTACCGCTTCTGAACCACCTAGCGATTCATCAGCAGATGCCACATATTTATTGATTGTCTGGCAGCTGTGTGGGAGTCGTGTTTCTCTGGTAAGACGTATATATGAAACATGTAAGCACTGAGTGTGGCGTGAATTATTCACATTGAGATAGATTTTTTTGCTTTACTTACAGTTAGTATCTGTTGCTTGGATGTTGGTGAACACAGTATTATGGAAAATGTAATGTATGTTTTCCAGTGCCATTAATTGTACTGCACTTTACACACTTAACCACAGGTAACATGTTGAACATGCTATAAAAAACGTAAATAAACCAAAGAGCATGTCTAAATCTATGTCAAAGAGTTTGAATTATGGCAAAGAGTCTCGTTGTATCAGCTCTTGCAATACACACTGGCGTCAGAAAGTATGCATCTATATCTCTGCTGCAAAACTAAAATCTAGTAATATGGCAAAATTGACATTCAATATTTATAAATTCTATTAAACAATGAGTTTGGAAGATAATATAACTATAGTTTTAGAACAGCTATCTCGATTGACACTTCACTTGGTCTTTGTTTCATTAACATTGATCAATGCTTATGAAATTAAAAATAAACATCACAGCACAGGTGTGCCAATGTGGGAATGTGTGTGATAGAGCGGGAGGGGGTAGAGAGGTTCTTTTTTTACTTATTTATTTATTCAAGTGTGATGATTCTTTGAAATTGTGGAGCGATGGGTTATTTGCTACATCTGTGTTTTCATTTACGATGGTGTGTGGAGACTTATTTTCATGAGTGAAAATCTGTAATTGTTCCCGAAGATCCTGTTTTATTCATTTGTTACCAATGTGTAGGATATGGAAGTTTGTTCTGATGTTTGTAACTGAATGACTGTTTTGTGCTAGGTGGGCTACAAAAATAGGTTTACTTAAATTTCTTAAACATAGTGGATCTCTGTGTTCTTTGTATCGAATTTCGAAGTTCTGTCTTCTTTGTCCTATGTACTAGCAGGAGCAGCTATCGCAGGTTAATTTTATATATAACCGATTTTTGGAAAGGTGGCTTGGCTGTTTTGGTGTTATGTACTATTTTGTTTTGTATTTTGTTAGTTGTGTGGTAACTAAGTTTGACACTGTGTGGTTTAAACTGTTGATACGAGATTTTACCAAGGAATGGCATGGAGATATATTTAGTTTCTTCTGCTATTGAGGGCTATGTTGTTGATACTGTTTGTTTCGTTTTTACCTTTCCATCTAATTTGTCAACTGTTGATGGGTCATAAGCACTGTTGTGGGTTATTGTTTTTAAAATGTTTACTCCTTTGGTTTTTACATCACGTTCAAAAGGAATGTTGTTTATGCGGTTGAGTGCTGATCTAGAAAATGCTACTTTGTGTTGATTGGGGTGGCATGATGTGCTATTTCTTATGACATCTGATGTGGTAGGTTTTCTATAAATTTGTAATTTATACTTATTCTTATGGCAAGTAATGTTTACTCGAAGAAAATTATTCCTTCTTCTATCTGGTGTTCAACTGTAAATTGTATTTTAGGATGTATGTTATTAAGTTTCTCAGCTAAGCTTTCTATTTCAGTGGTTGTTCCATTGAGTAGTATCAAGGTGTCACAAAGATAACGTCAAAATAAATGATCTTGTCTCTATTTTTGTTTGCTTTGAAACATTTGGTTTCTAAACTTAATATGTAGAAATCAGTTAGAAGGCCAGCTGAGCTACTTCCCTTTGATAGATCGTCATTATGGCTATAGATTTTTTTGTTAAGAGAAAAGTATTTATGTTATAGCACCAACTGTAACTGATGCATTATTCATATATATGTACACCACTTAACTTTTTGCGAATCATTCTCTGTAGAAGCGTCTGCTGAAGTCGTGGAGAACATGGACGTGTGGCCTTGTTCCACATTGGAAGCAACTATATGAGAATCTTCCTTTCCTTGGTTTAGCTTTGACAAGTGCTTTTGAAAATTTCGCAAATATTTTCCATGGCTGATAAAGAAATTCCAGTTGAAGATACGATACGTAATATCATAATCTGTTGATTCAATACATTATTGGTCAACACTGGTGTATTCGGTAAAATATAGACTGCGAGTTGTTTGAATTTTGACAGTCCATTCCAAAAAGTACTGTTACCATAAATCTTTAGGTATTGTACTATTGAAATTAAAAAATTTAGGAAGACTGTCCATTTGCTTTCTATTCAAAATCTCTTTTTTGGAGGTGGTGCCAACTTGCCATCCTGAATTTCTTCTGCAATTTCGTTCATTGATTTAGAATGTTTTAATTTTGATGGTGCTGTGTGTGTTTTCTGTCTATTGCTGTACAGTAAAGTACCGATGTCAACTTCATCACCTGATACGAATGTTATATCTTCTAATAGTTTTTCAGATTCCTTGTAGTTTGGAAATGTCTTCTGAAACCAAACAAACCTTTTGTTATTGGATGAAGTTGCTTTTGTTGTATCTTTTACGAAACGTGATTCAGATCAGCATGCAGAATTAGGCCTCATGAAAACACAAGACCACATTTGATCCGCAGGTCTACTACAGTTTCAAAGAACTGTTTTCTGTGCGACATCTGAATTCGAATAGTACTGTTCGTAACTTTGTTGCAATGACTGACATAGCAATTCATTGTTATTGGCTGTATGCTTATTTCGGTGCACATGTGTAGATATTACTAATGATGTGTAGCTTTTTGTACATATTTGTGATAAATAACATTTTGACAAACCGTATTAACGAAATGTGCACGAGTATATTTCTGTGCATGGGCGAAACATGCGTTATTTGTTGATTTGAAATGAACCAATTGAAAACCACATGCAATTATATGAACTGTGGTATGCCAGAGATCTTGTCTGTCAAAAATACCCTATGGTAGTTTTTCGTAGTTGTATGAGATCCTTGTTATGTGCATAGTTTCAAGAGCAATCAAAACCCCAATTGTACGTAACTTTGAATTCAGACCGTGATTCGTAATAAAACGCTGTCACGAGATCTTTAGTTAATGATTTATAGAAACTTTGAGGGTAACTTAATATCCACAACCCAGAACAGTAACCTCAGTAACTGGCTATCGTTTCACCTTGAGAAACTGAAATTTGTTTTAGACATTTGTTAGTATTTTGTAAAAGCTAGCATAACAATCTATGTTTTGAACCATTAATGCTCAAGGTTCGTTGATATATGACAAACTTTTGCAGCAGTCTTTATCTGCTGGATGTATGGGAAATGGTTTTTTGGAAAATAAAATTTTCTGAATTTTTACATGTGGTATTGTATCTGTTGTTAAGTTTAACCATGGTGAACCTGGTCGTAAGTATTCTGGGAATAAAATATGCCCTACTTCACTATCTTGTTTATCTTCGTACCGCTGTCACTTGTGAAATCGTAGTCGTCACTCACATTTACCTTGTAGCGGAGAGATAAGTCGAAATGTCGAACAGTAATTCGGCAGCGTGACAGCACTATCAAAGTGTCATAAAAAGCTGGATGTACTTGAGTTTTCCTCGGTATTAAATGTGCAGTCGATCGGAAAAAACTTGCTACAGCAGCAGCGGCGGTGCCGGAAGGGACTGCCTGTGGCGCCATACGCAGCCTACAGCCACGGCGCCGCAGCGCCTTCCGGTGCTGCTGTTGCTGTGACAGCTGCTGTAGCAAGAAATCAGAGGTTTTCCGGTGATATAAAACTGTCAGTAATGAGGCTTGTCCTGCTTACTATGAAAGAAGTTACTGTGTTAAGTGATCTTACATGTTTTCTAGTTGGTTTATTATTATTGATTTTTTGTGTTACATATTATCAAGAAGAAAACTTTCTCATAATAAATATTATATTTGAGAGTGAAGCACTTGGTGAACTTGCTGACACTCTTATTGATCATGTGTCTCCTCTTGCCAGTACTATTCGCCAGGGTGTTAGAGATGCTGTTATATCACAGGTTGTTCAACATGGTGATAGTAACGTTGTTGCTCGTGTAGTGACTCCAATTTTGCAGCGAGTTTTGGCGAAGGTGAAGAAATTTACTTTTATTTTTGCTATTACGTGAAGAAATATGTACTGGAATAAATCATATTAAAAGAATGGCTGATTCTAGTCAAGAAAATGAAACATATCAGGCCACGACAGGAGCCAGAGGTGCATCAGGTGCTAAAACTGTTGCATCAAGTGGTATGGAATGATGATGTGGAAGAGCACAGAAAAAATAGTTAATGGTGTTTTAGAGATGAAGAATTTGAATTTGTTTGCATCTTGGGGTATCGAGTATAAATGGTATGATAATGCTTAACATGAATAGATGATACTGTTGCAAGAACAATGGGATGTCATGTAGTTGCATCAGCAGGACAGTGGTACATAGATTCTGTATCGTACTTTATGAGTAGAGCACAATTTCGTGCTTTGTTTAATTATGTGTATATAATTGATACAAATGTTGCATTGACACCAGTTGGTTTGTAAGCTAGTTGTACTGTTGGCTCTACTTTATCTGATGCTGAATCTTTAACACATGTTCCTTTTTTAATTCATAATAGTGGTGGTTGTTTAAAACATGCATACGATATAGTTAAATTGTCTGTTTCTAATACAAATATGGATGAAGCAAGCATATTAATGACTAATAACGTGAATGAAGGTTTTGAGCAGTTGGTGTGGTGTAATTGTACTTTGGCAATGTATCCAGGTTGTTCAGTTGTGTTGACGAATTGCCCCTATTATGAATGTTGGTTTGTACCTAATAATGTTAAAACAGATGTACTGCTAATTATTTGTATCCAAGTCAGCATTACGTACTCGTTTGTTACATAAAATATATCGACAAGGTGTAGCTCAACCTATTGTGGATGGCAGACAGCCATTTCATTACAGTTTCAAATCGTCAAATTCGTTCATTAAATATAATGTTGAATATCCACATCTTGGCTTGGCTGATACACAGTATCTGCATTTGGGTCAAGATACATGTTTGAATGCATATAGTGTTCAAAGCAAAACAGGACCTATTGATTGTGAGACTATTACAGATCTAACTCCATATAACAGAAATAATATTCTAAATCGTAAAGATTATCTTCAGTGTACTCAGAAAAGTGAAGGATTAGGTAAGCTTCGAAACAGGAAAATACCTTCACTTGCTATTAATTTCAATGTTGGTATTAATCCAGCTCTTAACAATGTACCTAATCAAGAAAATTCTGTTGTGAATGAAAAAATAATTTTTCTTCTTATAACTAATTGTAAAATTGGTTTTGATTACCAAACATTTCTGTCAAAATGCAGCTGCTCCTAGTGGATTTAATTTTGCTCAACTAGGTTGTCCTCAGGCAAATTGAGTTCCAGCAGCTACCTGTTATAGATGTTAAGCATCTCCTGCTGAAGGTACTTTTAAGTATAGAGGAGTAACTAATAAATTAAATGATATAAAATGTAAACAAAGGGCAAAAACACCCATTGAATCCGCTGGAGAAAGATTCAAAAATGGTTCCAGTGGCTCTGACCACTATGGGACTTAACATCTATGGTCTTCAGTCCCCTAGAACTTAGAACTACTTAAACCTAACTAATCTAAGGACATCACACAACACCCAGTCATCACGAGGCAGAGAAAATTCCTGGCCCCACCGGAGAAAGATTACACAAGTCAATTAGTAGATGTTGTGCTGAAACTCAACCTGCCCAGTCAACACCTTGGAGGAGTCTTATGAGCCAGACAAACCCCTTACTACTCCAATAAGTCAGACACGTATAAAAATTAAAAATAATTTGTATTTGAGGGATGTTGGGAATTTGGAAAAAGTGGATGATGATTTGAATGAGTCTCAACAGAATTTTTAAAAATGTTTTGTTTATTTTTTTTTATTACTACAAGATCAATAAATATTCTATAGAAAGTTAATGGCTGTCATTCTTTCTGAAATCTCATGTACCATTTTTTCATTTGTATTAAGATATTCTTTTATTCCAAGCGGGTTCTTTGAACATTTCAGTATTTAAGCTTAAATTTAGAGATGTCTTAGTTAGTACAATATCAGGTTTATATTTTACATGAATATAAGTATTATTTCGAGAGAAAACACATTTTAAAGTTTCAAAAGAACCAACACCAAATTTGGATCATCCATAGTAATTAATAGTCTTAAAGCACATTCTTGCAACAGAAATTTTACAAATTTGTTATTTTTATAAAATCATCTGCTATTAAATAATGCACTGGAACACATTCTTGTAAATGTTGATATGAAGTTGTTTGGAGGACCAACAATGGTCAAACAGTATTTTTACGATTAGTATTGTTTAGGATGTTGAATAATGTAGTGGTAAATTCAAAAATACGATCATAATCATAATCAAATTGATATTCTAGTAACTGATATACAGTATTATATGATTCTGTTAAAGTACAATAAAAGTCATAAAATTCACACATATGAGCTTCAAAGTATACATTTGAGGCATAATGGATAAAATTATATTTGTCTTGCAAAGATATTTTCATGATTATAATACGCACATGTCCAATCACAGTAGAAAACACACACTCACTTAAAGTGCACAGTGAAATATTTTTTAACCACTTTTCGGTATGTCGAATTTTGTTTGGAAGACAACACAAATTGTTCATCAGTAACTCAACGTGCTGGCGGAAACTCTTATGCTCTCATCGACTGCTGATGGATCACTCTTCTTCAGGTTGTCGATATTGTTCTGTCTGTACCAGATGGTGGTCCTGACTGCTTTGCTCAGGATGACCTTCCTGTTGCTTGGATTGGAGAACATCTTAATGTCCCGAATCTTGGCTCTCAATTAAATCTGTTTTGACAAGGTGCTCATTTTGGGTTTTTCCAGGAATTGCAACATTAAGTGCTACGATTTCATGTCCACTTCTTACAAAGTAAATAACATGTTGCGCTTCCTGTTTGTTAGTGAGACACTGGATGACACTGGATTTCTGGGTTTGGTCGCCTGCTTTTGCGACTGTGATGGAGTCTGGTCTCCCCAAGTTTGCCAAGAATGTTTTTTGTAGAAAGATCTGCATGATTCCCATGGTTTATTACAGCTGTGAAGAACGTGGACGTGTGGCTTTGTTCCACATTCGAAGCAACAGTACCAGATTCTTCCTTTCCTTGATTTAGCTTCGACAAGTGCTTTTCCAAACTTTGCAAATTTTTTCCGATGGCTGATGAAGAAATTACAGTTGAAGACATGAGGCATAATATCGTACTCTGTTGATTCAAGACAGTATTTGTCAATAATCCTTCTTGGGTTTAGTTGAAACACTGGCATACTTGACAGAATATCGATTGGCAGTTTTTTGAAGTCTGGCAATCCATTCCAAGAAGTACTGTTGCCATACATCCTTAGGTACGTTGACGTCTCTTTCAAATAGTATTGAAATTACAAAACTTTGAAATACTTTTGTCCATTCGTCTTCTATGCCGTTCATGTTTGGAATACAGCCTACGACCAGCTTAGAGACAGAAGTGATGACACTTTCTGCAGGACCTGATCATCATTTTGCAGGACAGTGCTCAAGCACGTACAGTGCAAGCTGTTTCTGATGGGGCTGCAAAGTGCTATACCACCTACTGCACTCCCCTGACTTAAGTCCTCGTAAGTTCAACTCGATTTCTAAACTGAAGGAAACACTTCACGGCATTCGTTTCAGAACTGCTACAAATTCGTCGGGCAATACACCGCGCCGCTCGAACTGTCAACACAACTGGCACTGCTAAGAGTATCCTACGACTTCCACATCGCTGGCAACGGGTTATACACAATTCTGATGATTACTTTGAAGGTCAGTAAAACTTTGAAACACGTATCTATTTTGTACGAGCTGTAAATGAACAGTTGCCACTGTTAAAGTTCCAACCCTCGTAAAATCCTCGAAGCGACTGACATCTTTGTTATTCGTTTAAGGATGAATACTCATGTATTTCGTGTTCCATGTAATAGCTTCAAACGGCATTGCTGCATATGGTTTTGTAGTTAATGAGCTTGAAATTCAGAACGACCAACTATGTATCATAGTTTTGAAGTTCTCTGATAGGCATACGCAGTATAATTTCTCCATACTTCATTTCAGGTTATTGTATCAGGTCATTAGGTTTTTATAAGAAGGCTGTGTTGCACCTGAGTCGAATGGAGAAACAGGCTGCTAACTTTTGACGGTATATAAAATTCCATTGATAATTGGCAGGTGAAATTTACAAGTACATCTGGATGTTACAGCTATTGCACAAGTTAAAATTTTTCCCATTATGGGTTTAAGAACTGATTTCGCTCCAAATTAGAGGCATGTTTAACACCTTCAGCACTGGTTTGTCAACATGGTGCAGCAAATATAAGCTATAGCTACGGTCTGGACGTTGAGCTGATGTAGGTGAGCACGTAGCATGTTGAGTCGGAGCAGGATATCGAGGTGAGGTCTGTGGAAGTGATGTGCCATTGAATAGTACAGCAAACACACTGATAGTCGATTTTCACGCAATGTCTATTGTAAGTCAGAGTCGACACTGGCCTGCATTCGAATTTTTGAAGTATTTTACCTATTCCAAAATGTGAAACTAAGTACGAGGAAAGAACCCCAAGGATGAAAAATTAAACCTTTCGCTGAGTTATAGAGACACAAGATGGGACTTTGAATACTAAGACATAATCTTTACTAAAGTTGTAAAACTACCGTAGGCTGCCGTAGAGTATTATGGGTAAGCGTAAACTATGGTAGTTTTCCTAGTAGCCTTGGTCAGTTAAGAGCATAGCCCTTTACCTGTACGTTAGGTGTATTACATATTTATTGGGTGTTACCTCGTTTCCGTCCATTTGTTTGCGTATGACATCAATGTCTTACTAGATTCCCCTTGAAGTCGAAAGCGGCGAACCGTCTAGATACTGAGTAAAGGGCCGCGTGCTCTATGGAATATTTATGTTCTACATACTTCTCTTCCTGTCTTTTATTTAAAAATAGACACTATTTATGAAAAAATAGAAACTATGTTTAATTCACGTTTTATTCGAAAATTGTTGATTTGTAATGTGAAACAGAAGAATGCTGTTGGAAAAATAAAAATACAGATTTATCATTTAGAGCTAGAAAACGCAATTTCCCAAATAAAAGGTAAAATTAAAAGAAGCATAAAACAAAAACCTATCAAACATCACTTCAGTACTTCGTTGAGCTTGTATAAAACATGTTTCTGTTATTCAGAAACAACTTTCGTACTTATGGACAATAACAGGAAACCCTTGTCTTTTATCACGATGAGCAACGTTCTGTTTTCAATGGTTTTGCGTGTAAAAGTTATTGCCTTGGTTACATAACAGCGCAGAAGTTACACGACCAGCTGATTTTCACTATTTATAAAACGCAATTTATGTTTCGTAAGGGTATAAAATACACAACAGACAGTGTACGGTTCCAATTACGTGCCAAACAAATAAAAAACAAAGATAAGTCGTAGCATCCCAGTTTCTCTCTGAAACATTCACTTATGTTTCTTTCCCTACCAATACTGCTAATGCTACCGGTAATCCTACCATTTATTACGTCGTTTATGTACTGTGCTAAAATCACCGAACCGTAGTTTTGGTAAAGCGGAACTCTAGTCTCTACTCGCATCTAGCACCTCTTCACGTAAATGTTTTATTTCAGTATGCCTCTGCGTAGGGAAACTGGGCCGCCTGAGGACGGAGACTGTAAAGCTGTAACACGAATGACAACACATGCTTTGTCGTCAGCAAAACCACTGCAGTACAAAGCAGTTGACATAGAAGCACTCTGCGGTTCGTAGCCTCCGCGACCGATACTGGCTGCGCATGATGCACTTTAACTGTTCTGGCCGCTCAAAGCCGAGCAATTATTCAATAAACGACGGGAACGGTGCTTTAGCGCTAGTTTGGCGTTCACTAGACAGCTGCAGTGATTGAAGCTCAGGCAAACGGTGAGAGAGTCCTACGTTCTGCATGCCACACACGAGCACTGTGACGCTGTAAATTACACGGAGGAGCACTCGCAAAAGTAATTTAACGTCCATTGACAAACAACATTTCGTTGTCGAAACGAGTTTCCTCTAATGTTCGTGCACCAAGTAATCTTTAAGGAGTGATTTTTGACTGCGAATAGTGATTATATTGTTATACGGCATCTCCATTAATTCAGCTGCATTATTCGTACGTAATTACAATCTCTCACAAATGTCGTTTCCGCATTACAAATACGTATAAAATTAAATGTGAATACAGAAAGACAAGTAGATTCAGACGACGAGCTGTATTTTGGAACTAGATGCATTCTTCTGTCGTCGATGACTCGTTCAATGAAAGTAAAATGTTCTAAGTTGTCTATATCGTTACATAACTATTCAGAATAACCAAATCTTTAACGTATAGCAGAGTCGTTGACGGGAACAGAAGTAATAGAACAAAATGCAGTTTTCTCACAATACAAACACTTTCAAACCTAAATATAATTATATAAGGATTTACAGATTCAGATAATAAATTGTATTCTGCGACCAGAGGCACTCTTATGCACTCGATGACCCGTTCAATGAAAGTAAAATGCATTCGAGACTTTGATATTACATAACCTTTCAAATCACGAAATCATTAGCGTAGTACAAAGTCGTCGACAGAACAAAATTAGCAGAACCAACATATTTTTCTAGCTTTGACACATATGATAAGTAGCTCAGACTAGCACATTCCATATCTAATAAAAGAAGCAATTGAAGTTAGCCGAAGAGCTATGGATAAACTATTTCTAGAGGAAATATCGGGTGATCAAAAAGTCAGTATACATTTGAAAACTGAATAAATCACGGAATAATGTAGATAGAAAGGTACAAATTGACACACATGCTTGGAATGACATGGGGTTTTATTATAACCAAAAATACAAAAGTTCAAAAAATGTCCGACAGATGGCACTTCATTTGATTATAATAACAATAATTAGCATAACAAAGTAAGACAAAGCAAAGATGATGTTCTTTACAGGAAATGCTAATTATGTCCACCATCATTCCTCAACAATACCTGTAGTCAATGAATAATGCTGTGAACAGCACTGTAAAGCATGTCCGGAGTTATGGTGAGGCACTGGCGTCGGATTTTGCCTTTCAGCATTCCTATAGATGTCGGTCGAACACGATACACTTGCGACTTTAGGTAATCCCAAAGCCAATAATCAGACGGACTGAGGTCTGGGGACCTGGGAGGCCAAGCATGACGAAAGTGGCGGCTGAGTACACGATCGTGACCAAACGACGGGCGCAAGAGATCTTTCACGCATCTAGCAATATGGGTTGGAGCGCCATCCTGCATAAACATCGTACCTTCCAGTAGGTATTTATCAGCCAGGCTGGGGATGATGAGATTCTGTAACATATCGGTGTACCTCTCACCCGTCACGGTAGCAGTTAAAAAACCAGAATCAAGAATTTCCTCGAAGAAAAAAAGGCCAATAACGGTAGATGTGGTAAATCCAACCCATACCGTGACTTTCTCGTCGTGCAATGGAGTTTCAACGACAGTTGTAGGATTTTTCAGTAGCCCAAATTCTGCAGTTGTGGGTGTTGACAGACCCTCGGAGCGTGAAATCAGCTTCGTCGGTCCACAACACGTTACTCAACCAATCGTCATCTCCCGCCACCTTTTGAAACGCCCACACCGCAAATGTCCTCTGCTTCACTAAATCGCCAGGTAACAGTTCATGATGGCGATGGATTTTGTACGGATAGCATCGGAGGGTACGCGTAAGTGCCAACCATACAGTATGTATGGAATCCCGGTGCGACGTGCGACGTGCGACTGCAAGAGCATTGACTTCCCCGTGCATATACGAACCCGCTACAGTCTCCATTCCTTCCTGAACTGTCTCAGCAGCATTACCCCTTGTGCTCGGTCGGCCACTACGGGGTCTATCGTCTAAACAACCCGTGGCTTCGAACATCGAAATCATTCTCGCCACAGGTGCATTTGTCAATGGACCTTTACCCGTTAGAATCCCCTTCCTATGGCGTAACGCTGAACTAGCACATTCCCCATGCTGATAATACAGCTTCACAAAAAGCGCTTTTTCAGGTAACGTCAACATGCTGCGACTGCTGGCGCATCTCTCTCTCATTACAGCTCCTTTTATACACGATTCTCATGCGCAGTCACTGACGTTTTGCTGTCCAGCGCCATCTGGCGGACGTTTTGTGAACTTTGTTTGTTTGTTTGTTTGTTTTTCTTTTTCTTTTTTCTTTTTTTTGTTCTAATAAAACCCCATGTATTTTACATCTACATTTATACTCCGCAAGCCACCCAACGGTGTGTGGTGGAGGGCACTTTACGTTCCACTGTCATTACCTCCCTTTCCTGTCCCAGTCGCGTATGGTTCGCGGGAAGAACGACTGCCGGAAAGCCTCCGTGCGCGCTCGAATCTCTCTAATTTTACATTCGTGGAGGAGGAGGAGGAGGAGGAGGAGATTAGTGTTTAACGTCCCGTCGACAACGAGGTCATTAGAGACGGAGCGCAAGCTCGGGTGAGGGAAGGATGGGGAATGAAATCGGCCGTGCCCTGTCAAAGGAACCATCCCGGCATTTGCCTGAAGCGATTTAGGGAAATCACGGAAAACCTAAATCAGGATGGCAGGAGACGGGATTGAACCGTCGTCCTCCCGAATGCGAGTCCAGTGTGCTAACCACTGCGCCACCTCGCTCGGTTTACATTCGTGATCTCCTCGGGAGGTATAAGTAGGGGGAAGCTATATATTCGATACCTCATCCAGAAACGCACCCTCTCGAAACCTGGACAACATGTGTGTCAATTTTTACCTCTCTATCTACATTATTCCATGGTTTATTAAGTTTTCAAATTTATACTGACTTTTTGATCACCCGGTATATCGTTCCGGAACATAAACTGTTGGACTGATTAGTGTGGAGCTATAAGCATGAAACTGAAAGCCTTGGAATATAGCGTTTGCTGTTGACACACAACTACTGTCGTGGCCTGAGATTCTTAGAATTTCCACCTTGTAAAAGTAACAGCTACCAGCCCAGCTCTTGCTTGCGATATTCCTCCAACAGCTGGTCTTCATGTAGGTATCCACTAGGTTACACCACGTACATTTGAAATTCTAGAATTACTACGAATAAAGTGGACCATCACAATTTTCTCCGATTTGAAGCATGACTAAGATTTGTGAATAGTGCTACATACTCACAGTATGAGGTACTATGTCTTGAGATATGGTTCCACGAGTTACTCCGGAGCCTGCGCACAGAGTGAGATGCATGATATCGATGACAATCCTTTTAATGTGTTTGAGGTGTAATCAGTTAACCAATGAGGTGCTTCAGCTACTATGATTAGTGGACTAATGTAATTGTCAACGGCGTTTTCAGAACAAAAAGACCCTGGATCTACAGTTGCCAAGATTTTTTTGTGATTCCACGCCGCCTGCGGTTGCTATTATTCCGTTTATTACCTGCACCATCATCTAATTTCAGTCTCAGACAATTTTCAAGCGCCTAAAAGCATAGCTGTACAATTTTAATCATACATATGAGATCTGTACTTCAAAGTGCAAAGGCTGTAGACTTAAATATAAGACACGAGCGAGAGGTCAGTATGGCAACATTTGCCACCAAACGTCGGTGATCATATACAAATGTATTTTGGAACTAGGAAACGGTCTCAGGTCGAATCTGTACTACAGCACAAAAAATAAAAAAAACTGAACGTTGTAGGCTCGATGTAATCATTTAAATTAGACTACAGAGACCTTTTCTATCTTTGCTCATTCAGCTTCATAAGACGAACAAATTGAAATGTGGGGTAGTATTGAAGGTGGTGCGCCGGCCGTTGTAGCCGAGCGGTTCTAGGCGCTACAGTCTGGAACCGCGCGACCGCTACGGTCGCAGGTTCGAATCCTGCCTCGGGCATGGATGTGTGTGATGTCCTTAGGTTAGTTAGGTTTAAGTAGTTCTAAGTTCTGGGGACTGATGACCTCAGAAGTTAAGTCCCATAGTGCTCAGAGCCATTTGGACCATTGAAGGTGGTGTTCGCAGGAAGAAGAAGAATCTGAAATGTGGGGTAGTATTGAAGGTGGTGTTCGCAGTCGGCAGCATAGTGTCACAGCTCATCGCTTCAACATCTAAATACACATATGAGTCCGGTTATGTTTGTTTAGAGTGTTCCCTTTGGCCACTGTGTTGAGAGTAGTTGATAGTCATTTGGTGTTGTGTTATTTTACTGCTTTAGAAATTCACCAATACGAGTTTGGACTGAACAACTTTATCCACTTTTTACTACAGAACACGAAGCTGGAAGCTTGTGCAAAATGTTTCGCAGAATATTATACCTTATCTCTGAAGATTTCATTATTTGTAACTCTACCGTAATGTTATACATAGTTTCATAATCGTTGCTGTAATTTATTTACATATTATTGTTGCTTTCAGTAGTAAATTGTCCAAAAATTCATTTTCATTCCATCGAAAAGGTATTACACCTTATCTCTGAAGATTTCATTATTTGTAACGCTACCGTAATGTTATATATAGTTTCATAATCGTTGCTGTAATTTATTTACATATTTCTCTTGCTTTCAGTAGTAAATTGTCCAAAAATTCATTTTCATTCCATCGAAAAGGTATTACACCTCGTGGAATTTTAGGCGTGCGTACAGGTGGTGACACGTATGCTTCCTTTCCAGACACACTCAATATCGTGTAGCATTGTAATGAATAATACTGAGTAGTTGTGATCATAAGAGTCTCTGTCGGACTCAATCAAAAGTTTCCACGACTTTTACCTGACTAAAAAATGGTTCAAATGGCTCTGAGCACTATGGGACTTAACTTATGAGGTCATCAGTCCTCTAGAACTTAGAACTAATTAAACCTAACTAACCTAAGGACATCACAGACATCCATGCCCGAGGCAGGATTCGAACCTGCGACCGTAGCAGTCGCTCGGTTCCGGACTGAAGCGCCTAGAACCGCTCGGCCACGGCGGCCGGCGTTTACCTGACTAGCAGAGGTAGGTGTTTTGTTGAAGTGCTGCAGATTGTCTGAACGGCTATGTTATGGCTCGCGAGCATCTTCTTCCTTAATGAATGTTCCTACAAGCATTTTTAACTCTTTATTTCGATCTGGTAGGGAGGACGATCTACAGACCACGAAGAAAATCCCTTCGTAACATCCTTAGGTGTTTAAGAGTCATTCAAGTAGTCACACTCTGAGACAAAAAAAAAATTGAACTCCCGATCTATCATATTTCGGTGGCCTAGGGAATCTCTCACCAACACTATTTCGAGACGGAAATGAAGTTACAACTAACTTCTTACTGAGTATATAAGTAGACCCTCTTTTCGAACATGTTGAGCTACGCTCTAAGACAAAAAAAAGTCCCACCAAGAAGGAATTATCCGAATGGGACAGAAATCGGTAGATGTGATGTACCTACGTATACAGACAAACAAATGATTACAATGTCAAAAAAGTTGGATTATTTACTCAAGAGGAAAAGCTTCATAAGTTGAGTAAGCAGTTATCCGTCTTGGCACTTATTCATAGAGTTGTCGGATGTCCTCCCGAGGGATATCATGGCAACTTCTGTACAACAGGAGCGTTAGATCGTCAACATCACGAGCTGGTTTTAGCTCTCCCTGCCCATGATCCTCAAAACGTTCTCGATTGGGCAGAGACCTGGTGACCTTGCTGGACAATGTGGGGTTTGGCAAGCACGAAGAAAAGCAGTAGAAACTCTTTTCGTGTGCGGACGGGCATTATCTGGTTGAAATGTAAGCCAAGCATGACTTGCCATGATGGGTGACAAAACAGGGCGTAGAATATCATCGACGTACCGCTGTGCTGTACCATAGATATCCTGCTATGAAATGAAATGGCTCCCTAGACCACCATTCTGGGTTATCGAGGTGTATGGCAGGCGACAGACAGGTTGGTATCCCACCACCGTCCAGGCGTCTCCAGGCATGCCCTCGTTGATTATCGGGGCTCAGTTAGAAGAGGGAATCATCACTAAAGACTAGTCTATTCCAGTCAGATTCCAGGCCGAAGACATGTCTGGAGACGCCCGTGAAAGCTGTGGGATAGCGAGCTGACCATCGCCCGCCATACAGCCCGAAAAAAAGAGTGATGGTTTGCGATGCCAATTCTTCTCATAGGAGGACCCATTTTGTTGCCATCCGCAGCACGTTAAAGCTTTGTTTTCCTAGTCGTATTTCCCGCAACGTGCTATGTAAAACGCGTGCGAGATCGCGCTTCCCACTTGTACAATGCGAACGTACCAGACCGTTTTCCTAGATCCTAGATTGCGGCAAGACATTGGCGCAGCGGGCTCAGCTTGCGGGAAAAGCTTTCGTGATTCTGGAGGAGTCTGTTCCGCAAGTCGCAGAGATTGTCTGTATTGAAGGAATAGGGTAGGTGGAACTCAGCAGCAGTGACTACTACGCGACAGCTGCATTATTTGTTTCGTGCGCACGGGCAGTTAGAGAACAGGTAATTCTTCTAATCTAACTGTTGGGATATTAACCGGAAATGTCAGGTGACCGCTTCTCTGCCTCAGAAGATGAGCAGCTTATCGAGTTGGTATCCGAACTGCACATTTTGGAGAACATGGCTGACGCAGAGTTGAGAAAATAAATGGAAAAGGAGTTAATTTTGGCAGAAATCGGAAGCAAAATAAATGAAATGCGTAAGAAGAAATGTCTTTAATTATGTTCAATGTAATACATTTGTAAATACATTTTACCGGGACTTTTACAACAGTTATTATAAGTTGGATGTTGTTGTTATTCTGATGAGTACTGTGAACGACGATTAAAATTCGGCCCGTTGAAGTAATCAGTGAATATATTCCTCACAGTAAATCCCTCAGCTTTCGCGTAATCGACACCTCCCAGGGGTATCAAGATATCCTCGAGCAGTTCAATAATTTCTGATACGTCTGAGATATAAGTTAGTCGGATCTGGTACTGCTCCGCATCTTCGAGGAATTGTCTTGGTACTAAAATGTTATACGCTCTTTCTGCTCTTGGATGCAAAAAATTTTGTGAGAATGCTTTGCGTTTCCTGATTACTCTTCCCAATAATATACAGTCTTTCTCGTCTTCCCTAATTTCCATTTACTTCCGGACTGCTAAAATTAACATGTTATTAGATCATTCACCGCGCTGCATGTTTTGTCTTTGCTGCCGCACTGCACCACGCCAACAGTAGCAAAACGTTCCTCGCAGCGCGCTGGAACTCGCGTCGCTGCAATGAACCGCACAATACTGCTATCGTGCAAGGGAAACTGTAGCACCCACCGACTTCCAACAAACTGTAAAAAATGAATTCAAACCTTTCCGGAACTTTTCCTCTCTTTGCCCCCCACCAAAAGAGAGAAAGGAAAAAGTCTGTCGCTTACTACATTTCGGATGTTGGTTTACTAAAAGTTCTGCGCTATACCTGATACGGGGCCTATTCGGAAAGTAAGGAAGGATAGGTCACGAAATGGAAACCTCAGCGAAAATCAAAACTGTCCTCTTTGCAACAGTTAGCTACAACTTCCGGCTAATTGTCTCCATAGTCGCCGATCCGACTTAGACGTTTGTTGTAGCGTTGTACCAACTTTCCAATACCCTTGTTATAGAAGGCAGCCGCCAGCGCTTTCCGCAAATTCTCTACGCTGGCCTACAGCTCGTTGTCTGTACCAAAATGTTGTCTTCATAGCCAGCGGTTCATGTGAGCAGAGATGAAACTCAGAGGGAGAGAGTTACGGGCTGTATTGTGGGTAATCAAACTTCTCCAATTGAAAACGATGCAGGAGCATCTTCATTGCCCCTGCAGAATGAGGCTGAGAATTGTCTTGAAGAAGAAAACGCACGAGTGCTACGTAATGTTGGCTGCATAGCTTCAGGCGAAATTACTCACCAGGCCCTCGTACTTGGCGGGAGACACTATTGTTTTAGGTATCTTTATGTGCTCTCTGTGTTCTCAGAACTAAAACGAACGACGTAATTCGATCAACGGGCATACTAGAGAAAATGGTCAGCACATCTGTGCAAAACTTCATCGGATTTTCACTGTGGTTTCCATTTCGCGACCGATCGTTCCTTACTTTCCGTATAACCCTCGTATTTTAATTTATTACTTCACTGTTTCTGGCTCTTTTAGCCAGAAAGTTTGCACATGTTATCGACATGTACTGCTGAAACCAACCATAAAATTATGGTATTGTAAGGTACATTGTTTAGGAGAAATGGTGTGATGCGTATTGAGTAACGACGAAAAGCAATTTTTCTTAAAAGCTCAAGTATTTCTCTCTCTCAATAGCACAAAATTTTCATTGAATTAAAAACCGGTGTCAGAAGGTAGTTCTCGTATCACTCTATCATGTACAGTTGTCAAATTATAAAAAACACCACTTTCACTCTTTCCGTTCTGATGTGCCACGCCCCGTATCTAGGAAAACATTTCACGCAGCGTCCTGTGTCCTGCACTGGACACCTCAGCGGTACGACGATATTCTACCCGTTTCGTTGCCCTTCACTGCGTGCCATCTTGGACTTACATTTCAGCAAGATAATGGCCGCCTGCACACGGCGAAAGTTTCTACTGCTTGTCCTCGGGCTTAACACGCCGTTCCTTGGTCGTCAAGGTCGCTGGATCTCTCCCCAATTGAGAACGTTTAGAGCACCACAACCAGCTCGGAATTATGACGATCTAAAGCGCCATTTGCACAGAATTTGGCACGATATGCCTAATGAGAGCATCCAGAAATTCTGTCAATAAGTGCTAAGCCGAATAACTGCTTGCATAAGCTCCAAAGAGGTGGATCAATGCGTTACTGACTTGCTCGATTTGTGAAGCTCTTTCTCTTGAATAAATCATTCAATTTCTTTCAAATTGTGATCATTTGTTGGTCTGTACATTTAGCTGCATCACATCTACCGACTTCAGTTCCATTCGCATAATTCCTTCGTGGTGTGTAATTTTTTGTCTTAGAATGTATTATCCTCCTGTGTAGAGGTCCATAAAAAATTATCTCGATTTAAACGTTAGTCGAGATTGCGACATTCTCAAAGAAAACTTCGTAAATGATCGTGTGGTAAAAAATGTGATAACGTCGAAATGTGAGACGCGTTGTATACTTCAGATGATATGGAAAAGTTTTCACCATTTTTCTTAAAAAGAGGCTGATGACTATGTTAGTTCCTGTACGATAAAAAAAAGTAATTTTTCTTACCTGCTTGACAAGAACTAGATTATAAATTATTGTAAGGGATGTATTTAGAACGTAAGAGGCAATATTCATCTAACCTGTGGTCCATTTGCAGCGGACGGTGAAAAGTGTGTTGCCTCCCTCTCGGTCACTACTACTAGTACTACTACTACTACTACTACTTCTACTACTACTACTACTACAGCCAACAACACAGAGGATAATAACGGGATAGATCACTTCTTTCCTGCCTTTTCCTTGATTATGTAATGTAACCTTGGTGAGCTCCTATCGGATGTGGATTTTATTAATGAACAGTGGCAATTTCTGTTTTAACAGGACTTTTATTTACTTTCATACCGCTGTGCGGGCGTTTGAAAGTTTCTCGATAACTGGAGACACCCTTTCTCTACGTCATGCTTTTAGTTTAGCGGGTTGTTGTAAATAAAATACTTGTTCACTTCTGCTTGTACCCTTCGACATATGCAGTACCGTAGTGTACAGTTGT
The DNA here is from genome assembly GCF_023864275.1 of Schistocerca cancellata. Taxonomy (NCBI): domain Eukaryota; kingdom Metazoa; phylum Arthropoda; class Insecta; order Orthoptera; family Acrididae; genus Schistocerca; species Schistocerca cancellata. The sequence goes on from NC_064629.1 coordinate 615,527,247, forward strand.
AGGCGTAAAAGCTCTGATATTTGCACACGTCCTCATATCATCCATTTACTCGAGACATTCTTTCGGATAAACAGAAGTTGGAGCATTATGTAGACCAAGTAAAAGATACTTATTTTTTATCTTCACTCATATAGGCACTATTATTCGTATTATAGCGTCCATGTTTATATCTGAAACCAATCATCGGAAAAATTAATAGGTTTGTGTAGGATGTACTTCGTTTCATCTTCTTTGCACCACCGGCCGCAATACCTATACATACACTTCATTAACGGGATGTTGGTAAATTTTCGAGAAGGACTATCCAGTTTCTTATAGAACCCCACTTTGACATCATTGCAGTTCACCGAATTATTCTAATTGTTCCCCTCTATGCCGCACTGTCACGTCTGTAGCGTTTACTAAAGCACTGCTACAGGGAACAAAATATCATTCTTTCAATATGTTAAATTCGTTTCTTTTGCTTTCAACATTTTCACGCTTGGTTCATGTTTTGTACTCCGCCTAGAAGTACAGTGCTTTGAATCATTGCCCATAATGTTCCAAATCAATGCTACCTTCAAACATAACGTCTCAATCAGACAGATTCAGAGGCATTCACTTTTCACTGGCGTACCACGTGGTATCTTTTGTTCGGATGCTGATGTTAACTAGTAGAAGATGACAAAGCATCATAACTCTGTGACTGAGAGCAAAATTGTAAGGTGTGGTGTCGTGGTAGCACTGCTACAAGAAGTTGAAAGCAGAGGCTTCGACTTATTTCTTTACGCCGAACCCATTAACACATCTCGTTACAGTTAGGACACGTCTTCTATTAGTTATAGAGAGACTGGTATTCATATTGTTAACAAACTTAATTTTTCATAATCGGCCAGAATGGAGGATGGGAAAAAAGCAAGAAGGGGCTAATAATGTCAAAACTTTCATGTTTATTGAAGAACCAGATATATTGATTATGGGCCCAAACATACCAGTATTAGATGGAGCCAGGAGAATAGCGGAACTGACTAGCATCAGGTTAGCAATAATTAGCTTAACACTTAATCCTAGAAAACCTGTTATACTATGACAACCAATCATATTTATGTAAATCAAGGTGAACTTTTAATACACCACGCTTTTAAATAGGAGTTAAAAGGATAAAATAATTTATTCTAGATCCATACGGGTTCCTCACTCCATATCGTTCGTGCTGAATTTTGAATGTGAACTATAAAATACTTGTATGATTTAAAATGATAAACGCGAGGCATATGAAACAGGTACTAGTGAGGAGAATACCTATTCACACGTCAGTTAGTAAGTAAGTAGCGTACTAGTATAGAGGGGCACTATACATGCATCATTTACGTGTGGCATGCTTCCCACGTTTTTCATTTAAAATGATAGCTATTATAAAATTCACAATCACAAATTTTCTGGTCCACCTGAGTAGGATTGAGAATCTGCATGAGGCGAGAATAAATTATTTTATCAGTTTTACTAGGATTTAAAAACGTAGAAAGTTAAAAATTCCTTTTTACTTTAATAACTAGTTTTAGTCTTCTTCTGTGAAATTTTTCAATCGATTTCAACATATTGATCAGATTACAACAGAAACATGTGGTAAATTTCAGGTTTATTTCAGTTTCTCTTCACCTGACTCAACCAATATATTGATTCCTCCCACGTGTATCTTGCGAATTGCAGTGAAGGTAAAAATTAGAGATGTTGAAACTCACATGGAGGCTTATCAGCAGTTGTTCTTCCCACAAACCATTCGTCGTTAGAGCAGGCAAATGGAGAAACGGCAGTGGTACACAAAGTTCCCTCAACCACGCACCAGACAAGAAAGCAAGTTGTTATTGCAAGGTCATTCTGTTCTGAGCTATGTTCTAAATATGAAGTTTGTAGCTCATCTGGAAGTTTGTTTAAAATCAGTTTAAAAATTTATAACAAACACAAAGACAAGATTCTCTTCCGCTCTCTCTCTTCTCATCCGTGCCGATCGTCTAGTATACTGACTTGTACGCATTTCCATACTACCCGTACAGCACGTCGGACATTCGGGTCAGCCTCGATATTAGACGTTGCCAATCTTTTTCACCCTACCCCCCACCCCTAAAGAACAGGCCAACAAGAAAGCTACCTAATATGGCATTGTCCCAGTTATTAGCTATGCATACAAATTCAAGTCAGTAGCTCATCGCAAAGTTAGTTCGAAATCTACTGTACAGTTTACACTGAGGGGAAAGACGGAGAAGAAAATGACCTAATAAAATATGGAAAAAATGACTCATAGGTGTGAGAAATGGTGCCCAACAGCACAGTCATTTTACAACTCACCTTTGCTATCGAAGGAGTGGCCTAGTGGCAGATGTCGACTCCTACGAATTCAATGCTCCATAGTGTTGGTGGATGACATTTCCTTACATGGCTTCCTATCCTTAATTTGTTACCCAAGGCACCATCTGCAATCCCTCAAATTTATCAATACCGTTTTATTAGCCTCTGCAAACCAAGCATGCCCATATAAGTTCAGAATGGAACTTCATACATTGGTGCAAATGCCATTATCAGGTTGCGGCGCACATCAATGGGGGTAAATTTGGGGCCATCTAAATTCTAAACTAAAATAATACCTTATCAGTCACTGCTTCTGTAATTTGTCAGACTATTTGAACGTAGGTATGTAAATTTTGGGTAATACCAATTTTCGTATTAATTGAATGTTACCAGTACAAGGCACCTCTTACAGTTAGCTGAAATCAGTAAAGTTACACTAATATTTTATTGAAAGTATTAGATAGTAACAGCAGTTGCGTACTATCTGGGGAAGTGCTCAGGAATTTTCCTAAGTGACTGCTTTTCGGTAAATGGAAGTAATTGCCATGATTGTGAATGTGAGTGGATTTGCATTATTCGTAACTGGCTCTTAGAGTACTTCGTAGACGCTGCCCATGGTGACACCTACTCTCAGTTAATGTATAAATTTACTGATGTATATCAATAAATAAATTTTCTTTCCGCCAGAGGCCACTGCATCAGCTTCGTCCATTGTGGAATTTCGATTGCACATTGTGTTGCTTGTCTGGATATCGCTGATCAGCTAATGCACGGCAGTGTGGTCAGACACACTGTTTCTAATCTAGGAGCACAGCTGTGTAACTGAAAGCATTGTGTTCTTTTCTTTATTTCATTTTTATTTTTGATTTAGGGGTATTAATATTGAAGTGCCAATAATTTATTTTATTTACTGCGTAATCTTTCTCAGCGTTGTACTTCATGATATTTTAGTCGCGTTTCCCACTGGATTCTAAAACCAAGCTTACATAATATTTAAACGGTGCATTTGATCTCCGTCTTCTTATGAGATGCTGTTACGAGACTCAGCGTCAACGTCTCATCTATCGATAGTGACCAACTGAACGTTGAAACATTATGTCAGCTCTGTATTAGGATCCTGACGCCAATCTGACAAATATACCACTAACTAATTTTCTTAATTTAAGGTTTCCTTAACGTCGCACCGCAGAATAATTATGTGTCATGAACACAACAGAGGTTCATGACAGTTTTCCGAGGTAGTGAAATTAGCTACTATAAATTCGATTTGACCATGTTGTTGCAATGCTTGATTACAGCAGTGTCTACCATATGTGCATAAAAAGGAAGAAAGAGGATGCCTCTGCGGATTTAATTTTAAAAGCCATTGAAATATGGGAAACAAACGAGCAGCGTGTGCTGTGAAAGGTACATTCCAAAATAAAATTCTCTGGGATTTGCGAAATTTACTGCACACTTTGCCTAGAGCGGAAAATATATCGATAATATAAATACGGAAGAAGTATCAAATTTGCTGTAATATGTTCTTAGTAGTTTCTTACTGGTAGGTATAACTATTACATGGAGAAGAAATACGAACATTTTCCATCAAGAATGTTGTGATGCAAGGGTAAAAAACACAGTCTTTTAATCATAAGTACTGCAATGACGATTCATCACCCGAATCTGAACGGTTTGGTCGTGGACACACTTTACGTGTCAAAGCGTGGACAAAGTATAAACTCTGGTGCCAAAGGCAATATCTCAGACAGACAAGAGCCATTCCTAAATCCACCGTCTATTTTCGAAACGAATCAATAGTGTGAACCTGAAAAGGTCCACGTATTTAACGGCTCCTCGAGAAGCAGTCTCTGTTAGAAAGAGCAACTCATGTCCTTGTCAGTAACTCCTGCATTGTGAAGTGGGAACGAGTATGCATAATATTTCAGTGCGGCAATAACGTGTAGCATAAAGTGTAGTAGGCCATGTCCCGCAGTTTCTACGTCCAGTACATCAGCACCCTTGTGCATAATTCACTCGTTCATCCGGGAGAGGATCCGCCGCGCTGAACCTGTGGTAACCTCATTAACCCGGTCAGCCGACTGGCGTAACTCCTGCTGCAAACTGTGACTGTAACTGAGTCCAAATGGCAGAGAAACTGAGCCGTAATTGGGCTTCTCGTAGGTGGCCTTACATGGTCGGGCGTCGTTTCTCCCAGCGCGTAAACTCCCTTCATCGCTGTGGAGCTACGTAATTTCCCGCTCCCAATGACGCGCTCGCTGTTGCTCTGTAACTACTGTCGCACAACCATGCAATCGTCTAGACTATCGCTTGTTCAGAGAGGTCTGCTGTGTAAATTTCTCTGGAGGACCACCGCTGCTGCTCGATGAACACTTCAGCAGACTCGTTAACTCTTCTTCTGCGTTCGTTCTGCTTTTCAAAAAAGAGAGTACCACATATTTCAAACGACAGAGACGTAATTATTCCTCTCTCTTTTCTCTTTCTCCGCAGGCAGTTTACAACATATACTGAGACTAAAAACTTCTGTATATTTAAGGGGGCGATCAAAAAGTTCCTGTATGATCGCGTTGCTGTAGTGCATATGCAACGCAATGCGAGTCCGATGAGAGTTTCTAAGAACTGACATGCCGACGAGGGGTTAGTGTGAGCTTCGAAAGTAAGCTTTTTGATCGCCGCTTATATGTATGTCAAACATTTTTGTTACTGCTAGTTTTGCCTGATAATGTAATACTTGGAAAAATGTTGCAAAGTTAACAAAGAATTGTGACCAGTAGAGGTCAGTATTAAAGCATTTCATAAATTATATCAATCAGCTACGGCCGAATGCCAGCCAGTATGGATAAAATATTGTCCCCCTTAATTCCTTTATTACGTTCGTTTCCTCCCCACTACCTTGAACTTTCCTTCATCTTTCCTCGCATGTCATTTTCAAACCATATAGTCTCCTCTTCATCCACTGACTGTCTTTCAGTCAAAAAAATGGTAAATCCATCAAAAATCACACCATACCAAGAAACCATATCCAAGTAACTTTGTACTGATTAATGCGGCATGTCACTTTGAAACTGCTTTCTATGCGCTTTTCAAAGGTGCTTTACACAACTTTTCAATTACAGTTGATTTTTTAAAGGTCATTTCAATTAAGAGCAGGTCTCGTAATGCTCAACGGGACCGACCGACCGCCGTGACATCCTCAACCGACAGGCGTCATTGGATGCGAATGCACTTCCGGCCGCTGTTAGCCTTCGTGATCGGAGCCGTAGCTTCTATCAAGCAGCACCCCGGTTGACCTCACCAGTGCTGAATGCACCCCGCTTGCCAACACCGCTCGACAGACCCGGATAGTCACCCATCCCAGTGCCAGCCAAGCTCGAAAGCGCTTAACTTCGGTGATCTGGTGGGAACCGGTGTCACAACTGCGTCAAGGTCGTTGGCCTGTATTCGCATATTGATTACATTTAATTCGTCTAGTGTATTCTGATCCGTTTAAATAATCACTGAGATATTCTGTCTACTGATAGCAGCTATCGTTTGAAGTAATGTACGTCTCTGTAGTATACGGATATAATAGCAATTAACGTTTCAATTATTAGTATAACAGTGTGTGAAGGCTATAAACACCTACCAGTTTTCATCGTACAGACTGTTAAGAAGTCTCGATAAGCTTTTCTCATCGATGCGAATAAAAATATGTATTTAGATTTTTCTTAGCGTTAACGGTTCATACATAATTCGATTCTCACTGCCTACATTGCCTAGCTCTATCATAAGCTGCAGCAACCTACGGTCGAAGTTATTGCAAAGGCCTTACAAAAAACTCTGCCCGTATCGCTCAGAGAGGTAACTTTGTCACGCAAATTTCAAAACTCAGGTAACCGTCTGCGGATCACAGAGCCCCGCCTCTATTTCTATTGTGCTGCCCCTTTCACTATGGTATACCTCTTAGCAGGTCAGTATTAAGGACAGCATAACTTGGCTTACCTGCTGCCGCTGGCTTTCACGACGCACTAAACATAGTGCAGAACTGTGTGCGGTCGTCAAGATAACACAGCTGATTAGGTGTCGTAAAAAAGAGTTAATCTGATCCGATTCGTTTAGTGGCATACAAACCTTTCAGCGAATGCAGGCAACTGAGAAAATGAACCAAATGACACTAGATGCATTTGTTCTTCTCCAAAACAGGTGTTGTTTCCCTTGATAACAAGGCACAGGGGGAACAAGTAAAATGACCAAGCAGCCAAGGAGGGCTGCATAAGAAACAATGTAATACACTCCCTTCCTGGTTGAAGCCGTAATCAGTGAACTCAACTACGAAACCAGCTACCCAACTGTGCTGTATCTTATATCATACTATCTGACGCGATGAACTCTTCCTGAGCTCTCCATCCTCATCTACTTCTTCATCTATACTTCTCAAGCCACTTTACGGTGTGTGGTGGAACATACTTTCTGTCTCTCTATCACGTCGCCCTTTCCTGTTCCAGTCTCCTAGGAAGAGCGATCGTTCATAAACCTCCATGTGAGCTCCAGTTTGTCTAATTTTACGTTCATAGTCTTTCCTCGAGATTAACGTATGCGAAAGCAATATCTTGGTTGAGTTCTTTAGAAACTATGCACACGGAATTTTAACAGTAAACTACTCCGTGATGCATAAATCCTCTCTTGTAACCTCTTCTGTTGGAGTTGGCTGATAATCTTCCTGAGAGTTTTGTGCTTACTAAATGAACCTGAAATGAAAGGTGCTGCTCTTCTTTCGATCTTCTCATTTTCTTCTTTCAGTCCCATCTGGTACGGATCCCAGACTGACGAGCAGTATTCCAGTAATAGCCACACGAGAGTTTTGTAAGCTACCCTTCTTCTGGGTGGACTAACTTGCTGAGGATACTTCCAATGAATTTTAGTCTGGCATCTGCTTCACATGCGATTAGCTCGGAGAAAATTGCTAGTGGTGTGAGTTCTCTATATACAGCGCCCAAAACCCTCGTGAGATTTGGGACTCCATCCACTAGATAATTTATATATGTAGTGAAAAGTAATGGTTCTATAATACTTCCAGGTGGTACGCCCGAAAATAATTTTATATCTGAAGACTCTTGTCCGTTGAGAATGACATGGTGCGTTCTGTTTGCTAGAAACTGTTCAATCCAATCACGCAGCCGGTGTGATATTCCGTACGCTCTTATTTTGTACATTGGGCAGCAATGAAGAACAGTATCGAACTTCTTCCGGGAAGAACACGACATCAATCTTGGCGCCGGTATTTACTGTTCTTTAGGTCTCGTGGACGAACAGAGTGTGATGCGTTTTACACGATCGTTGTTTCCGGAACCAATGTTGATTCCTGCGAACGAGATTGTCGGTCTCCAAAAATGTCATAATGCTCGAAGATAAAATATGTTCCAAAATTGTACAACAGACCGACTTCAGACCTATAGACGTACTGTTCTTTGCGTCTGTTTGACGACCGTTTTTGAAAACGGGAACAACCTCTGCTATCTTTGCAATCACTAGGAACGTTTCACTCCTCCAGTGACCTATGATACACTGATGCTAGAAGAAGAACAATTTCTTTCGCAAACTATAAGGAGAATCGTTTTGATCTTCTATCGGATCCAACGGCCTTCACTCTGTTGAGTGATTTCTGTTTTTATATCCAGTGGTCAGTTATTTCCACAACTATAGTTCTGACGCTCATATGACGATTTAATAGGTGAACCACAGTAAGATCTTATTCAGTGAAACAATTTTTAAAAAAGGCGTTTTGTGTCTGGGCGTCCTGTCTGTCATCTTACGTTCTGATGCCATTGTGTTTACGTAGTGTTTGGACGCGTGGCTTCGATCTCCTTACTTATTTAAGACCATAACTTTTTAAGATTTTCTGCTATCAGTAGGTACTCTTTTACTTTCGAATTCGTTGAACGCTTCAGATATGGGTGTCCTTATGCTTAGTTTGGTTTCGTTCAGTTTTCGTTTCTTTTTTAGGTTTCGGCTACGCTTAAATCTGCAGTGAAACGACACTGAAGCGCCAAAGAAACTAATGTAGACATGCGTATTGAAGTACAGAGATATGTAAACGGGCAGAATACGGCGCTGCGGTCGGCAACGCCTATATAAGACAAGTGTCTGGCGCAGTCGCTAGATCGGTTTCTGCTGCTACACTGGTGGGTTGTTAGGATTTAAGTGAGTTTGAACGTTGAGTTATAGTCGGCGCATGAGCGATGGGACACTGCATCCGTGAAAGCGATGAAGTGGATTCCCGTACAACCATTTCACGAGTTTACCCTGAATATCAGGAATCCGGTTAAACATGCAATCTCTGACATCACTGCGGGCGGAAAAAGATCCGGCAAGAACGGGACCGACGACGACTGAAGAGAACCGTTCAGAGTGACAGAAGTGAAACCCTTCCGCAAATTGCTGCAGATTTCAATGCTGCGCCATCACCAAATGACAGCGTGCGAGCCATTCAATGAAACATCATCAGTATGGGCTTTCGGAGCCAAAGGTCCACTCGTGTGCCCTTGACGACTGTAAGATCACGAAGCTTTATGCCTCGCCTGGGTCTGTCAGCACTGAAATTGGACTGTTGATGACTTGATGACTGGAGACACGTTGCCTGGTCGGACGGGTTTCGTTTCAAATTATATACTTGTACGGATATGGAGACAACCTCATGAATCCATGGACCCTGTATGCCAGAAGGGGACTGTTCAAAACGGTGGAGACCCGTAACGGTGTGGGTCGTGGAGCGATATGGGACACCTGATGTCTAGATACGGCTCTGACAGGACATGTTAGTAAGCATCCTGTCTGCTCACCTGCATCCATTACTGTCCATGGTGCATCCCAATGGTCTTGGGCAATTCCGGCAGGACAATGCGATATCTGTCATGTCCCGAATTGCTACAGGGTGGTTCCAGGAAACCCTCATACGGGTTTAGACACCACCACACTCACCAGATATGAACATTATTGAGCATATCTGGGATGCCTTGCAACGTGCTGTTCAAAAGAAATCTCCATCCTCTCGTAGTCTTACGGATTTATGGATAGCCCTGCAGAGTTCATTGTGTAAGTTGCCTCCAGCAATACTTCAGACAGTCTAGTGCATGCCACGTCGTGTTGCGGCTCTTCTGCGTGCTCGCGAGGGCCCTACACGATATTAGGCAGGTGTACGAGTTTCCTTGGCTCTTTATTGTATATTTGCCGTTGTAGTTGCTTTCTAACACGATTGTCGAGCCACAGAGTGTCTCTCCCATTCCTCACAACTTTCAAAAATGGTTCAAATGGGTCTAAGTACTATGGGACTTTACATCTGAGGTCATCAGTCCCCTAGACTTAGAACTACTTAAACTAACTTATGGACATCACACACAGCCATGCGCGAGGCAGGATTCGAACTGCGACCGTAGCAGCAGCGCGGTTCCGGACTGAAGCGCCTAGAAACGCTCGGCCACAACGGCCGCCCCGCTCAACTTTGCTCGGTGCACTTCTGTCTAAGGCGTGTCGTCCGAAGCTCTTGATGTACGTTCGGTGATACTCAACAGTTTCGACTCTGGAGATGATTTTTTCATATTGACCGTTCAACCAATCTGAAATCTGATTTTTTAAACTGTTGCTAATCGGAAATATCTTCCTACCTTTAGTTACATTCCTATCTACAGCCGTATTCAGTGATGCTATGATTGCCTAATGTTCACTGATTTCCTGTTATACTCTAAATGTGCCGAAAATTACAAACTTGTTGGTGACCAGGATATCGAATATGTTATTTCCACGAATCGGTTTCCTGATTAGCTGCTCACGGTAATTTTCGCATGTGGCATTCAGAACACTTTGACATGATTCCCCTTTATCGCTTGCTGATTTTATTTATTGTGTAGCTTCTAGTTTTGGCGCTTCAATGCGCTATCTTCAGGCCTCAGTTGATGCTGAAAGGGTTCTCACGATTCATCAACAGCTGATGGTGTGAGAGAAGACATCACAGTTACAGACAGTCTGCGTAAACCAGTTATGTTGGCCACTGATGCTTCGTATATATGGATTACGATAACCTCTTCAGCATCAACTGAGGCCTGAAGATGGTGCATTGAAGCGCCGAAACTGGTAGCTATGCAATAAATAAGATCGTAAGGACGGATGTAGGCGATTCATTTTCTTACAATAGTGACCGGCAGTGGGCCCCCAGACCTCCAGTCGAAAGGATGGACACACAAAAACGTAATCCTTTGTGTATCCCAGTGTATTGTAGCTAAGTTGAAATATCCACCCAGTACTATAATACGACCAAGAAATTTACTCGACATGATCTCCACGTTTTTCCCTTAAATCTATCGTCACTACTGCTCCTGAGGCAGGATGTCCATAAAAGCATACGATGGCCATGGCTGATGATCCTTTAACACTTATCATCAACCAGACCATTTCACATTCGAAATCAGCACTAACCTCACTAAATTCTGTCGTTTTGTTACAGCTATAAACATCTCTCCACAACCGGCGTTCAGTTTATCTGTGTGGTGTACATTCCAGTCGAAATTTAGTATTTCGTTGCTGTTAACAACTTCCTTCAGACACCTTTCTGTCCCTAGTACAATAAGAAAATTGTTACCATTGATGAGCGAGAGAAGTACTGTGAACTATGCAATGTTACCGTAGACGCTCCTGTAGTTATCAAATACTTTGTGAACATCTTCACGACAAATGCTACTCCCTTTAAATGATAGGGATAGTATTCTTGTCTGACTGAAATTAGAACCTATCGAATCGGGCCCGTGGATCTATTTCTCTAACCTAAAATACCAACACGTGCACGCAGCACGCACTCCGCTACCCTAGTAGTTTCTTCCTGAGTGTAATATATTCCCGACATATTAATGGGGGTCCCACAATTTTTCACTGTTAGCGGAGATAAAAAAATCGCATCAAATGTCGTACAGAATTGTCTGAGCCTCTGATTTAAGCCTTTCAGTCGGCTCCAAATCAAAGGAGGGCGATTGGTTCTGCGGACGATGCTGCAAAACTTGTCTTTACCAAAGCAGCCAGCCACGTGTAGCAACCGATGATGGCCTCTGAAACAAGGTGGTAGGCCTTGCTAGTGCCGCAATGATCCACAATTTGCGGCCGACTGCTTCCACTGCGCTCAGTCGCTACCGCCAGAGCCTCCTCCACATCTCGGAAGGGACCTCCTGAGAATGGACACTGGTCTTCCATCCCGACCTGCCCCTATTCACCTAAGGGGCTCCACCACGGGCTTAGCGTTGGTGCTCCCAGTGACCATCAGTCCTTGCCTTGGAACTGGAGACTGTCCATTAACACGTGGCTTCAGTCTCTGGCGGAAAGACTTATTATTCAGTCTTGTCTGTGATTTATAAATTACAGTGCGTCTCTTTCAGCTCAGTGCGTTTCGTATGTTGAAGAGGGAGAAAATTGAAGTAAGTACCTGTCCTAGGAATGGTGGTTACAACTGAAACAGCTGGTTTTTGTTTATATCGTTTTTCCCCTCTCCAGTTTAACACGACTATTAAAAATGCTCAAAATAAACTGTTTCGGAAATAAACGAATTTCAGTGTTTTATTGCTATCATTTCCAGTAATAAACGTACATACTGAACAAAAATCGAAAAATACTAACTCTCTCTCAGACTTTTGCATTACACGTTTCAAGATATGTGGAATCGAAATATCAAAGACAACAGGTAAATAAAAGAAAATTAAGACGGTACCCCAATCACTACTTTCTCTAGAGGCAATAAGGGATTGAATGCCAAAAAATCGCCAGTATTCTCCTATTTATTGTAATTTTTTTAAACTCTGCTCAAATATTGTGTTGTAATTGAGGATCATACCACTATTTTGGTATTACGTAAGCCGGTGCTAGATGGTGACAATTTAAGTTGGGCAGCTCTTCTTATCATGTTAAGTTGTACATTTCCTACGGATACAAGCAGATAAGGGTGAATTGTGTGGATAGAAGCAGCTGAAAGAGTATAATGTAGACACAAGCAGCAGATCAGCTTCTTTCTGTTTTCATTATAAATTATTAATGGCAGACAAATAATAAGCTTTGTGTAAAGTTTACATCGTTCTTTCTCTTCAGTTATATCAAATGAAAAATCCGTTTTGCAGTCAAATGTATTTATTTACTTTTTAACCAGGTATGCGTCAGTCTGGCACACTGAACATGCAAGCATATCGTCTAACAGACCGCGCTGCATGGCAACAGGTACATTATGTGATGAAAAGTATCCGGACACCTGGCTGAAAATGACTGACAAGTTCGTGGCGCCCCCCATCGGTAATGCTGGAATTCAACATGGTGTTGGCCCACCCTTGATGACAGCTTACATTCTCGCAGTCATACGTTCAGTCAGGTGCTGGAAGGTTTCTTGCGGGAATGGGAGCCCATTCTTCACGGAATGCTCACTGAGGAGAGGTATCGACGTCGGTCGTTGAGGCCTGGCACGAAGTCGGAGTTCCAAAACATTCCAGAGGTGTTCTATAGGATTCAGGTCAGGAATCTGTGCAGGCCAGTCCATTACAGGGATGTTATTGTCATGTAACCACTCCGCCACGTGGCCTGCATTATGAACAGGTGCTCGATCATGTTGAAACATGCAATCGCTATCCCCGAATTGCTCTTCAACAGTGGGAAGCAAGAAGGTGCTCAAAACATCAATGTAGGCCTGTGCTGTGATAGTGCCACACAAAACAACAAGGTATGCAAGCCCCCTCCATGTAAAATACGACCACACCATAACACTACCACCTCCAAATTTTTCTGTTGGCACTACGAACACTGGCAGATGACGTTCACTGGGCATTCGCAATACCCACACCCTTCCATTGTATATAGTTATTCGTCACTCCACACAAAGTTTTTCCACTGTTCAGTAGTTCAATGCTTACGGTGCTTACACCAATCGAGGCGTCGTTTGGCGTTTACCGGCGTGATGTGTGGCTTATGAGCAACCACTCGACCATGAAATCCGTTTTCTCATCTCCTGCCAAACTGTCATAGTGCTTGCAGTGGATCCTGATGCAGTTTGGAATTCCTGTGTAATGGTCTGGAAAGATATCTGCCTATTACACATTACGAACCTCTTCAACTTTCGGCAGTCTCTTTCAGTCAACAGAAGAGGTCGGCCTGTACTCTTTTGTGCTGCACTTGTCCCTTCACGTTTCCACTTCACTATCACATCGGAAACAGTGGACCTAGGGATGTTTAGAAGTGTGGAAGGCTCGTGTACAGACGTATGACAGGAGTGACAACCAATCACCTGACAACGTTCGAAGTTCGTAAGTTCCACGGAGCGCTCCATTCTGCACTCTCACAATGTCTCATGAGTACTGGGGTCGCTGATATGGAGTGCCTCGCAGTAGGTGGTAGCACAATGCACCTAATACGAAAAACGTATGTTTTTGGGGGTGTCCGGATACTTTTGATCACATATTGTATATCATTGTTTCAGCAATGCTGCACCTATTCTTATGTCATGTGTTTGTTATTCTTTTCTAACTGTCAGCTTTGTTACTGAAACAATACTGATCGCTTTTCTCGTTTAAAAGCAATGTAAATTTTCGTATAAGCATTACGTGTAACTAAGGAAAGTTTTAATAGAAAAACAGCAACTTTAGCATCGTTGTTGTGGAAAATTGATATACGGTCCCGCTTTTCTACTCGTTATTAGAAAAAATAAAAACTTCTTATAATCGAAAAATACCGATTATTGGGAACTTAAATACCGGTATCGGCTTTAATCGGTTGATTTTTCCTATTCCTCACCTGTCCTCTATTTTAGTTGACGAGGAGACGAGTGTGGTAAGACTAAAAATATTGGTCCAAATCTGGACTCCAGCGTAACTTATTAGGTTCGAGGTTTCAGTGTGTTGCGGATTAGGATGGCTTATTCATTTGCCGTATAGCAACCCGGTGATTGATCAGTTACTTTTATCTGTTGACTGTTTACATATATCCAGTAGTATCTTCTTTCCTTTTATCAAAACTGGAACTGTCAGTAAACACGTGTGTGTGTGTGTGTGTGTGTGTGTGTGTGTGTGTGTGTGTGTGTGTGTGTGTGTGTGTGTGTGTTTCTAATACGCCTTTTGGAGAACTGTTGGGCTTTAACTTTTGCATTTTATTGCTTTACCAATTGTAGCTACACTCTCCTAGTAAAAATTTTATTACAGGAGCCAAAGGCCTGCCAGTCGTGCGCCAAAACTGATATATCACCGTAACGAGTAACGAGTGGCGGCAGCGGGCACCGAAACTTGATCCACCCATGTCGGGCGGCAATGCCTTGAGTGTGGCATTTACTCCATGTGCGCCCACGACGTCATTTTCGTTGATTCTCATACAGATCTAGTAGTTTTCCCGTGTTCGCATCCTTCTCCGGCCAGGACGCGAAACACTCCAGACAGCATCATGTATCATTCTTTATGTGGGAAGCTCTTTGGAGATATTTAATTTATGTTATTAGTGATTATGTCGAAATAAATAAATAAAATTGGCTACTTTGTTGTTTCCACATATTATCTGGGAATAATAACAAACTAATGACCTCAGCAGTTTGGTCCCTTAGAAATTCACACATACACATTAAATGGTTTTGTAAATATTATGTTGTCAAAGAAATACAGTGTATGAAGAACGTCATGATTTATGTCCAACAACTGCAGATTAAACTTCTTTATATCTTATTTATTTCAGCACTCATATCAACGGAAAGAAGGTATACAGAGCATTAAAAAATTGGACTATAGCCATCTCACTAACTGATGTACGGGTCTATGTTTACGAAGAAACTCCCGTAGTAAAATGTCACATATTCACATCAAAATAATATCTTCATACTGGGCGATAATATCAGTGGCGACAAATAACAAAATCGATGAATTCGTGACTGGAAATAACAGCAACAACACACAGAATAATGTAACAGACATTAGCCGGCCGCTGTGGCCGAGTGGTTCTAGGCGCTTTAGTCCGGAACTGCGCTGTTGCTACGGTCGCAGGTTCGAGTCCTGCCTCGGGCGTGGATGTGTGTGCTGTCCTTAGGTTAGTTAGGTTTAAGTAGTTCTGAGGCTAGGGCATTGATGACCTCAGAAGTTAAGTCCCATAGTGCTTAGAGCCATTTGATCCGTAACACAGATTTTCAAAAGATGTCACAAAAACATAGGTACATCACATTTATACAGTGTTACCATTGTCAAATATTAAAAAGCTACATTTTCGATCGTTCAAAATGGTTGAAATGGCTCTGACAACTGAGGTCATCAGTCCCCTAGAACTTAGAACTGCTTAAAACTTACTAACCTAAGGACATCACACACATCCATGCCCGAGGCAGGATTCAAACCTGTGACCGTAGCAGTTGCGCGGTTCCGGACTGAAGCGCCTACAACCGCTTGGTCACAGCGGCCTGCTTTTCGATCGTAAAAATGAGCAAAACTGAGCACACATTCATGTTAATACTGACGGTTAACGTAGCATGAATGAGTGCATTGTTTTGCACGTTTTCATGATAGATGATTTAACTTTTTTCTGTTTTGAAACATTGTCGATTTCATGGATTTTATTATTTTATCATCTACTGTGATATCGTAAATGATTTTATGAACCCGATGATGATCTACGGACCAAAAAGCTTTGAAGAACAAAGAAACTTCAGAAGCAGCTCCTGACGGTAAATTATCAAAGAATCGGCTAGTTTCCTTCCCCATCGTTAGACGAGTGTGCTGTCTCTGCTGGACGATTGAAGCAGGTGTGTGTGTTTGTTTGGGGGAAGATGGTTAGCGTGAATGCCCGCGCGTGTGCGCATGTTCTCTCTTGCGTGCGTCCGTGCAATTTCGTTCCTACTCGACGACCTCCTTAGAGCTTCGTGTGGGTGAGAAGCCACTCCATCCACAAGTCTCATTCACTATACAGTCTGTTCAAGAATAATTGGTGGTGTGCTGCCTTGTCCTCTTTCAGGGCTATCTCTTATTCAGCCTCTAGCGTGCCTCTCCGTTATCCCATCATTGCTTTCATTCAGCAGTGCACCTGGTTGGCTGGAGCTCTGCAGAGTGCTCCGGGGGTCAGTATTAATGCATGAGCTATTTGTTCGCTTTCTTTACTTTGCCCCTCAAAACTGAGTGCACCTATTTCCGTATCAGAATTCCCTTCTGTGAATGATAAGTATTTGAAAATAATAAGACTGCGGTTACACCAAAGCTGGACTCTACCCTAATTTATTAATTTTCTAGAATTAATTCTTGGTTCAGTTCTATCTCAAATCTTGCGAGTGTTAAAAAACAAAAATTACAATATTTTCAGCGTACAGTGATCACTCGCATCGTCTATGCATAGCAAAAATGTATTAAAAGAGTCTGAAATTACTTACATGTTAAATTAGCTGACGTCATACAGATATTGGCAACATGATCTCTGTGAAACGGAAACATAGAGCCACGTCTTCTTTTTTTAACCGAAAGATCTGAACTTTTGTCACGCATCAACAGATAATTCCAGGAAGCCATTTAATCGACAATATGCGTGGGGCATTTTCCGTCTGATGTACACACAGTAAAATACAGAAAAGGTCGGACTCACATATTCACAGATTATATCTAAGTAATACCACAAGGGGCGATGAAAATGTTACCGTTAGGAATGCCGTACAGATAAGAACCCGTATGTCAAACACGCAAAATCACCGTGAATACTGAGGCAGTAATCCAACCGACTCTCCAGGCTGAAGATACCTATTTGATAAAACATCGAGTCCTGCTGCTTGAAGAATTCCTTAACGGAAAGTTGTCGGCAGATTAAACGTGTGTGCCGGGTCGAGACTCGGAACCGGGACCTTTGTCTTTTGCAGGCAAGTGCTCCACCGACTGAGCTACCCAAGCACGAGTCACGACCCATCCTCACAGCTTTACTTCCGTCAGTACCTCGTCTCCTTCAATCCAAACTTCACAGAAGTTCTCCTGGGAATCTTGCGGGACTAGCACTGATGGAAGAAGAGATATTGCCTAGACATACCTTAGTCACAGCCTGGGAGATGTTTCCAGAATAAAATTTATTTCGTGATTCGTTTTTGGATAGCTCAGTCAGTACAGCACTTGCCCGCTAAAGGCAAAGGTCCCAAATTTTCATATCAGCGTACACTCCACTGCAGAGTGAAAATTTTATTCTGGACGAGCGTAACTGCCAGTTGCACACCCTCGTCCGACCGGAATCGTTGACCCTTCAAGACCTTTTTCAGGGGACAGAAGGCGTGATAATCGCATGGAGAGAGGCCCTCACAACAATACGGGTGCTAGTGTGTCTCCCATTCGAGATGGAATAACTTCTGTGTTACGAAATTTGCGATGAGTGGACGGGCGTTATCATGAAGTAGCAGAATCCCTTGTCGAACTTTTCCGGTACGTTTCGCCTTAATTTCTCGCCGTAATTTCTGCACCGTTGCGCAATACTGTTCCCCAGTGATGGAGACAGCAGCTTCCTTGAATGGATGAGGTTGGCCGACGTCTTGCATCGAAACGCGACCAGCACGTAACTAGGTGCACTATTGCACAACGGTGATTTCTGACGGACATGCTGCCCCATACATTGATGTGTACCTGTGTCTGTGCTTCGGCAGCCAAGCAAAGAATAACAGCTTGTTGGTCCGGCTTGGACAAATTTGGCAGAAACGTCGCGGTAGTTCACGTTTCCGCACTTACAACTCGCATGTCGGAAAGACACGAATGTTAGACTAATCTCATGCCTACATGTCGGTTCTTATACAGGATGGAAAAAAATTCGTGCGCTCCGACTTTGCAGCCCGATTTCTCACATACAAGCAATACAAAAACGTCTCTCACAAAATTTTGTCCTATATACGTTTCCGGCAGTACATGAACTTTCAAGAGTGGCAGTCTGGCAACACCGTAATCAACATATACGATAACTATCTCTGGCAGCAAGTAGGAGTAGCTCTGTGCAGTTGGTGTAGTGGCTAGCGTTATGGGTTAGGATGCAGGAGGTCGAAGGTGCGATGCTGGATCGAGGCGTATTTCCTTTTATTTGCTAAATGTTGTCTTCGTGGTACGGTATCTGGCGTCTTAATCGTCATACTGCAGTTACAGTGGGTCTCCTAAAAACATTTGTACTTACGTACTAAGTACACAGAAATGGAATTACAGTTTGGTTTCATTGATCACCTTTTAAAGAAGCCTTTTTTGCAACTCGTCGACACGTTGTTTTGTTTTTTCACCACTGCATCTACTAGTTTACAAATCTGTTTTCTTTGTATCCTCCCCAAATAGTCCCACAGATGAGCACCAACTATTATTCTTAGGTTCTAGGCGCTACAGTCTGGAACCGCGCGACCGCTACGGTCGCAGGTTCGAATCCTGCCTCGGGCATGGATGTGTGTGATGTCCTTAGGTTAGTTAGGTTTAAGTAGTTCTAAGTTCTAGGGGACTCATGACCTCAGAAGTTGAGTCCCATAGTGCTCAGAGCCATTTGAACCATTTTTTATTATTCTTACCACGTTCAGGTTCATTACATTACGTTGGGACCTTAAGTCACTAGCAGGGCTATCAACGCGCTTTGCAAATAATTTCCAACCTCGGTTACCATTTGTATGTATTATCACCATGGAACCGCTAATTTAGCTTTTCAACATTAAGTCTGATAGAGCGTGCTATTTAGTATCTCCATGCGTTACTATTATTATTATTTCTTTCTTTTCTCAGACGTTATGTCTGGTCAGAAATGGAAAGTGACGCGGACCTTGATCAAGCGTGACTTCCTTTTAACTGTACGGTGTATGTTATATTGCATTTAGGAACTTTCGGGTAATTGAACATGTATGAATAATTACGGATTTCTGTAGTTGTGTATATAAGTTTGGATGTAGCTGTATAGCATTGATGTACTGGTGGATATTGTGTGGTATGACTCCTGTAGTTGATAGTATAATTGGTATAATGTCAACTTTATCCTGATGCCACATGTCCTTGACTTCTTCAGCCATCTGGATGTATTTTTCAATTTTTTCTCCTGTTTTCTTTTGTATATTTGTTGTATTGGGAATGGATATTTCGATTAGTTGTGTTAATTTCTTCTTTTTATTGGTGAGTATGATGTCAGGTTTGTTATGTGGTGTTGTTTTATCTGTTATAATGGTTCTGTTCAAGTATAATTTGTATTCATCATTCTCCAGTACATTTTGTTGTGCATACTTGTATGTGGGAATGTGTTGTTTTATAAGTTTATGTTGTAAGGCAAGCTGTTGATGTATTATTTTTGCTACATTGTCATGTCTTCTGGGGTATTCTGTATTTACTAGTATTGTACATCCGCTTGTGATGTGATCTACTGTTTCTATTTGTTGTTTGCAAAGTCTGCATTTATCTGTTGTGGTATTGGGATCTTTAATAATATGCTTGCTGTAATATCTGGAGTTTATTGTTTGATCCTGTATTGCAATCATGAATCCTTCCGTCTCACTGTATATATTGCCTTTTTTAGCCATGTGTTGGATGTTTCTTGATCGATGTGTGGCTGTGTTAGATGATACGGGTGCTTGCCATGTAGTGTTTTCTTTTTCCAATTTACTTTCTTCGTATCTGTTGATGTTATGTGATCTAAAGGGTAGTAGAAGTGGTTAAGAAATTGCAGTGGTGTAGCCGATTTATTTATATGAGTGATTGGTTTGTGTATTTTGCTAGTTTCTGCTCGTTCTAGAAAGAATTTTCTTAAATTGTCTACCTGTTCATAATGTAGGTTTTTTTATATCGATAAATCCCCTTCCTCCTTCCTTTCTGCTTAATGTGAATCTTTCTGTTGCTGAATGTATGTGATGTATTCTATATTTGTGGCATTGTGATCGTGTAAGTGTATTGAGTGCTTCTAGGTCTGTGTTACTCCATTTCACTACTCCAAATGAGTAGGTCAATATTGGTATAGCATAAGCATTTATAGCTTTTGTCTTGTTTCTTGCTGTCAATTCTGTTTTCAGTATTTTTGTTAGTCTTTGTCTATATTTTTCTTTTAGTTCTTTAATATTTGTATTATCTATTCCTATTTTTTGTCTGTATCCTAGATATTTATAGGCATCTGTTTTTTCCATCGCTTCTATGCAGTCACTGTGGTTATCCAATATGTAATCTTCTTGTTTAGTGTGTTTTCACTTGACTATGCTATTTTTCTTACATTTGTCTGTTCCAAAAGCCATATTTATATAATTGCTGAATACTTCTGTTTACTTTAGTAATTGGTTGAGTTTTTGATTTGTTGCTGCCAGTAGTTTTAGATCATCCATGTATAGCAAATGTGTGATTTTGTGTGGGTATGTTCCAGTAATATTGTATCCATAATTTGTATTATTTAGCATGTTGGATAGTGAAACCAGAAAGGACTTAATGAGTCTCCTTGGTATATTCCACGCTTAATCTGTATTGGCTGTGATGTGATATTATTAGAATTTGTTTGGATATTAAGTGTGGTTTTCCAGTTTTTCATTCCTATGTTTAGGAACTGTATCAATTTAGGATCTACTTAGTTTATTTCCAATATCTGTAGTAACCATGAGTGGGGTACACTATCAAAAGCTTTTTGGTAATCAATGTATGCGTAGTGTAGCGACCTTTGTTTAGTTTTAGCTTATTATTACTATTACTATTATTATTATTATTATTATTATTATTATTATTATTATTATTATTATTATTATTATTATTATTATTATTACTATTATTGTCTATGGAAATGTGGAGACATCACGTCCGCTACCGTTAGGAAAACAGTATAATTCGAAAACGAACATTTCATAGTTAGCAGTGTCGGGATGAATCATGCAGAGCAAAATCTGTAAGAGAAGTGATGCGCGTTAGGTAGAACAGCCCGCTGTGACTAATGATGTGTATGCGCTGCTCACCAGACAGGCACTAATTGTTAGCGGAGTAACGCGCCCGTGACAGACTCCATGTATATTCGTACACATATCGTATTTCCTTCTTGTGTTACTCTGAAACAGTGTGGCGGAAATATGGCATACACAAACGATTAATCTGTAGCTACGCTTCTGGTCCGTGGTGCATTTGAGAACCGGGTTGGTGTTGCCGCTCGTGAATGTGCAGCTAGATATCCTGGTCGACGTCATCAAAAAAAAAAATTGTGTTTTGTCGTCTGGAGCTTCGTCTTCGGGAGAGAGCTTTTCTCCTTCCACCATCGCGTGTCAGAGGTCGTCCACGGACTCGCCGTACTCCAGCTACTGAGGAAGATATTCTGGAGGTAGTACCCCAGCCGAAGTGCGCGTAGCGTAGCAAGGCAGCTTCGAGGCTCGCAACGCACGATCGTTCGTGCGCTGCACGAGGATAGGCTGCATCCTTGTCATTTTTCTTTAATGCAACACCTGCAGCCATTGGTGTGAGTTACGTCATCCGCGGCCGTGGATATTAAGTTCGCTTTGGCATTTATCTAAAACTGTTTGCCTGACGCACTGGAAGATGTTCCATTTCATGTTCCGCCAAGGTTATGATTCCAACATGGTGGTGCACCTCCACACTTTGGAATTAATGTGCATACGGTATTTAGACAGAATATTTCCATGAAAACGGCTCGGACGGGGAGGTTCAGTTGCACAGCTTCCGCGTTCATATGATCTAAATCCACTGGATTCCTTCCTGTGGGGACACGTGTATTGTAATCAGCCGACACGTACGGAAGAACTGATAGCACGCGTTCATACTACTCTTGTATCTGTGGATGCAGCCATCTTGTGAAGATTCCAGAGCTGTATGATCCAGCCGCCAGCGCAAGGTTTGGGCGTGCAGGAGGGTTGCTTTAGGCATCTGCTGTGAGGACAACGTATTCTTTTGTAAACATCATACGCTCATTAATATGGAAATTATTATTGTCACTGGTTGCTAATGTGGTACATCTGCGCGGACGTACTGCGTGTAGTATAAATGACTAGTAGTTGTTGAGTAATTTAACTGTGCAATCATCTTTAGCAACTGCAAATTCAAACTGTTTTTGTAATTATTCTGCCTTAAGACAGGTCATTTGGTTCAGCTGTCTATTTCTGATCACGTTTCCGTTATGTCCACCATTACGAAACATTGCACTATGTAAATGTTGGATGCGTGTGGCTTAAGAACGGTGTATACTTCAGGATTATGTGGCAGAATGAAATTGTCAAATATAACCAAATACACTTCAACACAGAATCGAACCCTAGACCTCCTACATGCTAATCCAAAACGCTAGTCACTACATCAAGTGGACAGAACTACTCCGAGCTCCTGAAAAAGGTAGTTACCGTACTTGTGATTACAGTGTCTGTAGACTGATCATCTTTAACGTCCATTTACTGGCGGAAAAATACTCAGGACGAAATATTATGACAGACATTTTAGTATTCCAGAATTTAATTTTCACTCTCCAGTGGCGTGCGAGCTGATATGAAACTTCCTGGCAGATCAAAACTTTGTGCCGGACCGAGACTCGAACTCGGGACCCTTGCCTCTCGCGGGCAAGCGCTCTACCATCTGGGCTACCCAAGCACAACTCACGACACCTCCTCACAGCTTTAATTCCTCCGGTAGCTCGTCTCCTACCTTACAAATCTCACTGAAGCTCTCCTGAAGACCTTACAAATCTAGCGCTTGCTCGTGAAAGGCAAAGGTCCCGAGTTCGAGTCTTCGTCCGGCACACAGTTTTGACCTGTCAGGAAGTTTCATTTTTGTGTTGCTATCGTGCAGAAAAGTCCGAGTGCGCAAATTTTTCTTCATCCTGTATACTGGCAATTGAGTTGCGCTACGTTGCATATGCGCTGCAGCAACGCCCTCAAACAGAAAGTTTTTTAATCAAAATATCCACGGGTATGCTGCCGGTCTATAGTGTCCAACGGGCACGAGCAGCCATAGCGTACGGTTCTCCGTGCCGGCACGTTCACAGGAGCTCAGTCCGTCAGTTCACCTGATGATGGCGACATGTTTGATCGCCGAAATATTGTGCCCGTTGGACACTATAGACCGGCAGCATACCCGTGGATATTTTGATTATCAAATACGCCGGGAGAAACTCAAGAATCACAGAAAGTTTTTTATCACCCTTATATAATCTCGACCAGATGGTACCCTTTTATGGCTACAACAATACAGCTCGTTTGGCAGTCGGGCATCGTGTTTAACTGCTCACTTCACTGAGAATCCGTTTTCTCTTACACGCATACTTCTCCAATGTCTTGACGATAGTACGCTGTCATTGACTTTGTCACTGTTGATGTCAATAGTTTCATGAAGTTGCCAATCGTATCACAATGACGCTACAGCAGTAACTTGTTTTCGTGGGAAGTCAGTCAGGCCTTTCATTATGTTTTGAGTATACTAACTCCACTGAAAAATACAAAATTCATCGCCAAATGTAAAGCGGACTGTCCACTTATTTATTTATTTATTTTATTTATTTGCACGTCTAGTTCCGTAGGACTAAATTGAGGAGCAAGTCTCCAAGGTCATAAACGTGTCAACACATGAAATTAGAATGTGAAAGCAATAACAGATAAAATGATATGTTTGTGAACCCAAAACGTCAAGCTATAAGTTTAAGTAAACGGAATAGACTATATAACATAAGAATCAGCTTAATTTTCCAAGAAATTCCTCAACAGAATAGAAAGTGTGACCCATGAAGAAACTTTTCAGTTTCGATTTGAAAGTGCGTGGATTACTGCTAAGATTTTTGAATTTTTGTAGTAGCTTACTAAAAATGGATGCATCAGTATACTGCACACCTTTCTGTACGAGAGTTAAGGATGTGCGATCCTAATGGCAGACTGGATTTCTGCCGAATATTAACTAAGTGAATGCGCTGATTCCTGGGAATAAACTGCTATTGTTAACGAGATTAGACAGTAAGGAATATATATTTTGAGAGGTCAGTATCAAAATATCCAGAATAGTGAACAGAGGTCGACAAGAGTTCGCGAACGTACACCACTTATTGCCCGAACAGCCCGTTTCTGACCCAAAAATATCCATTTGGAATGGGAAGAGTTACCCAGAAATGTAATACGATACGACATAAGCGAATGAAAATAAAGAAAGAAGACTAATTTTCGTGTCGAATGGACACTTACTTTAGACACAATTCGAATAGTGAAAATGGTAGCATTAAGCTTCCGAATGTGGCAGTTTACTATCTCTCTGAACACCTAGAAATTAGGACTGTTCACTAATCATACGCCCATTCTGTGAAATTAAAACGTCAGGTTCTGTTGAATTGTGTGTTAAATACTGTAAAAACTGTGTCTAACTGTGATTTAGCGTTGGTTTATTTTCTACAAGCCTTGAACTTATGTCATGAACTGCACTATTTGAAACAGAGCCACTGTTGCACACAACAACCTTTACTACCAAACTAGTGTCATCAGCAAACAGAAATATTTTAGAGTTACCTGTAATACTAGAGGTCGTATCATTTGCGTAATTAAGGATCATGAGTGGCCCCAACATTGATCCCTGAGTCACCCGCCCCCCACCCCTTTGACAGTAACCCACTCAGATCCCACATCACATCCTATCTCAACATCGTGAATATTGACCTTCTGCTGCCTCTTGTTAAAGTGAGGGGTGCACCAATAGTGAGCTATTCCCCGTATTCTGTAATGGCCCTACTTCTGGAGCAATATTTTGTGATCAATACAATCAAACACCTTACTTAAATCAAAAATATGCGTAACGTTCGAAACGTTTTGTTTAATCCATCCAATACCTCACAGTGAAAAGAGAATATAGCATTTTCAGTTGTTAAACCACTTCTAACGCCGGACTGTAAATTTGATAGCAAATTATGTGATATAAAATGATCAATTATCCTTACATACACAGTCTTTTCAATAACTTTAGCAAACACTGATGGTATAAAAATATGTCTAAAATTGTCTACAATACCTCTTTCGGCTTTACTACTGAGTACTTTAATCGTTCAGGAAACTGACCATTCCTACAGGAAAAATTACAAATATGGCTAAGTACAGGGCTAACATGTGCAGCACAGTACTATAATATTCTGCTAGGAATTCAATCATATCCATGAGAGCCCTTAGTCTTCAGTGTTTTAATTACAGACTCAGTCTCTCCCTTTTCGGTATCAGAGAGGAGTATTTCAGACATCAGTCTGGGAAAGGCATTTTCCAAGATACTTATACGATTCCCTGTACAAACTAAGATTTTTTTAAATTCACCGGCAATGCTCTGAAAAAGATTGCTAAATACTGTACATATTTTTATTCATTCTACATTACTAGATGGGCATTCTGTTAGTTAATTACAAGTAACAGAAATATTTTTAGTATGAACTGACTTTATCGTCGACCTTGTGCTGCTGACCTGACACTTCCTTCACAACTGACCATGTGGTTTTAAATTTATTATGTGAATTAGATATTCTATTTGCTCACCACATATTCTTTGCGTTCCTAATAACATTTTTAAGCAACTAATACTAGTGTTACTAATGGGCTACTGCAGCTTGATTGTGACTACTTCTAACATTTTTGATATAATACCCACTTTGTTCTACATGATATCCTCATGCCACTAGTGAACCTTCCAGGCTGCATTTTACTGGTAGTACCCCGTTTAGAACGTTCTAATGGAAACCAATTCTGAAAGATTATAAGAAATGAGGAGTTAAGGAAAGCGTTATATTTGTCATCTATGTTATCGGTACTATAAATATCCTTCCACTCTTGTTCATTGATGAGATTCAAAAATCTATTGGCATTGGATTAGCTTTCCTACATAGTTCGTAATTATATGAGACATTTGTTGATTACAGAAGTCTTTTAGTGTTAAAATTTGTGCATCATGGTCTGAAATGCCATTAACTAACAGAATGCCCATCTAGTAATGAAGAATGAATAAAAATATTGTATGTGGCTGTGCTACTGCTCCCCTGCACCCTAGTTGGAAAAAACACAGCCTTCATCATATCAACTGAGTTCAGGAGATCTAACAACATCCTTTTTCTTGCACAATCATATACAAAATGAATACTGAAGTCACCACATATAACTAATTTCTGGTACTTCCTATAAAGTGAAACAAGAAACCTCTCTAGCTTGAGCATAAAAGCACCGAAGTAAGAGTTTGGGGAACTACGAACAACAACAATTAGATGTTTAGTTGCAGTAAATTCAACTGCTCCTGCGCAGCATTTAAATATCTGTTCAGTGCAGTGCAGTGATACGTCTATGGACCCAAACGAAACCCTGTTTCTTACGTACATGGCCACTCCCCCACAGCGCAAGGTACTCCTTGAGAAAACAGCCAGCTAATCTGGATACTGGTAAACGAAGCCTCTGAATTGTCAAATTATTTAAGTGGTTCTCCCATATACTAATAATGTCAGAGTCAACATCTATAAGTAGTTCACTACCTTCACCTCTAATAGTTCTTATATTTTGATGAAATATGCTAATTTCTTCTCTACTTGGATACCTGACCTCCTCTGAACGTGATTCCTTAGTTAGAGGGACTTCCTTTAAGCAGATATACCTATCAGCTGACTTCAGTCTAAAATAATAGCAGCTCTAACACCAACTACTGCAGGAATTTTTCCATGAGTGATTCCATCACCACCCACTAC
The DNA here is from genome assembly GCF_023864275.1 of Schistocerca cancellata. Lineage (NCBI taxonomy): Eukaryota > Metazoa > Arthropoda > Insecta > Orthoptera > Acrididae > Schistocerca > Schistocerca cancellata. The sequence goes on from NC_064629.1 coordinate 615,554,199, forward strand.
ACTGTCACCTATAAGCTTTGCAAACCTCCCCTTCCCATACCTACTGAGACGCAGGCCATGTCTAGTGAAACGCGATCTATTGATAGATTCATCTGGCGCCACTGAAATGTGAACCATGCTCTCTGACATCAGTGCCTTCTCCAGCCCCATGTTAATAAACCTAGCAGCAGCAGCATTCAGATGAGGCCGATCCTGCTGACGCTGAAACAGTTGCACGAAATGCACATTAGTGCCACGAGATTGAGTAGCTATCTCTACCAAGTCACCACCTAAATCATATTTCCCGTCGCTCTCAAGACTATTCCTTACTCGACCCTCAATCACTACCTGATCCTCTTTCGTAAAATTCCAACATAACTCCCCAATGCTGTCAGCCACTTGAGCCAACCGTGCACAATGCTGGTAACCTGGTACTCAGCCCCCAACACTTCCTGCAACTGCTGGCCCACACCTCTACCGTGCGAACTACCTAGTAGCAGAACCTCCTTCTTTCTGTTAGACTTTGCAACTGGCTTAGGCCTCCTAACTGCTGAGGACTCCTGCATTTTTCCTACACCTACAAGAGGCTCCTCTCCATTCAACTCCAACAGTTGGTCAAATCTATTGCAAAAGTGTCTGAATACCTCCTCCTCCTTCTAGCTGCCTTCTTTCCAACTGCCAGTTCCCATTCAGCAGCACCCTTTACCCTCCTCAACCTATCTAGTTCCTCCTTAGCGCATTGTAACTGCACCTTAAGGGCACAGATCTTACGCTGCTACTCCTCTATCAACTTATTTCTACTACAGATTCTGCATTCCCAGGAGAGGATCTCGTGAGAATGTCCACTGCCTTCCACACTGCAATCTCCGCAATGAAAATGCTTTGAACAAATCCCACACCGTAACCCACAACTCACAAACCTACAACTAAGCCCACACTTCTCACTCATCGTAAAATTTTACGGTTGCTGAAAAAAAGTCTACGTCACACAAGTTCAGTTACACCAGTAGAACAATTTGTAGTACTAAATATAGTGGTCTCGAAATTGTGTGTCTACTGCGAAAACAACTTTTATTAATACTACTAAACCACAACTAATAAGAATACAAACGAAACTTCACACAATTTATTAGCTAAAACAAAAAATTCGAGCGGCCACTGGAACACTCAACGAAGTTAAAACAGTGAATGAAAATTTTACTGAAGTATTTCACTAGAAACAAAGAAAGGTCAGCTGAAAACTACCGTACGAAGTGTACTAAATGACTTTAACGCACAAAGAACTCTAAAAAACATAGTGAGCGAACGTTTCCAAAAGTTTATTAAACTGTTAATTCGTCACAAACAGCACAAGACACCGCTGGAAGCTAATAAACCTACTAACTGTATAACAGTGCACAAGCCACTTTGTCAGAACCACCAGAGCTGCAGCTGCACGCTACGAAATGTAAACATTCTGGTAATATTTGGATGAACTATTGAAGATTACTAATGGTTCAAATGGCTCTAAGCACTATGGGACTTAACATCTGAGGTCATCAGTATCCTAGACTTGGAACTACTTAAACCTAACTAACCTAGGGGCATTACACACATCTATGCCCGAGGCAGCATTCGAACCTGCGACCGTAGCAGCAGCGCGGTTCCGGACTGAAGCGCCTAGGAGGCTACTAAATTTAATATTCTAACCCAGTAAACAAATAATTTTGACAGTTCTTAGCTTTATAACTGGTGCAGCTGGAACCGCACGTCGCAAAATGTACACACACTACTGAGGCGTCAGACTTGGATCAATGACGTAAGCACATTCATGAATAACAGACCAGTCGAGTCAATAACACAGAATGAAAGACTAATACGAATGAAAATCCACTAATAACTTACTTTTACAGCAAATATTAACACAAATAAACTTTAAAATAAGTGACTGAAGACTAAAACTTCATAAAATATTGACGACCAGTTACAATAGCAGTCCAGCACGAGGCCTGCGAGATAAACAGGCCGCGGCGCGTACGTCACGAAGGTCGTCCTGCGCCCGCTCGCTCGCTCGCTCACTCGCTCAATTCAGCGGACAAACTACGTTTGTACACCTGTTAACTCGTAACCAGGCGTGTCCGCACAAACTAAAACTGAATCTTCTACGGGAATCCGCTATTACTGCATCTTACTGTTGATAGTCCTCTAATGATAGGAAGTCCATGGGCCTACTTATAATTTGTTACAGATGTATTGGCGTACAATGAAACAAAATCATGCTAAAATGAATATCAGTTGCAATAACCCACCACTTCCAGAATTTAATGAGTACTGTTAAGCAGAAGAGGCTAAATACTACAAACAAGCTGTTATACCATATATATCGAGTAATGATCTTAAATTAAATTTTGCTCTAGCACTGTTAATCAGTAAGACTTCATAATAGCAGATTCCAGTGGAAGATGCAATTCTCGTTAGTACTTACACGCCCAGCTGCGAGTTAACAGGTCTAGAAACGCATTTGTCTGCTGAGCTGAGCGAGCGAACGAGTTCAGGACTACCTTCGTGACCTACGCGCCGTGGCTTGTCTTTCTCGTGGGCCTCGGTCCAGCACATGTGACGTCACACCAAAGACTATCTTCACTGTAATAACAAATGAGTTTAAGCCAAGGGCGATCATTGTTAGCACATTACATACAATGACGACAGTATGAATGAAGTGTTTTGAATTTGGTAGCTTTATAGATACTGAAACGTGCCGAATATACGATGGAAAACAATGTAATACGAACTACAAGTTCAGATCTAGAGGGTATTATCAAACGACGAGAGATGCTTTGAGGAGGACTGCATTGCGAGCTGCATGAAGAATATACTTGCCTTAGTTAAACAATGTAAAGAAATGTAATTTTTATCTTGGGTTTCCTCTATATGAGACAGTTACTTCTTTCATATGGAGTTTACCGTATACAGTGAATTGTTCTCAGAAGGGAAATTACCAACGTACACATCTTCACAGTGGTGTAATATTACACTGATTGAAGTCATCAGTCTTCTGACTGGGCTGATGTGGCCCGCGACGAATTCCTTTCTTGTGCCAACCCCTTCATATCATAGTACCACTTGATCCCGGCCTCCACTATTATTTGTTGGATGTTTTTCAATCTCTGTCTTCTCTTACAGCTTTTATCCTCTACAGTTTCCTCTACGCCATGGAAGGTATTCCCTGACACTTAACACATGTCCTATAATCCTGTCCCTTCTTCTTGTCAATGTTTTACATATGTCCCTTTTTTCGCCGATTCTGCGAGGAACCTAGTCGTTCCTTATCATACCAGTCCACCTAATTTTAAATATTGTTCCATAGTACTAGTTCTCAGGCGTATCAGTTCTCTTCTTTTCCCACAGTCGATGATTAACTACCATACAATGCTTAGCTACAAACTTGAATTCTCTGAAATTTCTTCCTTAGGTTAAGGCCGATATCTGGTACTAGCAGACTTCAAGTAGGCAGGAATGCCCTCTTTTCCTGTGCTGCTCCGCTTTTTTGTCCTCCTTGATTCGTCCACTATGTGCTACGAGGCTTATTCGGAAACTAAGGTCCGATTAAGGGCGAAATGGAAACCACTGTGAAAAACCGATGGAACTTGCACAGATATGTTGGCCACTGTTTATAGTGTGCCTGTCGATCGCTTCACGTCGCTCTTTCCAGTTCAGAGTGCAAAGTGATCTCGTAGAAATGCCTAAAAACAGTGTCTCCAGCCAAGTATGTGGATCCTGTCAATTTCTTCCAAGACAAGGATAAAATTTCACTTATTACAATAATATGAATGAGTGTGGCAATAAGAGCACTGGCGTATAAGCTGTCGTCTTTTTGTAGTTAAAATTAGAAACCTTACTACGAAAGGTAAAGCAGGTTACTCTTCCGTGAACGTAAAATACTAACTTCTCAGATATGAGTTCACATGGAGGTATATAGGCATAGATAGGCGATGATTGGTTTGGTCACAAAGTCCTTTCGATGGCGTCACATACCTCCTCAAATATACATGCACAGCTGCTCTTCGAAAACTTACATAAGACATTGTATTTCAGTTTTTGTGGTAGAGTATCCAGGTGTAGCGTACAATGGCATACATTAAAAATTAGAAAAGAGCTCAGTAACACATCCTGTTAGGAATATTTTATCTTGTACTGATTCAAATGATGACATAATCGATCATTTTCACCTTTGTGCTTGTCGTATTCTGTCAGGATGTAGGTTCGAGGAACTTCAATACGTTTCCTCGACCACTGAGAATATCTTTTCAAATTTGTTACAGGGTTCAGAGCAGTTGTATTTGTACTACTCATCATGCTATTTACACGGAAACAAACTATTCTCCTTTTTATGACAGGCTGAGTAGTATGTCTTTCCTCTTTCACTATTTCCTTCTTCTTTGGAAGAGGGATTTGGGGGATACGATTTCTCTCACAGTCCCAGCGCTCCCAAAAACTGTATTTCTAAAAAAAACTAAGAAGTTACAACTTGTAAACAAGTTGCCAGATAGAACTGAAATGGAAATGATTTCATTTATATAGGTAGAACTCGAATAATTTTTGTAAGAGTCACAGTTGTTTTGCAAAAAGATGCTCGTCTTACGGTCCTGAATAGTTGACCGCCCTTGATATACATCCAAGTCCACCAGGTAACCACAAGGTGCATTCAATGACCAGATGTGATATCCAAAGCGGACTGGTTTACTTCGATTAAATTGTTTCAACCAAGGCCTCCCGAAGTACTTCACCATACTTTCACCATAGGACAAATTCTTTTCAGGCACAAAATATTTACAAAATTGTCTTATACAGCGAGCAGTTAGACCGAATTTTCCACACCATGCTTTGCATCAAAGTCATCATTATTAGAAAAATTTGTGAACCGAAGGATCATTTCAACCCGCTTCATTCTCACTGTAGTATACACTAACTTACTTTTTGTTTCTTCGCCGCTCTCCCAATACATTCTCCTTGTTGGCAACTGATTATACTAAGTAAGGACTTGAATTTTTGAGAAACATTTGATTTTCTCAGAGGTGGTACTGGAATCAGGGTACTCTTAAATGAACGATACCTGTTCGTTTCATTGTTGATAGTACTGGTAGCCTCGGCATTGAGTACTTGTTGAAATGAAAGCTTCACTACCGGTATCTTGTCGCTGGAAAGGAGACGCGTCAAATTCGTGACAGTTCGTTTCTAAATCTCCTTGAATCCAGGTACCCGTTTTATCATAATGAATTCACAACTTGTCCCGAACTGTTATCAGCTAAGGAGGTGGTTGTGGTGACTCTGGAGCAACCATTACTATTGGCGGACGAAGTAGGCCTACATCGTTTCCCAAGCCATATGTCCCTCTATCCTATAAGTGAAGTAATACGTCTTCTCTACGTGAAATTCCAACGTCAGCATCGACATTAAGTTGTCTTCGACTAAGATTCTCACGAATTCTTCCTTCTTTCTCATCCCCATAACCTTTATCGATCAAGATCTTTGGATCAGGTGAGGCAATAAAAATGTCTTCCAAATTATGTTCACCCCCAAATAGTAGGTTAAAAGCTTCCTGAAGCATCAGTGCTACCTGTAGAATCTCAGCCACACTTCTGAAAGAAAAAGAATAAGCTAACCTCACATTTACAATAATAATAATAATAATAATAATAATAATAACAACAACACAGAATTACAACAGAAATATGCATAACAGGATAACGCGTAAAATGATTAAAATGTTCCCATTTGTGCTTAGTGTTATCTTTATGTAATGCCGAAAATTTAGCCTATGTCCGTGCGATACATACAACTTTGCACAAGTTTAAGTACATTTCGTGGAAATGTTGGTTTATGAAGTTAAACAGCTACAATTTTAGAACCTGTATGATATTTTAATTGTTTTACTTACTCTAAATCCATGATTTGACGAGATACAAGTTTGTTCCCAGCAGTGCACTGCTACATACTACTAACAAGAATGAAAGAACGTACGTTCAACAATATTAAATAAGTGTAACACGATTATAACAGTGCATAGTTGTCTAAAAAATCAGTAAAAGTCCACCCTGTCACATGTACCATTAATGTAACGCCGGATACCAATGGGTTTGAATTTCCTGTGCATCACAGGAAAAAGCTTGAAAGGTCCACAGCTTTTTGTGTCTCATCTATCCAATATTTTGATAAGCACAATAATTACTGAATTGTTCCAGATTTGGGGAATGGTTTTATTTTGCCAAGATTCTCCAAAGAATTTTGCGATTCCTTTTGTATTACTTTTCCTCCAGCTTTAATCATTTCTACTGAAACGCCGTCATTTCAAGTACCTTTTTTTTTTCTCAGTACTTCCAGCGGCTTTTCATATTCCTTGTCTGCCATTATTTCCGTAATGTATACATTATTTTCATGACCAGCTGTTTCTGATTCTGATTCGTATCTTGAACCATACAAACATGTTAAAAATTTTTGGAAGGTTTGAACAATTTTCTATGTGTAATTAGTTCATGTGCCCTCTGCTGTCTTTCAACTTTGATATCTACTCAACATAAATTTCTGTTTTGTTTTATGTATTGTTGGCCGCAACTTCACCAAATATTCAGTGTACCTTGATACATTATCTCGAAGACACTTAAGAAATGTTTTCTTTAATATAGTGTATTTTATTATGTTCCTCTTATCGTATGTTTAAAACTATTGCTTATTCATTCATAGCTGTCTCGATCCCTATCAGACAGATGTTCATTACTTTGTTTTCTTCTCGAAAGCTGCATGTTTTCTGTTTGCATACGCACATTTAGGTAAATAAATGCCCCTTTCCTCACTCTGTGAATGATCTTCACATTAGATTGTGCTGATCATATTGCTTGCTCCCAATTCTTACACGTTTGCTCATAACCAGCTTTCTTACGTTCTTGCCTGATTTTTTGGTTCTTTTGTAGTGTTCTACGTACTCTACAATTGTATCTTACGTGTCTATGGTCATTTGATATTTTAAAATGGCTTAGGTCAGCCACATGTTGCACTACTTCTTTATTATTTTATAAAAGTTACTCGGTTTCATATTTAGTTTCTTGGTCCTTACCAAATCAAATTTTTGTTCATGTTGATCTGAAAGAATGTGTGAAAGACAAAGATGTAATTTATCTCGGAAAATACTACTAATGGAAAACGTTTGCCATTTCTTGTATCATATCCAACGTTCCCAAATGAAGAATCGTTTTCCAGTTTTAGTTGTAATTTGATACTAACCTCTCATTATCATTTTTAATTGGATTTGCTTTAATCTATCAGCTTCCGTGACACGTCTTAGCCGTCTTCTTTCTTTCATCAGAATATGATCTCGTTGGCACTTAAATTGATTCCATGTAACTCTTTGTCATTCTTAAAAAATGTAACTATTTATTCTGTCTGACATTCCATCAATATCTGTAACACTGTTTCTAAAATAAACCATACATGTAAACATCTTGCCTGATGTGTTTCTATATAGTAAAACACGGGACCTGACTAAGTTTATTCTGTTTTCCTTTGCTCACCGCTTTTCTTACAACCAGCCCAAAATATAACTTCATTTTACTTAATTGATCTTCAAACTCTACTAATGTATCTTCAGATCCTAAGTTTCTCCAGTTTATTGATGCAAAATAAGGAATAAACGGGGAATACTACAACTGGTGTGTCTCTGTGGAGATTGCAGTATGTATTTTGGTTGTTTATAGGAAATGGCACTGTAAAGTGTCATTCATATAGGTGCACTTGCCTTACCACAGTTGCCAACGGTCGAATAAATCCTGCATTTTGGTGCTGGAGACGAGAGGGTATGTCACATTAGTGACGTAAATAGATTGTTACTTGACATCTGTGTCTCTTCTTGAATGGCGTTTTGTGGCCATCGTTGGTAAGATCTGGTGTAGAACACTACAGACATACAATAAATGAGTAAAAAATTAGTATATGTATTTACAGTATGAACAAGGTTCAAATGGCTCTGAGCACTATGGGACTTAACATCTATGGTCATCAGTCCCTTAGTCCCTTTTTTTTTTAGTCTAATGAACCGCTGCAGGAGCAGGACGACGGGTAGGGCAGGGGTCGACACCCGAAGCCTGGCCATCCAGCCGCCACGCCCAAGCAACGTTTCGAGTTCGAGGATCGAAGGATCAGGAAGAGGATGTAGTGGGTTTGTCGATGTTGTTTTATTTATTTATTTATTTCTTTAATTTTTATAACATTTCTTATAGATTTATTTTTGTTTCATTACAAAGAAAGATCCTACAACTGCCGTAGCCGTGCGTCCGAGTCGTCTTCTCGTCTGTTCGGAGGGGTTCCCCCCTATTCCGTCCGTAGAGGATAAATATGCTCCAGGATTCTTCTTCATTTTCAGCGTCTCATACCCGGAACGCCCCAGTGAGCAGGAGGATCCGCAAATAATGAACCTAAATAATTTGCGAAACGAGTTCTGTACTTCTGGTGGCGGCTGAAAGCTGCATGTGTCGTCATCAATAGGAACGAAAAGTCGAGTGTGCCTTTGGGAGCATCGCAAAATATGTAGTAAACGGCCATGCCTTTTAGCCAGTTAACGGCGTTCGTTCTGACTGATGGAAAGTATACGCTGTCGGGGCGCAAAACATCATCAGGGGAGATAGACTCCGGCAATCGCCGCAAGAGTAACGCCAGCATGCGCTGCGTCAGTAGCCAGCACTCGCTGGTCGCGGCACACGTCAGACGGTGTGCGTCCGAGTCAGCGACTGAGCATGTCGGACACAAGGGGTCGTCCGTCAGATGTATGGAATGTAGCCTCTGACGAGTAGCGAACTTCCCATTCACAACCACGTACCACAATGAACGCACCGTCGTAGGTAGAAAAGGCGTGTGTACCGCTCGCCACACCGTGTTCCAGGCAACTTCAGGATGTCTGTGGGTAACCGTATTTACAGGTTGCTGCTGTTGATAGAGCCGATAATAGTCTTTTGTGCTCGGCTTCCGTGTCGTCGGAAGTTCTGAGCGTAAGTAGCTGAAGTCAATCAAGAACTCTCTGATGTGGGTGAGTGCCGGTGAAATGTGTCCTACAGAAACCGGGGGATGCAGAGAGTGTGGTGCCACTTCCACTATCAGGGTGCCCGTCAGAGTGGCGTGGGCAGAGGTCCACTTGCGACGCATAGTATTGAGATAAAGCGATCGCGCACGGTTATATACATGAATGAAACCGATACCGCCCGCCAGCTGCGGCAGTGTCAGGGTGGCGTATCGGACTTTAAAAACCAGACCGGTGCTTACGAAATGTCCATATGCTGCTTGAAATCTGTCGGCCATCGTAGCCGTCAAGGGAAAGATATGCGCAAAATAGTTCAGTTTTGAGACAAGATAGGTGTTGACATAACGTGTTCTGAGAAGCATATCCAAGCGACGCAGTTTGTTGTCCTGCAGCAGAGCACGTGTCTGCTGTAGGAGCCGGTGGTACGTAGCCGCCGCCGTGCGGCGGACATTGCTATAGAATTGCACTCCTAAACACTTGAGTATGAGCACTTTGTCAAAGGGCACCGCTGTTGTGTGGGAAAGCTCCCCTCCGACATCCATGTATTTTGTCTTCTTCACGTTGATGACGCTCCCAGCGACCGCCCCGTACTGGCCTAGCCAATGTAGCGCCATATGCATTTCATCCTCTGATCTGGCCAGGAACACCACGTCATCGGCGAATGCACCACAACGAAAGGTCTCGTCCCGCAAGGAGATTCCAGTTAATCGCTGTCGTAGACCATGTAAAGCTGGTTCAAGCGCTGCAGCAAATAATATACCCTACAGGGGGCACCCTTGTCGCACTGACCGTCCAACAACAATGTGACCAGACTGATAACCGTTGACCATCATGCGGGAGCGCGCTCCGTGGACCAGTCGAAGGACCACCTGTGCAGACTCCGGATCGAGGCCCATGCGTTGCAAAACTGCGCGTAAGAAGCCGTGGTCGACGCGGTCGAATGCGTGGTCAAAATCTACGGCGACAAGGGCGCCTAGTATTTTGCAGGCCGCCGTCAAAGCAATTACGTCGCGGTATGCTCCTAACGCCGTAAGAATGTTGCTGACACCACCTAAACATGTTTGATCGGTGTGGATGGCTTTCCCGATAGCGGTGTGGAGACGCGCGCGGAGGATACGGGCGAAGATCTTGTAGTCGTTGTTGAGGAGTGTGAGTGGGCGAAAGTCCTGCCACCCACAACCACCATTCGGTTTCGGTACTGGGATCAAGATGCCTTTTGTGAATTCTGTGGGGACAGTGAAACAGGGGCCGATCAGGTCTTGAAACATTTGGAGCCACTTGTGACCCATAAGGTGGTAAAAAGTGCGGTAGAATTCCAGGGGTAAACCGTCCGGTCCAGGCGACTTGTTCGGTGCTCCACGTGCCAAGGCTGATGTCAGCTCGTCGGGTGTAATGGGCAACAGCAGACTATCATCGGGTGCCACGTCCCGAGGGGTGGGAAAATCTTGCAACAGCTCGTCATAATCACGTACATTTCGCGGATCTTCCATGTACAAGGTCCCATAGTGTCTGGCGAACGTGTGCGCGATGTCCGTTTGTGTCACTGCGCGGCCGCCCTCCTCCGTGTTTACCGCCGTAATGAGCTGACGTTTGCGGTGGCGCCTCTCGCGCACAATGTGATACACTGACGCTGTTTCGTTGGGGATACAGTCTTGCACTCGCGCACGGATGCTGACACCTTCGAGCTGCTCGGTCCTGATGCGAAGTAGACGAGCTTTGATGCGTTGTACGGACATCTGACGTTCGGGAGACGGCGGTTGCGTCGCCAGCTCACGTAACGCTGTATAGTAAAATTCCGATGTTGCCCTTTGCCAGTTCGATCTGTCACGCCAGTAAGCCATCAAGGTCTTTCGGAGTGCAGGTTTGACACATCTCAGCCACCACAGCAACGTGGAAGCATACATGGGCAGGCGCCTGATACATCGACGCCACGTGTCAGTGACTGCTCGCCGACACGCTTCCTCGCGATGGAGGGAGACGTTCAGCGTCCACGGGCCCCTGCTGTGTCTTGTGAGTTGTCGGGGTAAGGTGACAGTGCAGATGTACGCGAGATGGTCCGTGAAGGCCGTCGGCCAGAGTACTGCATCACGGGTTGCTGTGCGGAGGGCACGCGAGACGTATATCCGGTCCAGACGACTGGCAGAATGGCTGGTAAAGTGCGTATATCCACTCTGGGTCCCATGATGTAAGAGCCATGTGTCGTGGAGCGCGAGGTCACGTATCAATGCTTGTAGAGCCGGGCATGGGACGTAATGCGGTATCTGGTCCTCGGGCCGCAGAACACTGTTAAAATCGCCGCCCACTATGTAATGGTCCATATTTCCTTGCAAAAGTGGGGCTACCTCCTCCGAATAGAAGACATGCCTGTCACCACGGTGCGAATTACCGGAGGGAGCGTAGACGTTAATGAGGCGGACTGCGCCAAGTGTGAGTGCGATGCCTCGCCCGTTCGGCAAGTACGTCGCGTCTATGCCATCTCGGAGAAGGATGGCCGTTCCTCCTGCACCATCACCTAAGGGTAGGCTGTAGGTGGTGTAGCCATATAGGTCTAAACGCAGCTCGGGACGGACCTCCTGGAGAAGGGCAATGTCCAGGTCTGCCGCTCTGATAATGCCGTGTAACATGCGGGTCTCGACAGTGGAGTGGACACCATTTACATTGACTGTTCCCACACGGTATGACAGACATATCAAGTGGCGGAGGCAGTGTGCCGGTGCAAGCCCACAGTGATCTCACACACCACGCAGCCATCCATCTGCATGCTGTGCATTACTGTGCCGTATGAGTCCCTGAGTGGCAGAGCCCTCCGGGCTCAATGTCAGCCATGGGCTCTGGTGGAGATATCAATGTTTGCTGTGCATCATCTGCCTCCATATCGTCTGCCCAATCACCAAGAGACGATTGTGATGTCATTGGGGGCTGGTCGGTTTCACAGGAGCCCACATTTTGGGAGTCGACGCAATGCGCCACGTTTTCTGGGCCACCAGATTTAGGAGAGTGTTCCTTGTCTTCAGGCACCTTCTGGTGAATGATGCCACTGGAGGCCGTTGCAATTGTGGACGAGTCAACGATGTCGATGTCTTCCGCCGGCTTCACATCCCTGTCCTGTTCTTCAGCTGACAATCGCCTCTTCTTGTGTCGCTTGGGTGATTTTTGCTTTCGGGTCCGAGATTCGACATCCACTGGAGGGCGGGGCTCGACACAGTCTCGGTCGCTAGGAACCCCTGTGTCCGATTCCGACAGTGACGGTGGCTGTGTGCCCACGACGCTGAGGTGGGCAGAGGCTGTAGGAACCTCTGCACCGTTGGGCTGCGGCGTCGTCGACGGCGCTGACTCTCCAACGGAGCTGGCAGCAGCTTGAGGAGGTAGCAGGTTTTGATCATCCATCACATCATGTCGTGCCGCCTCCACGTATGTTACCGGGAGAGAGGTCATAGTGGATCGTTGGGGAAGTTCATTGCGGGGCACCTGATCGAGGCGGCGCTGCAGACACTCAGTTCTAACATGGCCTTCCTGGCCGCAGCCCGAGCAGGTCCTCGGTTGTCCATCATATATAACAATTGCGCGGCAGCCACCAACGAAAACATATGATGGAACGTGGTTCTTAAGTTCTATGCGCACTTGTCGTACCCCGTTAAGGACAGGGTACGTTTCGAATGTGTTCCATTTCTCCTCTGTGTGGCTCAGAATTGTGCCGTATGGCCGCAGCGCATCAACGACTAGGTTGGCAGGAACTTCGAACGGTAGTTCAAAGATGCGCACGGTACGCACCCCCAGACCAGCATGGTCAACTCCTACCACGCTCACGTTACCGTCTGCGTGACAGAAGCGAAAGCCGTTTGCAGATCGTTGGAGTAATCTGTCGCAGGCCGCTTCGTCAATCAGTTTGAGGTACACTGTGCTGGTTACAATAGACAGATGAATTCCTATCAGTTCTTGTGGTTCTATGTGCATCATGTCTCGTAGAAACCGTTCAATTTCATGGGCCTTCGGTCTCTTGTGCGATGCGTTGAACGTTAGTTTGATTGTAGCTTTTCGATATAAGAACGCCATGTCGGGTCGGTACAGGTACTATACGGCAATACAACGACGCGACCGCGCGCTAGCGGGTAAACAACAACACCTGCGGAGCACTGCCCGGCGCGCCGAGCCCGTCCGCACGGTATCACGGCTGAAAGCCGACTGCTGTCCCCTAGAACTTAGAACTACTTAAACCTAACTAACCCAAGGACATCACACAACACCCAGTCATCACGAGGCAGAGAAAATCCCTGACCCCGCCGGGAATCGAACCCGGGAACCCGGGCGTGGGAAGCGAGAACGCTACCGCACGACCACGAGCTGCGGACATAAAGAAGGTAACGGGGAATATACACATCTTACATTTCTTGTTTCTCTGTTCGACATTGATACTCATACAGTGATTCACTGAACTGTCTGTAAAATTGAAGTTGATCATCGGTTAGTAGTCTCAGACAATGAATATTGATAGCATCGTGCTCGTACTTAGCTGATGTCTCACTGTGAATCTTTCGAGACAGTGGACACAGCCTGCTGTCTGGAGTCTTAAAAAGAAGAGCGTACTTTTACATGCACTGAGTACAAGCAACCTCTGTAGGAAGACAGTGAGCCCTGGAGAGAGCGTGGCGCGCTGGGACCTGTCGTAATGAATCGTCTCCGTGAAGACGTGACTGGTGCATGACGCGCCGTGTGCCGTCGACAGAGACACTGTTAAAACGAATTCCTGTCCTCCCCCCCCCCCTCCATGCTCCCCCCACGCCCGTCACCACCATTCCCCCATAACGTGTGCACTGTCATCGCAAAGTGCTAGGGTCTATGAGGTGTCGCAAATCTTCAGTTTCAATTTTGAAAAATGAGTATTTCTACAGACTGCACTTGAGCTTGCGTTACTTAATTTGAACAGGATGGAACATTCGACGTCACTTGTTCGAGGATAAGTTGAAGCAACGAAGGTACACAGGAAGTTGAAGGTAAACATCGGCTAAACGGAATCTGGAAACGAATCGTCCACCTACTAGGCGATCCATAAGCTCCTCGATGAGTGAAAGCAGGAAAGAATAAATAACTGTCTGAACGTTAACTGTTGCTTTAAAGTCCGCACATCGTCTACTTTTGTGGTTCGATTTTCTAGCGATGAGTAGAAGAGATGACCACTGGCTTGCGGAACTGGGTTTCAAAAGACGAATTATTTTCAGTCTGTTGAGTTCAGAAGCAACTTCATGGCGAATGACGTAAGATACCGAAAGAGCGTGTTAAATATTTGGTTGAGCATTTTCCTTCAGCGTAATGTGCGCTTGAAAATTCTTTACCTGTTCCAATGAGCCATCATACGAATGTCTATATTCGTTACACAATTGTTGAATGCTGTCATGGGATACTTGAGTGTGAATAGCATGCACACTATCTTGATACCTAAACCGAACAAATCAAATGCAGCCTTGCAAAAAGTAGTGAAATTCGAGCGTGACTGTACTACAGTGAATGGCACCCTTGTAGTCGTATTTTTATATTTTGCTTGGAAAGTGCAATTCCCAAGAGCAGAGATACTACCGCCGTTGCAGGCCGTGAAGTGCAAATGTGTTTTCTTTTCCTTAGGGTGTCCCAGTCGCTCGAATATATTCTGATTAACTAATGTGACTGAAGCACTAGTGTGTAACTGAAACGATACAGTGGGATGGCAAATCTGTAAGGTGGTGGGTACTTTTTGGTTATTCCTCTGAATCTGATTGTCATTTACCACTTTTGGAAGACTACCTTTATGTGATTGGTGAGTGACCGAGCGTTTTGCCTTTCGTCTAGTTGAAGAGAGTCAGTTTGAGTAAACAAAAGTTTGACTGTGCGTACAGCTTTGGATTCTTGCACTTGCATCTACGGGTCCTGTGAGTATGGCCAGGATGACTGTTGATTCAGAATGCGAGGTAATATTTGTATAATATTTATTTCGATGTTGTCAATTTTAGATTCATGTGGAACAGAGTTCACTTTGAGATCTTTTGCAGGCACAGTTGCTGTGTGTGCTCTGAAGTGTGGCAGTGTCGACATACCGCTTGGCGGAAAAAGGAATATTTGCTGTGATGTGCTAAATAGCACAAGACTGTGGGAGTGCGAACGTGAAACAAAACTGGTTGGGTGCCTCGTCTGCTTACGCCATTGCATGAGACTCTTGCCAAAATGTGCCATACTGTTATGGACCCGCTTAGAACTACCCGTTGTCAGCAATGGAACAAAAGTCTCTTTAAAGTCTAGATCTGCGTATTCTTAGACTTCCACACATTCAATAACTTTAACTAAGTATATCAGTTCGACCAGGATTTCGATACTTTAAAATCTTTGCCGGTATTCTATCGTCAGCAAATCTCTCAATAATGGCATCACGGAACATATCGTGTTGAAATGAAGCGCCACAAGCGAAGTTAAATTTACAATTCCTCGTCATTCCCTTGAATTCAGCGATCTATTCCTTGTGAGTCTGATTACTATGACGACGCTTATGTAAACAATTGAAACTAACAGTCACTACGTGAAACTGTGATTGAAAAGATTTGTCTATTTTCCTAAAGAATTCCTCATAGCGTAAGGTTTGGTACTCTATTTGGGAAAACAGCTCTCTACATAACCGAAATACGTACACTCTGGCCCACGAAAAAAAGAGCGAACATAGTGAGTAACCTGAGATTTTTAGACTAAAAAATAGTGCTACACCTGCATTATGTATTCTGTCCAATCCTTCAGTCGTAGTTGGCTGCTAGGCTTGTGGTACATCGAGGAGTGTGATAACGGTTGACCGTCATGTTTGTATTTGTTGGCTCTGAAACTGCATAAGTGCGGTGAGTAATGGTTCTGTTGTGTTTGGAATTTCATAGAAAAAAATTCTGTCCGGGGACTGGGTGTTTGTGTTGTCCTCATCATTTCATCATCATCATCATTGGACTGTGAAAAAATTGGACTGTGTAAAAATTGGGACTTTGTATGGGCGCTGATGACCGCATAGTTGAGCGCCCCATAAACCAAACATCATAATACAAAAAATTAACTACACTTCAGTAGACTATAAATAAAGTATGGTGTTAAACGTTAAAGTTTAATTAATGTCCGACACTGCTACAAGGAAAAGAGTGATTAATTTGGTTACAGATGATGTTTCATCCTGTTACGTGGAACCACAACGTACACGTTCTCATCACAAGAAATATCTGTCGCGTCCCTTGATCGTAACAGGTGGTGTAAAACACTACGGACATTCAATAAATGAGTAAAACTTGAACATATGTATTTACACTATGAACAAAAAAATGGCTCAAATGGCTCTGAGCACTATGGGACTTAACATCTTAGGTCATCAGTCCCCTAGAACTTAGAACTACTTGAACCTAACTAACCTAAGCACATCACACACATCCATGCCCGAGGAAAGATTCGAACCTGCGACCATAGCAGTCACGCGGTTCCGGACTGAAGCGCCTAGAACCGCACGGCCACCGCGGCCGGCCACTATGAACAAAGCAGTTGAAAACAAATATACCTTAGATTTCTTTGCTCTGTTCCACACTACTGCACATACCATCAGTCACTGGCTAACAAATTCTCACACTGAATATCAGTAGCTTTGCGCTTGTACGTAATTGTTGGCGTAGCTCGGTGTACGGAGGCTTAAAAATAGCTCGGAAGGTTGCATCTGCATGCCGTGCGTAGAAACGAAGACGGCGTCGTCGCCGGCCGAGTTGGCCGAGCGGTTCTAGGCGCTAGAGTCTGAAACTGCACGACCGCTACGGCCGCAGGTTCGAATCCTGCCTCGGGCATGGATGTGTGTGACGTCCTTAGGTTAGATAGGTTTAAGTAGTTCTAAGTTCTAGGGGACTGATGACCTCAGAAGTTAAGTCCCATAGTGCTCAGAGCCATTTGAACGAGTTTTGAACGGCGTCGTCTGGGGGCGTAGGAAACGCCCTCCGTAGGAAGACGGTGAGGCCTGGAGACCGACAAAGAAACACTCGATATCGCAGGGTGACTTGTGGATATATAAGGAAGAATCCAAAACATCACAATATCATATTTTCGGGTTACGCATGGGTGGCTTACCCAACCTTTTAATTCAAGTAAATCCTAGGAATATGTTTCTACCCGCATCTATAACTTTCACAAGACCGTATTTTCTCCACTTGATACTTTTTTCAGATATCTGCTCGACATGACTAAAACACAACATTTTACCGTACACTTTAAACAAAAACAAATTACCAAAATTACTGACGTTGCCGTTCATCTGTCTTTCAGGCACAGTTATTGTTACGAAAGCACTTAAAGTACAGTGTTTTAGATCGTTTGTTTGCAACGCTGTTCAATGTAGATCTCGCCGAATCGTCATGTTGTTGGTACACCTTTAGTTCCGTATATCTTCATCTCAATTACTACTCTACAGTTGACGCTTAAGTGGCTAGCAGAGGGTTCATCGAACCACTTTAACTACATTTCTCTACAGTTCAAATGTCGAACAGCGCGCGGGAAAATCGAACACTTCAGTATTTCAGTGCGAGTTCTCATTTCTCTTATTTTATTATGATGATCACTTCTCTCCATGAAGGTGGACGCCAAGAAAGTTGGTGATTGAAATTTCGTGAAAAGATTATGCTGCAACGGAGAAACCCTACAACTCAAACTCACGTATCATTTCCGTGACACTCGTGATAATACGAAATGAGCTGCTTTCTTTGAAGTTTTTCGATGTCCTTCGTCTATCCTATCCTACCTGGTAAGGATCCCATGCCACACAGCAGTCCTTTAGCAGAAGGCGGACAAGCATAGTATAAGCAGTCTGGCGCATCACATTATCTACATGATCTACATGATCGTTCAAAATTAAGTGGCTCGTAACTGTCATTCCTAGGTATTTACATGAATTCACAACCTTAAAATTCGTGTGATTTATCGTGTAACCGAAATTTAAGGAATTCTTTTCAGTACTCCTCACACTTTTCATTATTTAGGGTCAATTGTCACTTTTTGCACCATACACATATCTTGTCCAAATCTCCTTTAACTAGGTTTGATCTACTGATGACTTTACTAGAAGGTAAATGACAGCATTATCTGCAAAACATCTCTACGTGTTAGCCTCATACTATTAAAGAGAACCAATCCTGCCTGAGGAATATCCGCAACTGAGGATTATAGCAGAGGCTGAAAATACCGCTTCAGTTGTAAAATTCTTTTTATTTTTTAATAGTTAAAACATGCCCATTATCAAGTCTGATAACTTCGTGCTGTGACCCCGAGCGCCGCGGTGGAGGAGTACAGGACGCGGTGAATCGCTAGCGAGAACACGACACGCTCGCTTGAGGCCACAGCACAAAGCTTGTAAGAGCCCGAAGCCGATAGTGTTTCAACTACTGAAAAATAAAAGGAACCTTACAACTGAAGTGGTAGTTTCAACGTTTGCTATTAAAAAGTTGTATTCACTACTTCCACTGAGCTTTCCGGTACAGTTTAACGGATTTAAATCGTTCCACGTTACACTGGTTCTCATAGCTACTCGTTAATTTTTGATGAATCAATGTGAGATTGCACTCGTATCTAGGCACTTATTCGAGAAATTGTAGGCTTCATTAGCTTATCACGGATTTTCTGCCCGTCTTCTGCTCATTTATGGATTTATTTCAATGTTGCCCTGTGTCAGTATTCTTCTGACATGTCATATCTAGGTTAGAATTCGATAAATTTGTGGAAAATGTTATATGGTTTCCCTTACAAAGTATAATTCCAAGTTATGAAGATGTAAGCTGTTCGCCCCTTTTCAAGACTATTTTTTTATACTGCCTGCTGCAGGAAATTCTACCGCAAAATAGTTTTCTCCGGATTCTATGCTCTTTAACAAATAAAATCCATATCTGTATTATATTGCATTATTCAACAGCCTGAGAGCGTAACAGACTATTTTTCTGTTGATATGCTTAATCACTGGATAATATTTGTAAATTTGTCAAATCGTGAAGTATTCGAGACAGTTTGGTTGTTTGCTTTTTCTTAGTGGATAAGGACACGATAAATTTCGAGAATAATTCCATGACCTACCATGACTGATGTAGAATCACCTTTCGTCCGAAATTAATATTCAGAATTATACACAGCCATTCCGGTATAGAGCTGCGCAATAGTTTCTTATGTAGAAATGTTGAAACCTTGTCTCTTTTTAAATAGACTGCACGATTTTAGTATTACTCATATCTTCTTTTCCAAACCATTAAAAATGCAGTGTCGTTAAATTTTGGCCAATAATTTCATCAGGCTGATGTAAGCAAAATTAGGGTGTAGTACTTCTCTGCATCTTTTCTCAAGTGACTTTACAAGATTAATTTTAACCTCTTTTACCGCAGTTTGTGCAAAACTGTATAAATCGATAATTTGATAAACTTCATAGAGCACTAATCACTACAATGCTTTACTGAAGCGAATATTGAAGAACAAAATTACATCGCTGCAGTACATTTAAATAATTATGCATAACCTTACATTTACTCAGGAACATCAAATTACGCTGGTCAGTCATGATGATGATGTGCCAACCTAATAGGCAAGTAGAGTCAAAATTTCGCAAGCTATAAACGGATGTCAAGATCTCTGTTTGCTCCTACCTCAAAATTCGTATTGAGTTGTATCTAACAGTGGTATTTCTATTAAACAATGCCCGTCAATGAGTCCACGTAAAATCCACTGAGACCTAAGAGAGTTTCATTTATTTGCACAGCTTTGGTGCAGGGAACTTCGGTGCAGCGTCCTTTGCTTGCAATCAGTTCCATTCGAAGGAGTTATGTGAGATAATAAAAAATTATTTTTTCCTTTGGATAACTTAGAATTTTCTCAATTAGTAGCCTCTCTGGTTTTTTAGCATTGGTTCTAGTATTCCAAGTTTTCCTAGATGCTCCTTCAATAAGGTATAAACTATCAAAACTATCAAAATATCATCCACGTAAATAAATACACAGTTCAGAACTTTCCTGTACTACAATGCATCCGGTATCTTCATGTATGTGGACACAGCTAAACTAAGGATAAATTGCACCGGTTTGAGTTACGAGCGACTTCTGTTACATGCGAAAGACATGCATTTTCGACTATATTCGTCTAAGTACTCGTAATGTGTTTTACATATTTAAATCTTTGCACTGATTCATCCGTGATTTCTTTGTGGTCTCTCCCTGCTAAAATAACTTTGATTATTGCTAAAGCAGAAGTAATAAGGTGGTACATTCTTAACCTACTTATCTAACATATGACGTCTGTTAATGTAATTATTACTATTTGAGTCCTCATTTACATTATCTTCCAGCATACTTTCTGTTCCTGCATCCACTACGCTACACTGTGAGATTTGAATAAGGTGACTGAACTAGAAATGACACGGTCTTTAACATTCAGCTTTTATGTCATACATCTTGGCTTCTTCGAAAATATGTTTGAATGATCCGCTCCCTGCTGTTAATTCCTCTTTCTTGGCTTCTAATAGGTCTGATACAACTTAGACTCTCCTCACATACGCACCGATGAGGCTCTCAGTTTGTGTGTACTCTCAGCATGCGATTAACAGGAGTCTCAACCTTCTTCTTCTCATATCACTGTTCTAAAATTCATTCTGACAACACCGTCTTAAACATTATGTCCGATTACCATAGGCAACTCGTCTCCCTTCATCACTACCAGACTCAAATTATTAATTTTAGCAATATCTCCTTGACGAAGTGTCTAAATTACACTCGTAATTCAGCGTTAACACACTTGATAAATCTCAGCTCTGCGCAGAATATGTTTTAGGACCTTGTTATGCGATCTAGTCTATCCATAAACTGATAACTTTCAGATCTTGAATTGTGAATCACAGTAATGACTGTCCTTTTATCAACTTTCTCTTATTACAAAATGTTATCTGAATATCACTCACTGGAAAACAGGGATTTTGCATTTCCTCTAGTTTCACGACTTTTCTACTTCAAGATGACTATCAACATCAAAGCAGCATATCTCTTTCTCAACAGTGAACAGCCTTGAATTTCCCATAGTCGTCTCTTATCACCTCAATAAATCCTATTTAATTTCGTCAATATCTTTTCAATGATTTATCTGTAATTTTAACTCATTTTCCAAAAGGTAGTTGTGGACTGGGTCTTATTTTGAACTTAGTTGACGTGTTCGATATATGTTGGACGATTGTTATCGCTGTCATCATGTTGTGATAATCCCCTGGCGTACTCCTACCTCAATTCGGACATAACTTCTCCTAAAATTTTGGTTAAAGTTGTTCGGTTTTCGATGATTTACAGTTTCTCGGGATTTCCCTTAGTCGTAATGCTGCTGGTGCTATAGTCCAAGATTGGGACAGTTCTAGTACTCGTGAAGATTTTCATGATTCAACCTCTTCATTCAACTTTATTCCATTCCTGCTGATTTCTCACGGCATTAACTGGAGGTATTCGATAGATATACTTTTGACTGTCATGGCAGTGTCACCGAAAGAGGCTGATCATTGCTTTGAGCCTAGAAACGTAGTAAACGAAAATACTACAAACATTTACTGACTATAAGAAACAAAATATTTATTAACATTACTCGACGTAAACACATCACAAAAGCTCGTGTGTTTGTTATTCTGTGTGCTATTCTAATGTAAATCAAGCCTAGCCGTAACTTAATTTACATGGATATTGCAGCACCATTAAATTTTCAAACAATTCGGCTAAAAATATGTCACAGAAGACTCAGTGGTTGTGTGCAATTGCGCGACAAAATGGAGACAGAAGGCTGCATCCAGTGTGAATGACTGCCACCCACAGTCACTGCTTTAGACAATAAGTAAATTTCACTTGATCTTACATCACTACTCGTGCCATACATACCAAACAAGTGATGTTATAAATAGGCACAACTAATTTAATTGTAGCAAAGGCTATACAAACCTAACACGGTACCGCTAGTTCCCTTTCGCAAATTTCTTTGGCACTTCTCTCTGAGCTGACTGGAGCCCCATGTCTCTCGGCCAAGGAATACCTCATGGCATTGTCCGAGAGCAGAGCCGGATCCTCCACGTGGCAGTTAAATACTGTGACTGCTCAGTCACAGATACTTGGATCGAAAAGTTTGAAATATCGCCGGCAACTTTATTTACAATAACATAATTTAGTTGAACGTTTACGAGAGTTCTCAGCTGTACACCATACTGAGACTCGAGTTCCTGATATTTCCTGGAAGGATCCTTCTATCTGTTTCAGATGATTAGAACATGACTACTGACTGAATGATTCAATCTTCAACACTGCTTCTGTTTCGGTCTCCACTTGGATGTTGTGGTTAATCATATAGGTGTACTTCCGCATGCTAATGCTGTGACGGACAAACTGGAGTAAAAGCACCCTTAAAGAACATTCCATTTAGAAACTCTTATGAATTTTAATGACACTAAGTGTAATTTTATCAACTATATTTTTATCCTGTTGATAGGACTAGAGTATTCTTGGTTCGGGACTCTCCCGACTGAACAATTTATAAGCTATTCGCAACTCACTTTTTAAATGTTACAGCAAGGAGCTGACTTTAGAATATAAACTCCAAAACAAAGTGACCTATGTTTAATCCCTGATCCCTTACACAGTTTTAATGTGACGTAATTCGGGTTGCTTGAAAATTGGTATGGAAAATTCTGACAGTAGAAAATACATTTTTACTATCAGTAACTGTACTTTACTACCATCATAAGTTCGAATATATTTATTTTCAAAGCCAGCGCTACGTTAGTGAGCTTCAGAAGCTGCCGCTGACAGATTTATGGCTGAAAGCAAACTCGTATCGCGCAACGGAGCATTAAACACAACAACGCGCCACGCGTCTCTGTAAAGTGACCGTCACTTGTACTCGATAATCGCTCGTAACTGTGTTAACGCGGTTCGATATTGTTTAACGCTGATGGCGCTGCTCTGCGCTGGGCGCACGGTACCGTTATAATCCAAGTACGCCGCTACGGCAGTAACGCTGGAGCTCATCCAGTGGCTGTATTTTCGTGTCTCGTGAGGAGAGGCCACGTGTGAGCTAGCGTCGTCAGTTGTGCGAAGTAAGTAACTAGGGAACCCTCTCCATTAATAAAGTAACCAGAACCAACGGTGACACCGAGAAGCAAACATTGTAAGTGGATTTCAGCGGATTTGACAGCCTTCAACAACTAACAGAATGGAAATTACAATATTAAACTATCGGCATCGTTAAAGATTTATTTAATGTGGGTAAATTAGCGCCTTATTTATGTCAGTTTTACTCCGTTGGTCTGAAAATGAGACACAGAAGTTGTAGGAAGATATTCTACGAGGAATTACAATAAAATTTCCAGCGTTGGTTATGATCACCAAGCCTATGCTCACCATGGATTCCTCAAAGCAGTCTTACTTCAACTGCGAGCAAGAGCATGCAGCAACCTATACAACACGTGACGTCTGAACATTCAAACTTGATAACGTTCCGTGAAGCGTTGCAGAATAGTTCGAGGTGCTAGTTATGCTTCATGACTTAAAACATTTCCGAAATAATTTCTTAAATTTTGTACCTATTTAACGTATACTGTTTCATTCTCTATTGTTCACTATTGTCTGTAAAGCGTTTATTAGTGAATATTACGGTCGTTTCCACATACGCTAAATATTCTTCTTACGAAATCTGTAGGTAGCTTTTAACATTCTACACCGTTAATAGATTTGTGGAATCCAATGCTTTACGTATGTGAAGCAGTTAACGTTGGCCACCTCCGAAACAATTTAAGATCCTCTCTTACATTATTCACAAAGTAATATATATATATCATAACTTTAATTTTGTCCTCTTTGAGTCTACAAAAAATAAAATGGAAAAAAAAGGCGACCCAACACGGTGTATTTCAAACAGTGTTGCCGGAATTGTTAATACTACGAGCCTTATACGTGTTTCTAGGATGGACAGCATACCTTTATAAAAATGGCTCTGAGCACTATGGGACTCAACATCTTAGGTCATAAGTCCCCTAGAACTTAGAACTACTTAAACCTAACTAACCTAAAGACATCACACACACCCATGCCCGAGGCAGGATTCGAACCTGCGACCGTAGCAGTCCCGCGGTTCCGGACTGCAACGCCAGAACCGCTAGACCACCGCGGCCGGCCATACCTTTATAAGACAATATATTATTTAATATATAAATTAAAAACTTTTTAAAAATTTGTTTATGTATTATTTTGGTTATTTCTAATTAATTTATCTCGGTTTGGATAATTTGAATTGTTTATAGGACAGTCTCCCAGGAGTGACCAACAAGTACGAAAGTAGCACAGCGAACCAAGGAGCTTCGGTGTCGAAAAGCCCCTAGTCAAAGATAGTAGCAGCCGTCTTCCAAACTTGCTCCGGATATCGCATATTTTGGCAGAATGAAATCCGTAAACAGATGTTATATTGGATAAAAAGCAGTGAAACATTTTGAGATGCAAACCGTCATACAGGAATGCATTCAATGTGGTACACGGCAATCAACCTGGGCAGTATTACGTGCACCTTCTGTGTAGAGACAGGTCACAGTTCGACGCTTAGGTTGATAATCGATCAACATTGTATCAGCAGAGATTCTTGCTGTCAAGAAATAAGGTTTTTCGTGTGTCTCAGTGGAAATCCATCGCAACGAACTGCCTTAGAGTTCTTAGGGGCATTTCGGTCAATACATGTAAGATCTTAGCTTTGGAGTAAGACAGAGGCGAGGCACTTCATTACATCAATTCATATCTACGCAATAAGAAGAGAACTGTATACCTCCAGATAAATGAACATATTACCTTTTCAGGCTTGGTGCATCCAGTGTTTTGAACACAACCGCGTGTAGTGTTGTTTTCTTCATTGATGGGAGAGTGTCTGTCGCAGTGACTACAGGTTTCCGTGAACAGACGGATATCGTAGCAATAGATCCACTCACGTCGACATCAAATGCTCTTCACGAAGTGCAATCACTGTGATCGGACCCTAATGCACATAAATTGAAGATTACACACATTCTTTGGTGGACAGATAAAACGGCGTACAATACTATTAATCTATCGCTAAGGTCAAATACACCCATTAAACCATTAAATATCTGGAGGTAAAATTGTGAAGAATGATATCACGTATAAATACAAAATCAGATACCGAGAGGGCAAATGGATGGTAAAGTATCATAGTAATATGTAACGCTGCTGCAAAGGAGCTTGAGTAAAAGAACACGTTGTCGAGTATTATTAGTATATTTGTGATTGTCAAGCTAGATGATAGGAGATCATAGACAGAAGTGAAAGGAAAGATGACACATAAATACCGACCGTTTTGATATGTTCTGGAGTAATTAAAAATGAACTGAAAAATTTTATTGGGCGTCTTTGGAAGAGACTCTGCTCAATGAGTTTAAGGGTCCAATATTCGAGATATTCCGTAAAATTATTATGTCACACGTTGTAAGACATTGCGGTCTCCTGACCTTCATTGCTTAGATGTTCTGCCCTCACAATCATGTTCCGCACATCAAGACGCTTCATTTGAGCCCAAACTCGACAAGATAAAGTCAATGTTGTATGAATTCATGTAAACGATATGCAGTTGACAAGTGAGCGCACCGTGGTTGAAATACTCGAGGCTGGCTTGCACACATACATTCCAGACACGACGGTCACAGAGGCTTTTAGTTCGGGGGAGAGGCCGCACAACGGGACGCCAGGCCCTTCAGAGGACGGCACAGCCCACGTCAGCCGGTGACCGTCCGTAGCGGACAGCGTGGGCCAGAGTGGAAAGGGGGGAACAACCCCGCGTTCGACTTAAAAGCAAATTCCACTACATTGTGTGGGAGCGCCGAGCCTACGCATTCTTTACACATAGCACGCAGTTTCAGAGATTTTAACAGGGAGACAGAAAACGCCAAAGCTATAGGTTTCTGGATTGGTCGCCTTAAACGAAACGTCATTCTCCCGTTTTAAAGGAGCAATGCTGATTGGCAGACGATATTTCTGACGCCTTGAGCTGAAGGAATAATGGAAGAGACCGAAAGATATACCCCTTCACGTCTGGCGTGGAGAGGCGCGGTTCCGTTGTCGCTCTTGGAGCGAGAAAACGTAACGAGAGCGTGCGCGCTCGTACGTGGACTCGAAAGAGCGAGGAACAAGTCTCTCCTCAGTATGTCACTGGGAGAGTACCTCTGTTGAGAGCGAATCAAAAGGCGACTCTATATTGATTCCTTGCGATTAAGCGTTGTTGACTGTGTTGGCCGACACACATTGTGCTGTGTGAACAGACAGAGTTGTAGTTAAACGCCTGCGAGCGAATTTTGAGTGGCATCGCGGCGGACTGGTTATCTGACCGGTGTACCACGCCAATAGACTAGGGGCGAATAGGAATCCTTGACTTCATCAAGGCATAGGGAGAGTTTGATTGGTTAAGGTCAATCCAGATAGAACGAGTTATCTTATTTGTCAGCAGCGAGCGGCGCAGACAGCAGTCATCGCAGCTTACGGTATTGTGCCCTACAGCTATTGCGTGCCTCATGTTTCCTCCACAACAGTACACTTCACAGCATTTCATACGCAACATCCTCTACCGTACCTAGCAACATTCTAAAGGGTAATTATTCAAGTTGAGTAGGCACGCCTCTCAGCCATTCTGCCAAGGCAACAAGCATCTTAAACTTTGTGTAGAAATTTCATTAGCGAATCCTATCCTGGAAAAGTAACTTCACATTCCGAAAACAACCAGGATATAACTTGTTCAATTCATAACTAAAAGTGTCATTGTGATTTCTCAGAATTTTTGCAACATAAATAATAACTTTCGTTAGTGTCATGTTTTTCTTACACTAACTAGCACTACTCCAGTACCCACGTATCCCACTAGTTACGTAAAAAATTTTGTGAATTTTTGTGTCATTTCCTTACAGCGGACGACTCCAGAAGATATTTATTGCTGAAAGTTTTTCAGGCATTTCTCTTTAGAACTTTAGGATCGTCTGCCTGACTTCCGTAGTAGTGTGGGGGTGGAAATTGCATCTTGCAGGAGCCACAGGGTAAAGGGTACATCTCAGATTAATCCGTTGCGCAGAACAACAGAATAATAGATCAACCCCACACCTCAGAACCTATGTAAGAATTATGACAAAACAGCAAGAGACGTTAGTGACATAGATTCATTTTTTATTTGCTCACTAGCGAGTGGTACGGGAAAGGAAAGGATGAATAGCCGATCGAAGTATCTCCCATCGACCACTGTAGGGACGCTATCGTGATATTATTGTAGAGGGAGATGAAATGGTAAGATCTGTAGGACTAGTTGACATCATGTGACGTATAAAGAGAAGGTCTCGAGGAAAGGTCACATATTTAATTCACAAAAGATTGTCACCGAGAAGATGAAAATTGATGCACTGAGGTGACGAAATGCACATATACGGATGGCGATAGTATCGCCTACACAAGGTATAAAAGACAGTGCACTAGCGAATGTGTCATTTGTACTCAGGTGATTCATGTAAAATGGTTTTCGACGTGATTATGACAGCGCAAAGTGAATTAACAGACTTTGAACGCGGACTGGTAGCTGGACCTAGACGCATGGTGCATTCCATTTTGGATATCGCGAGAATACGGCTATAGAGACAACATGGTTCAGTATTTCTGCATGGGACTTCCAATGACTTGTTGAGTCCATGCCATGTCGAGCTGCAGCACTATGCTGGACAAAAGCATATCCAGTCTATAGGCACTCAGTCTTCACATATTCCGCTCTGAAATAAATGTGAGAGAGAGTGGAAAGTACCATCAGCCAAGCAGGGAATAGTGACTGGCAGAGTGAAGATGAACACACTTCACATGTTCTTGGTTTGAATGAAATGAAAATAAAAATGTGACATTGGTATTGCGGTTAAGCGTTCCCTCCGATTCATTCTTTACAATGTATTCCAAAAGGCTGAGTATTTGGCTACTACATCAGAAAACTTAACATTAACTCAGTCACGTAGACTGTGCTCTAAGAGAAATAACTGTCTCACCTCACTGAAGTCAAGATTACTGTGAGTTGCACAGCATGATGATGATGTTTGGTTTGGGGGGCGCTCAACTGCGTGGTTATCAGCGCCCGTACAATTTCCCAACCTTTGCTCAGTCCAATTTCGCCACTTTCCTGGATGATGATGAAATGATGAGGACAACACAAACACCCAGTCATCTCGAGGCAGGTGAAAATCCCTGACCCCGCCGGGAATCGAACCCGGAACCCCGTGGCACAGCATGATTCAAGAGAATATGCTTAGAGTTAGACGAGATCATCGTGTCTTGGTCTTTCAGTTTAAGTATTTTGTGGTTTATGTAGTTCTGATATTGTGGGCCACAAGTGACAAATTTAGCTCCGGTAATATGGAAACAACAATTCCTTTCATAGCAGTTACAATACAGACGGCAGAAATCAACTAAATTTTGATTGCACACTCCTTTCAAAACAGTACGCCTTTATTCATTTTTGTTTGACCATTTGAACCTAGGTTTAGTCTTGCAATACTATGCCTTTGTATCTCAAAGCACATTACTGCAACACAAAAGTATCAGTTGCGTCATCTATCGTCCTTCGAAATGCCACGGATGCCCAGTGATAACGGACACGGCGGGTAAAATCGGACGCTGAGAGAACTTTACCGGAGAAGTTCTCCATAGCAGCAACAGCTTTAGATGATTTGCACGCTAAAGCGTTGCTGTAACGGTCCGCGAATGTGTCGGGCACGACAGCACTCGAGTTGCCAGCAGCACCTCTAGTTAAAACTTTCAGAGTAGCTGACTGCTGTCGCTGCCCGGAAACTTTAATCATTTAACCGAATGGCCCAGTTCACCGGCTTGTTGCATTTCCCTACAGCTCACTGGGTTTCGCTTACAGCACAGGACGTGTTAGCTACGCCAGGGCAACCCAGAATATACACACAATGAATAAAAATGTCGTGGTGCGGTTTTCACTAACTTACTGCGGTATTGTAGAAAAATTATGGAAGCAGGCAAGCAATTTCTACCTTTGTAGTTTTCGCATTATGAAACCCGACAGTTTTTAAATGTAACCCTATAAGTTTTTCTATGGCACCGGAAAAATTTTTCTTCGAGGACTTACATGTCACATAACATGTGTGGCAGTTGACTTTCTGAGTATCGTACCGCGTCATAACGTAAAAACTAAGGTGGAGAAACCAAAGCCCCTTTATTCCGTCCCACACATACCTACAGGGTGAAAATTATTGAACTACATGAAAAAAGTCTTAAATCAGTTACATCTACGGTATGTACGCACTTATTCGACCGTAAACTCACTACAGATATTCGGATTAGGTTATGACATTTTCGGTATGCCTGCCATCTATAGCGATGACGTGGCGCAGACGAATAGCGAAACTCTGCATGATCCACTGAGTGTCGGAACATCAATGCTCTCGATGACCACCTGAACGGCTGTTTTCTGCTCAGCAGTGGTTTTGGGGTTATTGCTGTACACCTTGTCTCTAATATAGCCCCACAAAAGGAGTCGCATGCGTTCAGATCCGGAGAATATGGCAGCCAATCGAGGCCTATTCCAGTGGCCTCTGGGTACCCCGGAACAAGAACGCGGTTCTATTTCTTCTCCTCCCATTTCCTCCACCTTCCCTACCCCCTCCCCGCTTGTTTTCACTCATAGTGTTATATTCAGTAACTTTTTATATTATTAATTGCGCTTATTGTATCGTTAAGTGCTGTTCATTGGTATCTGTAGCTTATTGGTCTGTTTTCCACTCATATTGTTACATTTATTACTTTTTATATTATAACTGGCACGTATTATGTCCTTACGTGCGGTTCATTGGCTTCTGCACTTTATTTCGTCTGTTCCTTGTTGATTTGGATTTCTGCATGCTATGTAACCTGTTTCCACTTCTTATTATTAACAATGAGATGTGTACATGTAAATTCAAAGATAATATTACACAATGCCGCCTCCAAAGGTAAGGACGTTCGGTCAGATGGCACCTAACGCTTGTAAGTTTATATCTGTTATAGTTCTACATTTACTATGTCTTCTATAGTCAACTTTCTTTGACGTCACATTAATAGTTACATCTTAAAGGCATGTGCTGGTCCTGTTTACCTGCTTTGGACTGACTTTACCAGACATGCCGTGTTAATGGTCTAAGCAGTAAGTGAATACCTCGTAATTTTATATCAGTGTGCATCTAATTTTTTGCTGTATCTGTTGTTACTTACAAGTTCCAGCTTTTAGCATTGTACTCGATAATGTCAAATTCCGAAATCTAATTAGTTTTTTTTGCATTATGATATTCAAAAAACTTTTGTGTCAACAGACTCTGGTCGCGAAAGGCTACGCAGTTATATGATTGGAAACTTATCAGATAGCAACAAAATAAGAGTGTCGCCCACCCACCCAGAACCTTAAGCAGCCACAAAAGATGGATCTGCAAATATAGCCTTAAGCCCAAAAACAGCAGAACGTCCGTGGAAGGTGGTATCACCGCGGAATTACTGAACCACGAATAGGGAACACACTCAAAGCACTTACACAAATCACGGGTATTTAGCAAATACAAAGCTACCAGGATATTGGCGGTGCACAGTCATCCATCCACTCCATAAGAAAGGTGACAGGAGAGACGTAAATAGCTACGCACGGATCTCTCTCCTCCAGCTGACGTACGACATATTCACACCACCTTTGACTGAAAGAACGCAAGCACAGCCTGAACAGAAGTTCGGTGAATACCAAACTCGAGCTTCCGTGTGCAGAACATATCTTCAACCTAAAACAGTACTGAAATATAAGCCAGTCCGCACAGACCAGTCATTAGCAAGCATTAGCATTATTCAAGAAGGCATATAATTTGTTTGACCAACAGGCTCTTTTTGACATCCTGTAAGAGCAGGGACTAGACTGAAAGACAGTAAGCCTCATCAAGCAAACATTCATGGACACAAAGACCAAAGTAAAATTTATGAGAGAAATATTAAAGCCGGCGTTCGCCAGGAGATAGACCATCACAACTTCTCTTCAGCAGCACCCTAGATCAAGTCGTTAGGGAATGTGAAAAATAATTAAAAGCCACAATCTCTTGAAGCCCCCTCAACTTGGATGAACTAAGTATGACATCTAGATGGATTGCTTAGGTACCTCAGACAATGTAGCGTTACTAACGAACAATGACGTTACACCAAGCAGACACATAGAAGACCTCTAAGTATGAGCTGAACAAGCTGGCCTACAAATCTTTTTTGAAAAGAAGAAAAAAATGTTCATTTGTATTAAATTTAATTTTCAGACATTAGGCACAATGTAGGGAAGCACAAGAAGATTAGATGCGTGAAATATCTCGATGAGGTTACAGACGCAACGGTGCTACAAAAGGAAGGAAATAGAATTAGACTACACAAACTCAAAAGAGTGTGCAGGGGAATGCATGACATATACAACAAAAAGTAAGTGTCCACACCTACAAATGTTAGACACTAAAACAGTGATTAACTGTGAAGCTCTGTGTGCAAGCGAAACATTAATGCCCAACAGGGAAGACGAACTAGAGAACATCCTGAAGGAAGACGAAGGGTTATGAGGAAAATTCCTGGCCCAGAAGCAACGAAGGACGTGTACAGAAAGAAATACCATCAAGTAACAGAGAAACTCTTAAAGCTTAGCAGCATACATTAGAATACTGAGACAGAAATTTTATGGATATACTCAAAAACTCCCTAAAAAGGAAGCTTACACTGAAAATTACACATATATAGTAAATTAAAGAGTATACAGTTTATCCAACCAGTTTATAAGGACCTCGAGAGGCGAGATAGAAGCAGGGAAAGTAGTAGACAGGAAACTATCGAGTCAAAAGGTAAACTGTTGGGTAGTACAGCCAGAGAATGAGAGACTGAGAGAACCAAGTGGGCTGAAGAAAAAAAAAAATAGTCCACGGAGAGAGAGTGAGAAGATCAGGAAAACGAAGCCAAAAGCACTGAGTATCCAGCATGGTCCCTACGCAGATATACACTCATCGTCTTAGAAAGAGCTCACCCAAAATGACAAGACCGAGTGCGATCATTGTTGGCAGGCAGGTAGATGGTACCAGAGATACGAAGTAATTACACTTTTAACTTCGAAGGACTAACATGTGTTGCGCTAGATGGCCTCAAAATATACATGCTAGTATGGCATCAGATTATCATGGCTGTGAATACGAGGGTCTGTGCGTCGAAGTATATTTTAGTCATGTGATACTCCATCCAATGTTGCTTGCACCTGAACGGGCAAGTACTACAGATTGGTGGGTGGAGATGGAGTCCTGATGACACACCCCATGGCACCCCATATGTTATCGATGAAGGAGAAAATGGACTATGTGTATGGAACGAGAGCTGTTCTGTAGAAATCAGAGGTGCACATATTCTGCTTTTAAACTGTTGTGGGTTGGCAGGAGAGCCAACACCGGTTTACTAGAGGAAGCCGAAAGGCACGCGTTTTAGCTCACGCCGGCTGGCGTGAGGTCTGGAACAGGACAAGGAAATTAGACTTTAGAAAAACGGACGTAGCTGGTGGAATACTTAACTTTAATCCATTAATGATGAGCGTCGCTCTTGACGGTACATGTTTTACAGTATCAATAGTAACTGGTAATGGCGCCTTGCTAGGTCGTAGCAAATGACGTAGCTGAAGGCTATGCTAACTATCGTCTCGGAAAATGAGAGCGTATTTTGTCAGTGAACCATCGCTAGCAAAGTCGGTTGTACAACTGGGGCGAGTGCTAGAAAGTCTCTCTAGACCTCCCGTGTGGCGGCGCTCGGTCTGCAATCACTGATAGTGGCGACACGCGGGTCCGACATATACTAACGGACCGCGGCCAATTTAAAGGCTACCACCTAGCAAGTGTGGTGTCTGGCGGTAACAACACATAAACTGCCCATGCTCGCCTGGTTTCCAGGCAGACAAGCTGCACCAAGTTATCAGCAGTACGGGCAGCTTGCTTTACTCTCATCCAAGCAAAGTTATGTCCAACCCAAGCAGGCTAAAGAAGGCGTTCTTGCCTGCCCGTCTTCCAGCTGTGCTACGCTACATTACAGTTTCTACTGTATGCTTTCACTGTAGCGTATGAGAGCTGATGCGGATTCCTTTTCCACCCGAGTATCGCAAGGCGAGGCCCAATATAATTTACGGGGTGGACTATTTAATCCTTAACGGGGAATAACTGGGGACAGAAATGAGATACAGCAAAATGTTTTAGTCAGAAGTTGTAGGTGGCCAAGAGGTTCACGCAGTGCTACTAATAGCCGTGATCTTGAACCTGACATTTCAAGGTTATCTGGAGATTTAAGTGATTTTTAAATGGAACCTTAATATTTGATTTAAGATTTGAAAATAGCGGTGAATTTTACATATGAACTGATACATTATTCAAGGTCATGGCTAGGTTCAAAAAAAGGCAAATAAGCAAATATATATTTAGTAATAGCAGGGATTAAATTGGAATAGAGGAGGGATACAGTAAAATACAATGTTATATACAAATTGGAAGAGGCATAAAGGGGTCACGTATGATTATCAATAACATTGATCTTACAGGTAGTTGTCGAACGTCATACGGAGGTCGGGGTTTGTTTCACGGAAACCTGTGACGTCGAATTTGGAAAGAGCGAAAGATATTTGAACATAAAGTTTTAATTAACGTGTTTATTGTCAAAAATAAATACATAGCAAATGTTATTTTGACATTTGCAAGGCGGAACAAACATAAATGAAATTCAGATCACTGATTTACAAATCAGTGAATGAGTCGCCCAACCCACTGAGTGAACCCCCTCACCTCTTGTTCCTCGGGGTGCTTGATTTAAAAGAGTTCCCGTGCCTTTCACTTTGTATCTGCAAATTAACCGCTGAGCATCTGATCAAAGTAACCACCATGTGCTTCAGTGCAGATACTAACCATTCTTAAGAAATTCCGACAGTGGAAAGTAGGACGTTTCTTGGAATGGCCATAAAAGCTCTCCGGATACGGTCCACCATGTTTTCTTATGTCGTTGTCGGCTACTCGCAACAAATATTTTTCAAATATCCCCAGAGATAAAAATCATTGAAAGTCAGATCTGGTGAGCAAACAGTCTACGGAATGGGACCACCACGTCCAATCCATTGATGTGGATATTGTTCATTTAAAACTGCCCTTTCAGTTCGTGAGTAACGTGGCGGTGTATCATCCAATTGCACTCACATTATTTGTCCACTCTCTAATTCAGCAAGTAAGTCACGTAAATAGTCTCCCAAAGTTTCTAAATATTATATTGATTTACATTACTATTAAAAAATAGGGATCAATCAGATAGCCATTGACAATTCAGCACTAAACTATAAGGCTCCAACGATGTTGGATGTGAACAGCTCTGTAACAGTGCGGATAACCATCAGACCTGTAAGGACAGTTACGCTTGTTTAGTTCACCAGTATTTGTAAATGTGGCTTCATATGGAAACGTTACTAATATGAAGACGTCTTGTTGTACGGCCCAAAGGCAAGATGCAAGGTGTTATTCGAACTTCCGAAGCATTAGTTCTTGGGTCAACGTGATATGGTATGTATGAAATCTTCACGCGCTTAGAATTCTGAGAACCCTTGACTTCGCTAATCCTAGTCCACTTTGAATTTAACGTGAACTGCTACGAGGATTTAGCTAGACCATTGCAAGAACTGCTACCACGCGATTATCTGACGACGCCGTATACGATTTAGTCGTCCATCCCGGGCTCTATCAGTGAGATCACGAATAGTGACGTTTTTTGGGTGTCGTCTATTGGAAAAACGTCTATCACACTATGCGGCCACGTGCACAGAAAGACACTGGCACTCGCCTAAAATCACAATCACGCGTACGAGTTCATTTGGAGTGTAGCCGCCAATTGTAGCTACGTGACTCCACCAAATAAAGCAAAATAGAATCTCAGTTTTGACGAATTGATCATTCAAATTAGCATCGAAACAAGAACAATGTTCCATCACACAGACATTGGCAACACCCACTCATCGCGCATTGCGCGTGGGTTGAGCGCTGCGGTCCCACACGATTACCTTCTCATCCACTTTGTCACTGGCGCTGTACAAGAGCACTCGAATAGACTGTGCCTTGATCTACGGCAATACGACCACATAGAGGTAATTAATAGTTACTTCATGTAATTCAAAGTTAGTAAATAAACGAGACGGCTTTTCGCGTAAATTGTGTTAGATTTTCATTGCCTTTTCGAACTGAGCATAGTCTACAAGAAACAATTTTTTTGTTCAGAAAGCATCATTTTATACATAAAATGAGCCTCTCTTTTCAAATCTTAAATCAAATATTAGGGTTCCCACTGAAGAAAAAAAAAACTTCAACCTCCAAATCACCTTGAATTGAAAATCACGTTCAAGGACACGGCCGTTAGTAGGAACGTGTGATCCTCTTTATCACCTACAAAACTTTTGCTGTATCTTATCTCTAGCCCAGGTTATTTCCAATTATGGATTTAAATGGTCCACTTGTATATTCATTCTGGATCATTGTAGGCCTGAAAAGATGGATTTTGTTTGTCCTTTGTCACCTTTTCGACTTTTTCGCTTTTATCCTTGTTCTTTACAAATATTTTGTGTATAGGCATGAACGATTATCTCTGCGACTTCACCTCATTACGACTACTGCTGGCTGCTCCAATTCGAATCATCATCAGGTCACGTGTAGTACAAGTTTTCTCCAGTAAGCAGAACAATGTCTGAAAATCGAGATCCTTCGCACCTAACTACCTGAAGATGACTATTGCATTGAGAAGCCACATAAAGATAGGGTATGAAAGTCTCATTTCAGTTACCTTGATGTGTTTCATCCAAATATTACTCCAGTTACACCAATTTTAATAACTTAAAATTTTATCTCCTATTGAATAGTTGACTATACATGCATTTGGGTTGGCGAAGTGCCATTGCCTCGTCCTCTGGGCTACGGCGGATGGCCAGGTGTGCCAGTGGCTCTGAGAGGTGACAGTGGGCCACAGAAAACCACAAGGCACTCTGCGCAACAGCTGGGCGTTTGAAAAGCGATCTGGAGTGTTCTCCAGAATTTCGTTGTTATTCCAGAGGGGTCCAGTCTTTCCGAGAAATACGGTGAACAGATTACAGGATGCATCCCCTTCTTCTTACCTTTTGTCTATATGTGATTGGTTTCAGCACACTGGAGAGAGTGAATGAGTGCCACCAGAAGGATCTCTGTTCACCGCCAGCGGCAAGATAGAACAGGAATCTAACACTACCTACGGTGTGGCGAGGGAGGGAGGGTTAAGGGGTGCCAGGGGGCGAATAAGACTGCCTCCAAGTTGGTTAGTTTTTGAGCGCCCATCGAGGAGGCCACAGCAGCAAGTTTTTGCAGTACTTCTGTTATTACGACGATTTTTTTCCTAATAACCTGTACAAGTGCTGCATTACGATTTGTTCCTTATGAGTGCTGGTTTTTTCACAATAATTTTTATGTGTAATTAGAATAGTGATACAGTTTTCATCAGTTGTGGTAGTGAGTACTGGCCTCGATTACCTAAACTGCAGGGTGACTGTCGAGCAGGCGTCTGTAGCGAACTTTGATGTCAAACAGCCATAGATACTGTCTCCTGCTGTATGCTACTCCTTTCTGTCCATCACCAGCGTCTCGTCAGTTGAACATATTTCTTGCCAAAAAGTGTAAAGGTAGTACGTTACACTCCAGCCTTTCTCCTACAAGCTCGTAGGTGAAGGGCAGAGTTTCAGTGTCACTAGTTTCGAGTAATATTGTGAATTTCTTTCCAGCAGGATGACACCTGCTGTATGGTAGTGTCAATTTTTGAGCTGTATTGCGATTTTAGGCAGTCCTTGTGTAGCACTATGCATATAGGTTGTGTGATTATTGTCGATCTTTATGATTAATTACATAATTAGGACTAATCTTTAATTCACTTTCTTGACCAACATAAATAAAGCACATTAACATAACCTTCCTCTCCTTCATCTGGACAGTTTCCATGATTTCGAGGGAGCACTTGGGATTTCGATCCAGAAGGAACATGGTTGAGTCCCTGAAAGGGCACCGCCATTTTTAATTTCCCGCCAATTCTAAGCGCCTCTAGTGTACTTTACACTGCGTTATGCTGGTGCACTTGGGCTTTTTATCTATGAGGATTAGGGTAGTAGTCCCGAAAAGGGTACCACCAGTTTTAATTCTCTGCCACATCCTGGATGAGTGTGAGGTGGGACATCAGCACAGCCCTAGGACAACGAAATTCTGATGAAAATTTGAAATGTTCGCCTAAATTCTAAATAGCTGTTGAAATTCTAAGTTCGCTCCAATAGGGTAAGTGGTGGAAGGAGGAGGAGGAGTGGTGACAAGTGGGGCAGGGGGCTGGGACCATGTGCAGACTGACAAAAACACATGACATCATCTTGGGGTGGGGGTTTCTATGGTCAGGTGGGATGGGTAATTAATTGATCAATTTAATTAATTTGCATATAAATTTGATATCAATTTGCTATCAAAACTGCACCCGCACCGCCAGTGCCCTACAACTTTCTATATCTGCTGGGTGAGGCTGGTAATTATTACGTATGTAAACATCTAATATTGTGGTAGCCATGGAGTAAATGAAATGTAGATCTTTCATTCTGCACGCATGGAAAACTGATCTACATATTTTATATATTTGTTTCCATAGTACAGAATCAGTAAGTTTGTGGACATGAAATTTTATTGATGGTACAGTGGAGAATTGATATTCCAGACCTCAGGTATGCGATTTCGTGATTATCCGGAATGTCAACCGCGACCAAATATCGTCATAGTCTAGTCCGTGCATGCACGAAAATGTCGCGCATGCAGTACCCGCCCATGAACCGTCCGATCGCTCCCCCGCTGGTTTCATTTTTGTTACAATTAGACGGTTGCCAGTGGCTACGCCGCTGCGCCGTGTCGTGTCTGTCCTTAAAAATATCAAGATGTAGCAATGGTGACGTTATCGCTTAAATATAAAACAAACATTACTGATTCATTAAAAAAAAGGAGAAATTGGCCTACGTTAACCGATAAGGATAGCGAAGTACTTCTACGATAAGTAATATTATACCGAATCAATTTTGAACTCCACCTACAAAACTGATAGTGAAGACAAGAGTAAACATTAAAAAGGCATGAAGACATTGAAAAATGAAGCTTTGTATTTTTGGGATTTTACAAAAGCATCAACTGGGCAGCCGACATCTGATACTGTGCTCTGTGGAAAAACTTTGCAGTTAAACAAAGAATAGCTGACGAATTGCTTGCTGCAAGTAACGGATGACTGCTTTAAATCTCGTCACGCAATTTACGAATTGGAAATGCAAGGTGAAAAAATGGCATCAAACGTACATGCAGCAACTTATCTTAAAGATGGTTTTACAAAGGAAATTGACGAAAATGACTATGACTTGGACTTTGTTTACAGCGCTGATGAAACAGATTACCGTTAAGGGCTCTGAGCACTATGGGACTTAACATCTATGGTCATCAGTTCCCTAGAAGTTAGAACTACTTAAACCTAACTAACCTAAGGACAGCACACAACACCCAGTCATCACGAGGCAGAGAAAAATCCCTGACCCCGCCGGGAATCAAACCCGGGAACCCGGGCGTGGGAAGCGAGAACGCTACCGCACGACCACGTGCTGCGGACATTACCTTTAAAATTTTTAACTTTTCGGCGAGAAACTTCAGCTTCAGGATATAAAACTAATAAAGAGTGAGTAACAATATTAGTTTGGGAAATGCTTCTGGACTAATAAAGTGCCTTTGGTTCACAACAGAAATCCCAGGAACTCCAGATGCTTCAAATATGTGGGGATTCTCTTAATTTATAAAATCAAAATCAGCGCATGGAAGAACACCGAAATATTCATTTACTGGTGTGACAACACATTTAACTCTGAAGTAAAGAAAACGTCATAACGCAATTGTTACCAATTTATGAAGAAAAGGTAGAAGCAATTTCGTCATTTTCCAAGGAAATGGATTTAAATGAGTGTTATTACATGGTTATATATGCGTGGGATTTGATTAAAAGGAAGACTGTCAACAAAGTTTGGAAGCGAATACTAAAACGGGAGTAAAAGAATTCTATAACCGATACCGTTAATTCTGTTTTGGAGAATATAAATGAACGAATGACAAACATACAAAAATCCCAGGAATGTGATGCTGATGGTATGAAGGAGTGGCTCACTAGTGACAATAATGGTGAAGTTTTTCAGAACATTTTGTAAACGTATTGCAGGCAGACGAATAGCAGCAAATGCAAGAAGATGAAACGGAAGAAACCGTATTTACAGAAAATGATGAGGAACCGTCTCATGACGAAACATTTCAAACCCTGGAAACAGCTTTCAAGTGGTTCGAAAAACGAACAGATTTAGGTACCGAGAGTTACTACGATTACAACTAATTCATGCTGTAGCAGTAACAAACAGAAAAATTGTTTACCAAATATTTTAAACAAAATGAAACACAAAGACTGCGCCATGTGGCTTTTCTTAGGTATTTCATGATTAAATTTCCGTTATTTTTACCAATTTTATGAAAATATGTACATATATATGAAAACCCGTCTCTGCTCCCTTCATAAACACTAATTTTTGTTGATTGTACTAGGTCTAATTTTTTGTTTTTGAATACGCCTAACATTATGGATTAACCCTAGAAAAATGACCATATGATAACATACTTAAAACGTAACCACACGCGAGCGACGAAGGCTATATTTATACAATTGATAATACAAAAATCGCTTTTCTTCACACAGTCAGTTATTCAGATTTTCGATTAGGTCAGATGTTCAATGTGTCTGTCAATAAAGTGATGTTGGAACCTGGAATGAAGATACGAATGATCTTAGCCCGGCAGGGATCAGAACACGCCACCTTCCGAACACGCCTACTGTCTTGTACCTACGAATAGACATAATACATTTATTGTTTGTTCACCAGTAGCGAGATATGCACATGTTCGGCTACAGGTAACGCAACGAATAACTCAGTGCTGCCTGGGACTCCAACCCCGCACGATGCCAAGTCAGCTATCAAATTCTCTTTCACTAGTAGCTAGGATCGTGCGTTCGTAGAGGACTGGAGGAGTATGTCATAGTGAGGAAACAACGAAATGATGGGACGTTATCATTTCGAAAGTTTCCAATACAGATAAGAATGGAAATCGGAGCTCGAATGCCAATACAGTGCCAATATTTTCCAAATTTCAGCGTCATTTAAAACAAGACATGAACATTCTATGACCTTACATGACCACTGTTTCGTGAGATAAAATAACATTACTAGTGTAAGAAAGTTTATTAGCGACAGAGTTGCTACAAACAGCAACTTCCACCTCTGACAACCAAAACTAATCCAACTCTGTTCCAGACAGTAGCGAATGGACACGTTTAATGTCGTTTTGATTTGGAAACAAAGCACATTCCTGCGTTATTTACTTGTCTAACACTACACTCCTTTTCACATTTGTGAGACATCAGCGAAAACACCCTGTGAGTGCGTTAGCATCTATATAATCAGTGCCTGGGATCAGGAGTGGAACCTTATTCTAGGACAAAGCACATTAGTGTCCAGCTGCAAACAACTTGTTTAATTTCATAATTATTGTCAAACAAGTACACGAATTTACACAGATTGTGACATGGCAATGTCAGGTCAGTTGTCAAGATAACGCATTACGTCCTGTTTTGCCGAAGTAACTCTGGTCACAAAATATCAAATTCAAATAAAAAGTACTCTACAAGTTGAAGTTGGCCAATATTACGACAAATCATCCGAATCCGGTTCTAAGTTCTGTAGTATTTAGGATGACAAGTCTACAGAGGATGTTTAGTTTTTGTGACAGGATGAGCAAAAGATTGCTCAAAGTTGCTAGAGTTAACGGCGGACGCAAGCTGGTAAACCAACAAGTTTACGGCTCTGCCAGCAGCAATTACCTTTTAGCTGTGGTATGCTATCGGCTGCATGGCTGCTCTCGCACTCTGAAAATCCTACAAAAACCTAATCAATATCTTTATTGATTTTGTCAGGTGAAACTGTCCTAAATTTATCCTAACACGATGAAACACGCACCCAGACCTAGTCTGGGAAATATGGCGATATACACGTGCATAGATGGTGCAGTGTGTATACTTCAATGCTCTCTCAGTTCTCGCAAGAACAATTAACAACGTGGCTGTTTCGTTTCTCCGCTATCGGAGCTCAAAGACTCTTCTGCTAATTTCTAGCTGAATGTCAGCCAAAGTGAACGCAGTGTTCACACAAAATACCTCTTTTGGCATCGTACAGAGCGTGACGCGGCCTGTTCTACACTTGACACTGGTTCAGAAGACAGTACTCGAAGTTTTCGTTCTTGTGTGTTTCGTAGCAAACTGTCCCCCACCTGCGTCCTTTCGTGCTTCATGTCATGTCTTCTTCAGACCAATGGGAGCGATCCTTTCATTTTGTGGAAACTACCTCTTCCAGTCGCAAAGAGCCTACCTTTAAACTGTGTCGAAATATCGCCTCTTTCTACTCCTTCCGAGTTTATTTCAGCCAATCAGACATTTTGTGCCTGCTCCTTATGCCTAAAAGTTACACACGTACATCATGAGCGTACCACGAGCATTTCACATGCTCGACTGCATCGCTGGTCTGTTTGTATCCATCTGGAAATTCCCCAACACAGTTTTCTAAAGAATTCCTCTGTCGCAAGCAGCGCTGGCTTGCTACCTGCTCTCTTCGATGTGTCACCTGATGCATTCGTTGACCCTCTCGCCACTGGTTACCAACCCCTTTTTAGAAGTGTTCCATTGTATTCGGGCCATGACGGCGCAACTCTCATCTGCCCCCAAATATTTCCTCCAGCAGCTTTTATCACCTTTTGCTTGTTGACATGCAGGAATAGGGTTCAATGTGTTAATACTGTCGAATTGAGTGTCATCCCTTTGCATTACATACTGTATATTTTGATAGACAAATCTGCTTGTTATTGCCGAAGTATGTCAGGTGACATATTCCTCTACTTTTACGACAAGTAAAATCTCTCATGTAAGGTGCAAAATTGGTATTCATTCAGTCTGCCACTTCACATATTCTCCTCCTTCCATGTTCAGTTTAGTGCTGGATCAATCAGTGGTTGAGAAATTGATTAAAGTCAGTGCAAAATTGTTCTCAACTGCTGAATGTAGCAATTCTTATATGTTTATATTGACCAAGTCGACATTTTCATGGCGCAATCGACCAGCTGCAGTGTTCATTGCCTCCTCGTTGCCCTTGTGATGACTGATAAAGATTATTCGCAATGTAGACATGAAGATTAGTTGTAGTTGCTACACGAATGTAATCTCCCCTCTCTGTAAACATACGAGGTGCATTCAAGTTCTAAGGCCTCCAATTTTTTTTCTCCAGACTGGAAAGAGATAGAAACATGCGCATTGTTTTAAAATGAGGCCGCGTTCATTGTCAATACGTCCCAGAGATGGCTGCACCGTACGGCAGATGGAATTTTACTGCCAGCGGCGAGAATGAGAACTGTTTTAAATACTTAAAATGGCGACGTTTTCCTTACTTGAACAGCGTGCAATCATTCGTTTTATGAATTTGCGTGGTGTGAAACCAATTCAAATTCATCGACAGTTGAAGGAGACATGTGGTGATGGAGTTATGGATGTGTCGAAACTGCATTCGTGGGTGAGACAGTTTAATGGAGGCAGAACATCGTGTGACAACAAACCGAAACAACCTCGGGCGCGCACAAGCAGGTCTGACGACATGATCGAGAAAGTGGAGAGAATTGTTTTGGGGGATCGCCGAATGACTGTTGAACAGATCACCTCCAGAGTTGGCATTTATGTGGGTTCTGTGCACACACTCCTGCATGACGACCTGAGAATGCGAAAAGTGTCATCCAGGTGGGTGCCACGAATGCTGACGGACGACCACATGGCTGCCCGTGTGGCATGTTGCCAAGCAATGTTGACGCACAACGACAGCATGCATGGGACTTTCTTT
Source organism: Schistocerca cancellata (assembly GCF_023864275.1). Classification (NCBI taxonomy): domain Eukaryota; kingdom Metazoa; phylum Arthropoda; class Insecta; order Orthoptera; family Acrididae; genus Schistocerca; species Schistocerca cancellata. The sequence goes on from NC_064629.1 coordinate 615,597,355, forward strand.
TCGTCGGTTGTGACAATGGATGAGACGTGGATGCCATTTTTCAATCCAGAAACAAAGCGCCAGTCAGCTCAATGGAAGCACACAGATTCACCGCCACCAAAAAAATTTCGGGTAGCCGCCAGTGCTGAAAAAATGATGGTGTCCATGTTCTGGGACAGCGAGAGCGTAATCCTTACCCATTGCGTTCCAAAGGGCACTACGGTAACAGGTGCATCCTACAAAAATGTTTTGAAGAACAAATTCCTTCCTGCAATGCAACAAAAACGTCCAGGAAGGGCTGCGCGTGTGCTGTTTCACCAAGACAACGCACCTGGACATAGAGCTAACGTTACGCAACAGTTTCTTCGTGATAACTTTGAAGTGATTCCTCATGCTCCCTACTCACCTGACCTGGCTCCTAGTGACTTTTGGCTTTTTCCTAGAATGAAAGACACTCTCCGTGGCCGCACATTCACCAGCCGTGCTGCTATTGCCTCAGCGATTTTCCAGTGGTCAAAACAGACTCCTAAAGAAGCCTTCGTCGCTGCCATGGAATCATGGCGTCAGCGTTGTGAAAAATGTGTACGTCTGCAGGGCGATTACGTCGAGAAGTAACGCCAGTTTCATCGATTTCGGGTGAATAGTTAAAAATAAAAAAAATCGGAGCCTTAGAACTTGAATGCACCTCGTATATCTCGTATGTCGATGACACACCAAAGTGGAATTCATTCAGATCCTTTGATCGGTCTGCGGCGAATATATTAAGTGAATTCTGCAAGATAATTCTCTGTCATTGTAGGAACTAACAATACTCTCATAACGTCACCAGATACGTTCCACTATTTTGTCATGCGCCTATCATAGTCGTAGCGGGACGATGATATTCCTGCAGGCAATGCCTTTCTTGAGTGGGTTAACAATTTAGGAGTGCATCTTATGCATCAACGACCCAGCGGCTTAACTACCTTTCCTATGACGTCATGAGGAGTATTCTGGTGTATCTGGTAAGGAAGAAGAATGGATTGTTGCACAGAGAACCGCAATACATACGGAATAATATAAAAATAATCCACTGAGCTACGGATCCATATCACTGACATCGACATGTATCAGGACGTGTCATCAAATACTTTGTTCGAACGTTATGAAATATCCCGAAATATATTACCTGTTGACAACTAACTAGCATGGATTTGTAAAGCATCACTCATTTGAGACACAGCTGGCCCTTTATTTGCACAACTTACTGAGTCAGGGACTCTCAAATTTATGCCTTGTTTATATAGTTCCAAAATCTCTTTTGATATCATTCCTCATAAGCGGCTTCACATCACATTGCTTTCTTATGGAGACATCTGAAAGGGCACAGTTTGCACTAACTAACGGGACGTCACCTAGTGAACAGGAGGTGATGAGTGCGATTCCCTGAGTAAAGTGATGTAGACCTTCTGCTACCTCTAATATATACAAATTATTTAGCAGACTACGAGGACCTCAGGTAATGCCGTCATCTAGTAAACTCTTCAGAAGAATAAAGCGAACTGCAAATTGATGTTGAATATATATCTTCATGGTGCAAACGTGACAGTAGACCCTAAACAATAAAATGTGTGAGGGTCTTCACATGATTACTGAGAAGGCTTCGTCAAGATTCGAGAAATCGGTAAGTAAAGCAAATCTGAGGGCAATAGATAATAAAATTTCCAGGGGTTACAAATAGGAAAAAAAGTACCTGGAGAACATCACATGTTGTCGCGCAATTGAAAAAAATGTTGGGTTAGAAGACCCAAGCAGTCTACTAAGAAGCCAGCCAGCCCTTCGGTTGTTCGACCTCTTCTGGAATACTGCTGAGCACTGTGTGATAATTGCCTGATGGAACTGGCAGAGGACATCTAAAGCGTTGAAAGAAGGCAGCTGATTTATTAGTATAGCGAATTAGGGGAGAGAGAATTTCGCAGATGTTTTTATTTCCTGAGGTTGGAAGGGGATTGGGGCAGGGGGATGAGTTTTGAGTCACAATATTAAAACAAACACATTTTCACTGCAGTACATTATTTCCACAACATTTCAACCACCATCTTCCTCCCCCGAATGCAAACAGTTTTTGTTGTCACAGCCGTAGAAGGGATCATATTAAAACTCTAATAACGTAAGAGAAATTAGAACTTTCACATAAAGATCTTGGTTTTCTTTTTTCTACAGCTTCGTAGGTGAGTTGAATAGCCGAGAAGCTTAACTGATTCTATGAACCCTTTACTATGAAACAGTTAACAGTGAATTACGGAGTAATCGTGTATCATTTTGATGTAAATGAAGTGCTTCTGTATAACGTAATTTCCGTCGTGCAGCAGTTAATGTTTCAGAGACAGAGTACGTTTTACAAGTGCTCATAGTGTGAATGATGTACTATATGTACACAATTATTTGGCAAGGTTGCTACCAAAGCTGTTTACTTTTACAATTGGCTTATTTATCAAGGCGGAATACATATTTTCTTACGGCGAAGTCTAATGTAAAGCGCTTACAAGAAAAAATAGTTTCCTGCGTCGTGAAATTGCTAGCTAGTTGAAATATTTCATGGTATCTAGTTTATCATGAATATATTCTTTAACTTATTTTTCGTTAAATATTTCAATAAAACTTCAAAAGTACATATTCCTGCTTATGTTACAGCAAAATAGTTCTACCTGTGTTTATTTATACTACAGACTTTGGTAGGGTTGATGTAACCATTTCACGGGGTGATCGTGGCTTTGTGTCATGGCCCATGGGGCTGTGCTGGCCACGGTACGAGAGCTACTGGCCAGCCAGGCTGCGTGGCTGACGCGCTGGCCGGGCAGCCACAGCCTGATGCCACGAGGCGAGACCGAAGCGAGCGAGCCAGCCGTGCCGGGCCAACAACCCCCTCTCCCACCCCCCACCCTCCCCCGCTCCACCAACCCATGAAATGGGGCCAGCATGGCCGCAGTTTATGGCTCTGCCTCTGCTACTGCTTTCGACATAAATATGTTTACTTCCTCTCGTGGAATCAGGATAACAGCGGAAAGCAGAAATACACATCAGGCCGTCCATTGCAATGTCTCATTGGGAGAGATCAACTCGAGACATCGCTCTTATTGAAGAAGATGGATGTTCCATCACAGAGGCTGACAGAAGGTATGGCGTGCCACATACTACTGTAATGAGATGGTGGAGTAACTACCTTTGAAGAGGCACTAGCAACAAAGCTCCTGGCTCAGGCAGAAAGAGAGTGAGCTCACACCAGGAGGACAGGGAGCTAGTGTCTAAGGCAGAGAATATCGCTTTCTGAACGCGTAGCAGTTGTGGCGGGAGAGGTGACGCCATTCACTGAAGGTTGAGGGGCGCTGGACTGCACACACGACGATCCGCCGTGAAACAAGAGCTCAGCGAAGATACCGGCTGGCAGTTGCACATCTCCATCTGAGTGCGTCATGGGAGAACGTCATTTTCACGGACGAGAAGGTGTTTTCCAACAGGAACGATGGTCCAAGAGTCTTTTACAGGTCGCAAGGGACTCGCCATCGACGTGAATATGTAACTACGACGAGAAGAAGTGGGCGGCTATCAGTTCCTCGTGGGGATGGATTTCTTGCAAGAGAACGTTTCTCCTCTTCACAAGTCAGCATTCGTTCAGCAGCAGCTCTCCACGATTGGCGTCAACGTCATGGATTGGTCGCCATGGACTGCTGATATGAACCCTATGGAAAACATTTGGTCTGAGGTCGCCAGAATGTTAACAGAGAACTGGCTACGAAACTAACCAACTACAGCTAACGCTGTTTGGGACTGCGTTCGTAAAGCCTGATGTGTGATGTGTGGCTTATGAGCAGCTGCTCGACCATGAAATCCAAGTTTTCTCACCTCCCGATTAACTGTCCTAGTACTTGCAGTGGTTCCTGATGCAGTTTGGAATTCCTGTGTGATGGTCTGGACAGATGTCTGCCTATTACACATTACGACCCTCTTCAACGGTCGGCGGTCTCCGTCAGTCAACAGACGAGGTCAGCCTGTACGCTTTATCGCTGTATGTGTCCCTCCACGTTTCCACTTCACTAATACAGTGAACAGTGGACCTAGGGTTGTTTAGGAGTGTGGAAATCTCGCGTAAAGACGTATGACACAAGTGACACCCAATCAGTTGGCCAGTTTCAAAGTCCATGAATTCCACGGAGCCCCCCATTCTGTTCTCTCACGATGTCTTATGTCTACTGAGTTCGCTGATACCGAGTACCTGGCAGCAGGAGGCAACACAAAACACCTAATGTGGAAAACGTATGTTTTTGTGTGTGTCCGGATACTTTTGATCACACGATGTATTATGGTCCTGCTACGAAAAGAATAGGATAATGTAAAATAGTGGAACATGTCTGGTGATGCTGTGATAGTTTCGCTACTTCCTGAAATGACGGAATTATCTTGCAAGATACATTTGATTTATTGGCAGCAGACCGATCAAAGAATGTGAATGAATTCAACTTTGGTGTGTCATCCACTTACCAGATAGATGTTTACAGAGAGGAGATATTGCATTCACGCAGCAACTACAACTAGTCTCGAGGTCTACGTTGCGTTGCAAATAATCAGCCATCACAAGGGCAACGTGGAGAAGATGAACGCTGCAGTTGGTCCACTGCTCCATGAAAATGCCGACCCACTGTAAACAGTAAGAGACAGTAGCTCTCAGTTCCAAACTGGAGCGAGAATAGCACTCTACCTCCTCTGTAACAGAACTACAAACAGCTAAATAGAACTGAGAATGAGATCTCTACAAATTCTGTCATCATAACACGTCTCACTACGTTCAGTGAATAGTAGTTCTAGAGGTAAGAAACATAAAATATACCAGATCTGCTAATAATAATACACAAACCTGTTAATTCGTCTCGCGGAATACTCTGTCAACTTTGCTTCATTCAGCAACTACTCTCACAGCGAAAATGTCATATTTACACGGCAACAATTATTGAACTATTTAAAATAAAATCATCATGAATGGTTTCCGTTATGACGTTCAAATGCATGGTGAGCCGCAGGACACGATGGGAATTAGTATGCGCGCTATGGTTTGATTTAACGACGAATGGTTCGACAATAAGCAAAATCGACACATTTGTGGGACTAAGAATCCGCATTTCGCTATCAAGGTTTCTCTTGACTCTCAACGTGTGACTGTCTGGTGTGCAATATCCAGTCACGCAATAACCGGTGCAATATTCCTTGACGGCACGGTGACTACCGACGGTACATGATGATTTTTTAAAATCATTTCATCCCCATTATCCAATGAGACCCTGATTTCGACAACATGTGGTTCATGGAAGACGGAGCTCGGTCCACAGAAGCAGGAGAGTGTTTAATATCCTGATTGAGCACTTTCGGGACCGCATTCTGTCTCTGGGGTCCCAGAGGGCACTGGCATACGCCGTGATTGGCCGCCATATTCTCCGGATCTGTACACATGAAACTCCTTTTTTTGTGGCTATATTAAAGACAAAGTGTACAGTAGTAACTCCAAAACCATTGGTGAGCTGGAAACAACCATTCAGCAGGTCATCGGCAGCATGGATATTCCGACGCTCCAGCGAGTCATGCTGAATTTCGCTATTCGATTGCGCCACATCATCGCCAATGACGGCAGGCACATCGAACATGTCATAACCTATATCTGAATAACTGTAGTGACGTTTACGTGTTGAATAAAGTGCGTGCCCCTTGTTTTTTGTAACTAATTTACCTTTGTTCGTGTAGTTCAATAATTGTCACCCTGTACGTTGTAGTCTGGTAAAGCTATTTGAGTATGAAAAAATGTCATGTTTAATTAAGATAGCCATTCCTTGTATGGTATTACAAAGAGGCAAAAGTTGTATTAGCGTAGTCCGTGTTAATAGCCTTTCCCGTTAGGTTATTGAACAAAAGAGACTCAGATAGCAGAAAAATTGTCAACAATATATTCCACCACGTTATCGAAAACCGTCTGACGATGCGCAGGTAGTGTTTCGATTCGACACATGTAGCGAGTTGCTGATTCTTGAATTAACTCACAGATAAAGAGCAATCCCCAAATCAAAACAAACAAAAGAAAACAAAAATTAACTTTCTTGGTAGCTGATCGATAAGGGTCGAGAAAGGTAAAGACACGTGGGTGCAAGAATAGAACACGTGCAGTATGCATGTTGTCTTCCAGTTCGCATTTGTTTCTCTGTGACTCCAAGCTGTCTCATTTGTTAGCAACAATTGGCAACGGCCAAGGACACATACCTGTGAAGCAGTCCGTAACACAAAACATCTTCATTGTTCCACCAGCCGGCTGTTGTGGCCGAGCGGTTCTAGGCACTTCAGTCCAGAACCGCGTGACCGCTACGGTGGCAAGTTCGAATCCTGCCTCGTGCATGGATGTGTGTGATGTCCTTAGGTTAGTTAGGTTTAAGTAGTTCTAAGTTCTAGGGGACTGATGACCTCAGATGTTAAGTCCCATAGTGCTCAGAGCCATTTGAACCATTATTTTTTTTTCCACAAGATGTATATCAATAATGATACATTTTGCATATGAATACAGGCCATCGTTTATGGTATATCTACTACCTTCTTCTTATGAAGTAACTATACAGTACTTCTAATCGCCATCAGGCCGCACTGAATTAGGTTCATGGCGACCTTCTTAAATGCCAGGATCAATACTTTGAAACAGCACAGACGATTTCCTTTCCCATCTAAAATTCGAGATTATTCTTTGCGTCTAATCTCGTTATCGACGAGGCGTTCTAATGAAATCCTCCTTCCTTTCTTTTAACCTTAGTATGTTGTCTTCCTGAATGTGGTGACCGATTTATCTCAAAACAATCTTACTTCAAGCGATACAACTTAACTTCCTTGATAGCGTTCACTCCACACAGGGCACAGTTGTTTCGAATTGCCTCCACTGCATTCACCCGTTTATTAAATACAAACGAAACACAATGCCATATTAGACTATACTCTGTTTCAGACCCCGTTTTCTAGTGCATAAATGGTGCTCCTCATAACGTCAAAAAAAAAAAAGAACTTTTCAAGTCGGGAAGATCTGTACTACAAACTTGAACAAAAAGAGACCATAGTTAAATGTGGTTAACAATTGAAGACAAAGTCTGAAAATAAGTCCGTGATCTAATTTTTGGCACTTTATTTTACAGGTCCGCCTTGATCAAACAAATTTTTACATTTCCCTATTACCGGTTTCGGCTACTGCCATCTTCAGATCTGTTACAAACAAAAACACTGTGTAACCCACTAAGTTCAGTTTGCTGACGCTAAATCTATACAAGTCCTTGTGCTACATAAGAAAGATAAGTGTGATTCTTCAGTTTCTCCCGGCGTATTTCTTGCTCTAACAGTCCACGGGTGTTCTGCCGGTCCATAGTGTCCAACGAGCACAATATTTCGGCCATCAGGCATGTCGACATCGTCAGGTGCGCTGACGAACTGAGCTAGTGAGGGCGGGCGGCCGTATTAAATCCCCTCCCCTAACGAGGTGTTCTAACCGCAGTCCGCGCCCACGCGTCAGTGGTTGCTGAGACGCCGGCGTCGGCGTCTGTGGTGGCGTCGATGTAATTACCTCGTCCGCCCTAGTCGCAAAATGGTTCAAATGGCTCTGAGCACTATGAGACTTAGCATCTGAGGTCATCAGTCCCCTAGAACTTAGAACTACTTGAACCTGACTAACCAAAGGACATCACACACATCCATGCCCGAGGCAAGATTCGAACGTGCGATCGTAGCGGTCGCGCGGTTCCAGTCTGAAGCGCCTAGAACCGCTCGGCCACTCCGGCCGGCTCCCTAGTCACCCGTTCGTTTCCTTTGCTGAGCGTCTTTTTAATTAAACTCAGTGCTGGTTCCCATGCCCTGCTAAGGTTTTAGCCGCAATCTCGGTTGATGAGTCCGTCCCTGGTACGAATTTCGATAGCCTCTCTAACGACGCTGTCCCACCATTTAGATATCTGAGCCAAGACCCTGGTATATTGGTGTACATTTCGTGATTTTCGGACAAACAGTGATCTGCGACCGCCCACTTGATGGGGCACCCAAGTCGAGTGCGTCTTTGATGTTCTCGGCAACGATCTTCGATGGTGTGCACTGTCTGTCCTCCCCTCACGGACCTGTACCGGCAAGACTTTATGGACTCCCTAAAGTCCACAAAGAAGGGCTGCCGTTACGCGCAATTGTCAGCAACATTAGGGAACCTACATATTTGCTGGCCAAATACCTGGCAGAATTACTAAATCCCTATGTGGGTAAATGCCCTCGTCACGTTCGTAATTCTGTGGATTTCGTAAAACGTCTCGACAGCTTCAAGCTGAAAGACTCAGATGGGTTTTGACGTTGTTTCATTATTCACTACGGTGGCTCTTCGAGAGTCAATTGAGTTTATCGCACAGAAATTTGACGAGAAGACGACTGACCTTTTCAAGCACATTCTGACCTCCACATATTTTCTCTTTAATGGAGAATACTATGAATAAAGCCGGCCGAAGTGGCCGTGCGGTTCTAGGCGCTGCAGTCTGGAACCGCGAGACCGCTACGGTAGCAGGTTCGAATCCTGCCTCGGGCATCGATGTGTGTGATGTCCTTAGGTTAGTTAGGTTTAAGTAGTTGTAAGTCTAGGGGACTGATGACCTCAGCAGTTAAGTCCCATAGTACTCCGAGCCATTTGAACCATTTTTTTGAATAAACAGAAGGAGTCGCAATGGGGACCCCACTCTCGCCTGTGGTCACGAATTTCTATATGGAGTGCTTCGAGGAGGAAGCTTTGTCGTCATCCAAATGGAAACCTACTTGTTTTCTACGTTATGTGGATGACACGTTCGTGATCTGGCCGCATGGAAGGGACAAATTCCTCGACTTCCTTACACACCTGAACTCCATACAATCAAACGTCAAATTCACTATGGAGACCGAAGCAGAAGGAAGATTACCATTCCTGAACGTCATGGTCAAAAGAAGAGCGGATGGCACCTTGGGACATGGGGTATACAGGAAGGTATGGCACACCGACCTGTATCTGCATGCGGATAGTTGCCACCACACTGCGCAGAGGAATGGGGTGCTAAAAACACTGGTGCACAGGGCACTCACCATCTCTGACGCAGAGGGTCTGGCCTAAGAGCTGGAACACCTCAAAACTGTATTCCGGAAAAACGGGTACTCGGAATTGCAGATCAGACGCTCTCTCCAGCCCACCTCCACAGTTCAGCGTGTGGAGACGTAAGGAGCCACGGAGATAGAGATAATCACTGCCTATATACCGTATTCTGGCGCACTATGGTGGAAAATAGGACGAATATTGAGGAAACACCGAGTAGGAACTGTCTTTTGCCCACCAAATAAAACACGAGCATTATTGGGAAGTGTCAAAGACGATCTCGGTCTGCGGAAGGCCGGCATATACCAGATTCCGTGTCAATGTGGAAAGACTTATATTGGTCAGACAGAGCCCACCGTTGAAGATCGTTGCCGAGAACATCAGAGGCACGCTCGTCTTGGGTATCCCAACATGTCGGCGGTCGCAGAGCACTGTTCGTTCGAAAATCAAGAAATGGACTACCAACATACCAGGGTCTTGGTTCAAGTGGCTCTAAGCGCGATGGGACCTAACATCTGAGGTCATCAGTCCCCTAGACTTAAACCTAACTAACCTAAGGACATCACACTCATCCGTGCCCGAGGCAAGAATCGAACCTGCAACGGTAGCAGCAGCGCGATCCCGGACTGAAGCTAATAGAACCGCTTGGCCACAGCGGCCGTCCCAGGGTCTTGGCACAAACATCTAAATACTGGGACAGAGCCGTTAGAGAGGCTATCGAAATTCGTACCAGGGACGGACTCATCAACCGAGATTGTGGCTGCAACCTCAGCAGGGCATGGGAATCAGCATTGAGTCTAATTAAAAATACGTTCAGCAAAGGAAGCGAACGGGCGACTAGGGCCACCACAGACGCCCATGCTAGCGTCCCAGCGACCGCTGACGCGCGGGCGCGGACCGCGGAGAAAACGCCTCGCGAGGGTAGGGCATTCAATACGACCGCCCGCCTTCAGGAGCTCAGTTCGTCAGCGCACCTGACGATGGCGACATATCTGATCGCAGAAATATTGTGCCCATTGGACACTATGGACCGACAGTACACCCGTGGACTGTTCGAGCAAGATAAAAAGTGGTTACATGATTAACAACCATGTATACCAGTCATAAATACCATAAAATTTTCTGATTTAGTATCAACGTCAAACTAAACATGTAGGTACATAGTAAGTGCTGATGATGATCAGAATGCGTCTGGTATTTATACAAGGAAACTATAGCCAGCAGGGGGCACTATATCTAGGGTACATGATTAATCAGTATCGCAAACGTAATCGTTACAATGCGGTACGTGTAGTCATTAATTAGATTTCACATGGAAAAACGAGCGTCTGACAATGAAACATGTGGTGACGTACTTTGCGTGGAATTGGATCCATACTTAAAATTCTCATAAAAGGTCCATCTACTAATAATGTAAAGCTCCAAGACTGGCAAAGTAAAACATATAATTATATAAAAGCCAGTATAAAAAGATTAAAAATATCTACAAAATAAAATCTTACAGCCTGACAGATCAGGTATGGTAAACTTAATGTTAGGTTGTTAACGACGCAGAGGCTATTAATTAAAAGTTAAAAATCGAACATCCGGAGTGTGGCTCTATGGCGACACGTCGCGGCAGTGTGACAAGGAGACAACAGAACCAGAGGGAACGAGCTTTGTTGCTATGTCGTACAATGGTGCATTTTCCGGCATAATTGCGCAGGCTTTCAGAAAAACGAAAATAAAAATTGGATTTCAAACGAAAAATACAGTTGGTTGTAGGCTACGCCACAATGTTGCCAACAGTAGCAACAAATATTTGGTATCTGGTGTCTATAAGATCAGCTGTCAAGAGTGTGACAGGTTTTATATCGGTCAGACAGGAAGGAATTTCAAGACTCGTTTTACAGAGCATACGTATAACCTAAATAAGAGCGCTTTCGGTACACATTTAGACAGAAAAACATGCGGTAGGAAACACAGAGAATAATATGAAAGTGTTGCATAGGGTGCCGAATGTTCAGTTACTGAACCTACTCGAGGAAATGGAGAGTTATGTGCACAGAAAACGGCAACCGGAATTACTGCTGAATGAACAGAATGAGGTTAACTAAATGCTTCTTTTGATGTATTCAGAAACCTACTAGTTTGAGCAGCGTCTAGCGCACCAGCGGATTGGCGTGCGGTCGTGTGCGCCGGCCGCCGGCCGCCGGCGACGAGGAGACTGGGCCTTCCTCCGCCAAGTCCCGCCGCAGGAAAACAAGAACGTCACACAGAGAAGCCACGACGTGCTGCCATTGAGCCACAGTCCGGATATATTATCGACTATCGATTTTTTAACTTTTAGTTAATAGTCACAGCTTCGTTAACCACCTTACAATTACGTTTACCGTAACTGATCTGTCAGGCTGGAAGATTTTATTTTGTAGAAGTTTTTTAATCTTATACTTTTTATACTGGCTTTTATACAATTGTATATTTTACCTTGCCAGCCTAGGAGCTCCACATTATTAGTATTAGCACCTTTTATGTGGATCTGAAGTATGAATCCCATTCCACGCATAGTATGCCACAACATGTTTTATTGTCAGACGCTCGTTTTGCCATGTGAAATAATTTTAATTAATGACTACACATACCGCATTTTAACCATTACGTTTGCGATACTGATTAATCATGTACCCTAGCTATAGTGCCCTCTACTGGCTAAAGTTTCCTTGTATGAATACCAGACGCATTCTGATCATCACCCGCACTTACTATGTACGTACATGTTTAGTCTGACGTTGATACTACATCAGAATATTTTATGTTATGTGTGCCTGGTATACATAGTTGTTACTCATGTGACCACTTTTTATCTTTCTTATGTAGCACCAGGACTTATATAGATTTAGCGTCAGCAAACTGAACTTACAAGGGGAGGCCACGACGTTTGGAACGCGGATTTACTGCAAACTTTGTACACTCGTAGTACTCCATGAGGACAACAATATGTGTAAGCAGTAGCGCGTACTTCTCAAGCGTTATTGAGAAAATCGCTAGATAATTTCGGTCGTCAAATATATACCTGTGCGTGGCCATTTTTACCATGAAACGGCGGCAGCCGAGTGGTGCCGATCGGTAACTCAGCGTGTTCGGTCAGAGGGTTAGCTGCCCTCTGTAATGAAAAACTGAGCTAATAGAACAACGACGAACTGAAATGGGTGTCTTGCGACGTCCGCCTCGAGCAGATACAACGGACGAAATGAGATTAAAAAAAAAAAAAGTGGTTAGCGCTGAAGTCCCGTAATCACTGGTGACTGGACCGAGTCCCGTTCGTCAGTTTTTTTTTTTTTTTAATTTTCAACAGTCATTTTCATTACTATTTATATTACAATTGATATAATGAGGAAAATACGTGTAATCGGATGAACATTTATTAAATTTACAATGCTATTTGGCAGTCTACTAATTTTTATTATCACAAATAATGTAATATTCAGAACTATGGACTAGTAAACGACGTAACGCATAAAGTGATACTGAACATGTATGCTTGTCCGTGATTTGAGAAATCCCTTATACCTGGAAGAAGCCCGAAACGACGCGTTACCTCAAAGTTTTGACCGGCACAGACGGTTTTCGAAAGACGTACAATTAATCGTCGCTTTCGACATTACGAGTATAAGTTGCAGGATGGTATTTTTCGTAAAAACATGGAAAATAAAGTTAAACGGCACCATCTGCATTGAATAAATGCTACGTTTCCGCATACGCAAGGTCCTTTGACGTTTTCCGTGGAAAAACAAACCTCGTTAACATTTTCAAAGACATCTCTTTCAGACGATAATATGGAAGCAAACCACGCATAACACAGTATTTCCTTAAAAATCAGCGCTGATAATTCGTTATGCGGTATCGAGTGTATTTTAATAGCGACTTCCGAGAAGCAATTTCTCGTGCTCTTTCAATTAAATACGAACAGTTTTGAAGACACGGACAAGCATACATTTTCAGTATCACTTTATACGTTTGGTCGTTTACTAGTCGATAGTTATGAATATTATATTATTTGTGATAATAAAAATTAGTAGACTGCCAAATAACATTGTGAATGTAATGAAAGTTCGTCAGATACACGTATTTTTCCCATTATATCAATTGTAATATAAATAGTAAAGAAAATGACTGTGTTGAAAATAAAAAAAAAAACTTACGAACGAAACTCGATCCAGCGATCCAGCGGCTATAAAGCCAACCAGCTTAAAAAAAAAAAAAAACATTTTGTTCCATATTGTTCATTGAATTTGTTCAGGGCAGACGTCCGATGACACCCATTCAGTTTGTTCGTTGATCTGTTCGCTCCGTTTATTAGAAAGGGTGGCTAACGCTCTGACCGAAGACGCGGAGCTACCATGCCGGCACCACTCAACTGCATCTGCTCCTCGGTAAAAATGGCCACGCACAGATATTGTATCACCCCACCCGTCACTTATCTGGTTTTGGTGTGTGTTCATCCCAGGTAATTGACTAACAGATCACTAGGGAGTGCAAAACTGCCGCAATGTCGGATAACGCAAAGAAAGTAATAAGGCGCTGTGACTTCTGATTGAACTGCAGTGGCGGTGTTGACATTAATTGATTCAGAATTGATTCCTTTTAATTAAAAAGGGGTCCACATTGACGTTATATTCAGCTATTGAACACCAGATGCAAATGTTGAACATAAAATTAATTAAGAAAGTGACTTGGGATTTCAACTACTTGATTGAAAACAGATGCAGTCGATTAGCACAGATTTATTTCAACTCACGACCTTCAATCATGACATTACATGACTCTCCTAACAGGCAGTGGTAATAAATTGCGTTTGCATGGAGTAAAGCGCGATAAATCAAAAGTAATTCCTATCGACTGACCCAGGCGTAATTCGAAGTGCGAGAAGAATACTACAATACACGGCCCATGAAACCCTCATGGAAACTTTGCCGACGTGATCCAAAAAATTGATCAGTTGCCGGAGCAGGCGCAATATCACCGAATTCAGCGTGGCGTCACAGTGTCTCTATACGGACGTCGGCCGACCTCGTGGTGCTGCAAGGCTCCACTCATCTATTCACTTCTAGCTGTCTTGCTCAGTACACAGCTGAACAAAAACTTTCATCTCCAAGCTCAATCGTTCCGTTTGCTAAGTCCTAAACTGCAGAGATGCTCACACTCTCTCAGGCAAGCTGAGTAAAGAACGCCACGTCCGCACTCTAGGCAAGCTGGGAATGGAAGACTTCTATGGGGACTTCTCCCAGTCCGCTCTTTGTCTCGGTTTCCCCTCCAGCAAAATCACTTACACCAATTGCAGCCCAAGTTGCATTAATTATGCGTCGCTTCCCAGCGCCAACCAATGCCTGCTCTGGGAAGGGAACAAATTCCCACTAAATTTCCCTTCCTCTCAACTTCCGTTATTTAGCTCCTCCCAGACCACCCGTCAAGGTTAGCATCTGCACAAAACACCAATTTTTCCGGAATTCTGACTCCCAGGAGAGTACTTCAAATTCCTTGGTCCTATGTACCCATCGGAGGCCAGCGTATTTCATTCTGTCGCTCTTCACCTGATTTACTTCAGACTCTGCGAACCGTGAATTCAGCGTGGAGTTGCTATAGTCAAGAACACGCATATTTTGGTCTCTATTGACCGCTCCACTAAAGCTTTGCGCGGCTTACTCGCATGTTTCACTGAAAATGGGATGACGGACATTTATCAACAGGTGTACAAGTTCTCTGTCTGCTTCCCGGTACACCAGAATGGGGTCAACCACCCACTCACTGTCATTCATCTTAAGGCAGCTGGAGGCCTTGCCCCGTTACCGCTTTCTCAGAGCTTGAACCGCCCTAAGCTGCCTTTTTTCACTTCCCTTCGCCGCTCCCCAGCTGGCCACGGTCACTCGAATACTTCCCTGGAATAAACTAGCCTCCAGCAAATCGATGCGTTTCCAGAAAGTTTTCATGTCGTGTGAATTACTTTAAAACAATCACCCGACATTAATTATTCCAATACATCCATACTATACCCTCTACAAGATGCATTGTGCCTTGTCAGTCATTTTTGTTCAGCCCTACTGTTCGCTCAACGTGAGTTAATTGATCTTTAATGACTTCATGTAAGGGGCATAGTTCTTGCCATCTTAAAATATATATTTGACGACCGAAATTATCTTGCGATTTTCTCAGTAACACTTGAGAAGTACACGCTACTGCTTACACATTTTGTTGTCCTCATGGATTACTACAAGTGTATGAAGTTTACAGTAAATCTGCGTTCCAAACGTTGTGGCCTCCCCTTGTTAGTTGGTTACACACTGTTTTTGTTTGTAACAGATCTGAAGATGGCAGTAGCCGAAACCGGTAATAGGGAAGTGTAAAAATTTGTTTGATCAAGACGGACCTGTAAAATAAAATGCGCTTATAGCAACTTGCCATACAAAGTCACCACAAAGCCTGCTGAAATATATTATTGTATCATACGCAACGTTACATAATATTATACTTGCTATTTTGAGCGCAGAAAGGGTCACAGGCTCCATATCCGATGCATAGCAATCGCTTGGGCGGACGCCGGTCTTTATCAAGCGGCCGCTGGTTGATGGTGCTGAAATTGGCTTTACCGTGACAGACACCATCGAGCCCTTTCACAGACATGTTTCCACAAGATTTTTCTATTACTGGCAGCTTAGAAAATGAATGATACTGTCTCTGATCTTTTGTCAGGTTGATCCTCTTAGTGGACAGATGGCATAGGGCTTAAAAAAGAAAGGGAAAGAATGGGTCTGATATCACGGATTTGTTTTGCAGTGCATAACGTTGGTATTATAGCACTAGTAAGTTATTCGCGACAACAGCTCACGTAGAAGTCAACACTTCTCGACCGAGTGAGGTGGCGCAGTAGTTAGCATGCTTTACTCGCATTCGGGAGGACGACTGTCCAAACCCGCGTCCATCCTCGTGGTTTAGGTTTTCCGTGATTTCCCTTACTCGCTTCAGGCAAAGGCCAGGATGGTTCCTTTGAAAGGGCACGGCCGACTGTCTTCCCTAATCCTATGGGACCGATGATCTCACTGCATGGAGCCCTCTCCCGAATCATCCAACCAACCAACCAAAACTTCTCGTACCGTCTGCAGCGTACCACATTATGATAAAAACATGATGCTACCGATGTGAAATTCGGTCATTGGTTGGAATGAGGCTAGCTTGTAATGGCTAAGGTGCTGGTTCGATTTCTACTGGGGGTATCACTTTTTAACAGCCATAAACATTCCCTGTTCACCTCCAGTATCGACAAGTAAAGAACGCAGGGCTGTGTTACCAAATTAAATCAACATTAAACATATCCATTCGCTACTGACAGGAAAAGAGTTCGAATAGTTTCGGCTGTCAGAGGTGGAAGTCGCTGTTTGATGAAACTCGGCCTCTAGTAAGCTTTCTTACACTAGTAATGTTACTTTTGTTCAAGAAACAGTCGTGGTGTAAGGTCATAGGACCTTCATTTCCTATTTTAAGTGACCCTGAGATTTGGAAAATATTGTTTCTGTACTGGCAATCGAGGTCCGATACCAATTTTTCTCTGTATCTGAGACACAATGATACTGTCCCAACATTTCGTTGTTTCCTTACGGTGACATACTCCTCCAGGCCTCTACGAACGCGTGATCCTAACTACTAGTGAAAGAGAATTTGATAGCTAACACGTCTCCGTGTGGGGTGAACAAAGACGATACGCGAGGGGTTGGAGTCCCAGGCAGCAGAGAACTATTCGGTGCTTTACCACTAGCTGAACATGTGCACATCTGGCTATTGGTGAAAAAACAATAAATACACTCCTGGAAATTGAAATAAGAACACCGTGAATTCATTGTCCCAGGAAGGGGAAACTTTATTGACACATTCCTGGGGTCAGATACATCACATGATCACACTGACAGAACCACAGGCACATAGACACAGGCAACAGAGCATGCACAATGTCGGCACTAGTACAGTGTATATCCACCTTTCGCAGCAATGCAGGCTGCTATTCTCCCATGGAGACGATCGTAGAGATGCTGGATGTAGTCCTGTGGAACGGCTTGCCATGCCATTTCCACCTGGCGCCTCAGTTGGACCAGCGTTCGTGCTGGACGTGCAGACCGCGTGAGACGACGCTTCATCCAGTCCCAAACATGCTCCATGGGGGACAGATCCGGAGATCTTGCTGGCCAGGGTAGTTGACTTACACCTTCTAGAGCACGTTGGGTGGCACGTTATACATGCGTACGTGCATTGTCCTGTTGGAACAGCAAGTTCCCTTGCCGGTCTAGGAATGGTAGAACGATGGGTTCGATGACGGTTTGGATGTACCGTGCACTGTTCAGTGTCCCCTCGACGATCACCAGTGGTGTACGGCCAGTGTAGGAGATCGCTCCCCACACCATGATGCCGGGTGTTGGCCCTGTGTGCCTCGGTCGTATGCAGTCCTGATTGTGGCGCTCACCTGCACGGCGCCAAACACGCATACGACCATCATTGGCACCAAGGCAGAAGCGACTCTCATCGCTGAAGACGACACGTCTCCATTCGTCCCTCCATTCACGCCTGTCGCGACACCACTGGAGGCGGGCTGCACGATGTTGGGGCGTGAGCGGAAGACGGCCTAACGGTGTGCGGGACCGTAGCCCAGCTTCATGGAGACGGTTGCGAATGGTCCTCGCCGATACCCCAGGAGCAACAGTGTCCCTAATTTGCTGGGAAGTGGCGGTGCGGTCCCCTGCGGCACTGCGTAGGATCCTACGGTCTTGGCGTGCATCCGTGCGTCGCTGCGGTCCGGTCCCAGGTCGACGGGCACGTGCACCTTCCGCCAACCACTGGCGACAACATCGATGTACTGTGGAGACCTCACGCCCCACGTGTTGAGCAATTCGGCGGTACGTCCACCCGGCCTCCCGCATGCCCACTATACGCCCTCGCTCAAAGTCCGTCAACTGCACATACGGTTCACGTCCACGCTGTCGCGGCATGCTACCAGTGTTAAAGACTGCGATGGAGCTCCGTATGCCACGGCAAACTGGCTGACACTGACGGCGGCGGTGCACAAATGCTGCGCAGCTAGCGCCATTCGACGGCCAACACCGCGGTTCCTGGTGTGTCCGCTGTGCCCTGCGTGTGATCATTGCTTGTACAGCCCTCTCGCAGTGTCCGGAGCAAGTATGGTGGGTCTGACACACCGGTGTCAATGTGCTCTTTTTTCCATTTCCAGGAGTGTATTTCGTGTCTATTCGTAACTATAAGACAATAGCGAAAGGTGGCGTGTTCGAATCCCTGTCTGGCAAACATCATTTGTATCGTCGTTTGAAGTTCCAATATCACGCTGTTAATGAACATATTTACTGTCTGACATTTGATTCTACTTGGTTAACAATTCATATAGCTATTGGGTTCTACTACCCTTCCATCACAACTTTACTTCATGGCGTTTCACACTTGTGTGTTGCTCATTATCACATACCTTTCGTTGTTACTTCTCAGGGGCAATGAAGCCCCCATGGGGTTCTCGGTACAGTGCTAAACATATCGCCATTTATGTCGAGATTCGGACATTCGGCCTTGTAAACTGATACTGGTGAACACGTCGATACTTAACGTCTCTGTATGTTTAGTCGAGTCTCGATCAGACACGGAAGCTTTGTATGTTTAACAGGGGGCTCAAATTTGGATCACGAACGACAACTCGTCATGTCATTTAATGAGTACTATGATAAGACTTCTCTAGTGTCACTTTTTGTAATGAAATGAAATTTAATTTAAAAGCGTTAGGGACTTTCTCAAATCTAATAATGTGTTATCGAATATTTATGGTACGGTCGTATTGATTTACATCTGGTCTGACTACGATACAGGACAGTGTTCTCTAGTAGTCTCTTGTGGTACCCATTGTGTATAATCAAACGACTGTACTGCAGACGATTTAGAGGACCTGCGTCACAGCTATGCTATGTTGGTTGCTTACAGGCAGGTGTGGCCTACACACTGGAATTCAAGGGTGGCCCACTTTTCGTGCTGTCGAGTGTACTTGTAGGTACTAACCAACCTGAAGTCATACTACTGTTAATAGCTATAATTCCTAGGTTGCAAATGAAGTAAATCTGATGTAATGATGTTCAGTAGACTGTACTCAGTCACCACTAAAATATATGCACTTATATCCCCAACACGGTGTGTGATGGACATTGGGTGTGTTTAACGTTAGTGGAAATGTTCAAATGCAGATCGCATAACAGTATTCCCTGAGGAATGTTGCCATATTTTGGCTCGTTGGCTTTAGGGACATGAGACCGTAATAAAAGATTCCTTGCAGAGACAGTTTGCTGTAGTGCAGTGATTGCAGAACAAGTGGTGATGTGATGAATTCAAGACGACACTACATGAGGAAGAGCAGGCAAGGGTTGTCCCAGAAAGACTTCATCCCAAGCATACTGTAGAATTGTTCAACTGACTCTGACAAATAGATGGCCGAAAACATTTGAAATTTGGGTAGAGGCTACATTAACTGTTGGGAACAGATCAATGGAAGCTGGATTGATATCTCGAGTCCCATGCGTCGTTTGCCATTGATCATTGCGTGGTGTAGAGACAGTCAACCAGCCCACTGAGTGGCATTCTGTAGTGTTCACTGATGTGTCCCAATTGTATCTCTGGTGGTCAGATCGACGCAAACGGATCCGTGCTCGACCTGGTTACAGGTCAGTGGAGGGCAGTGATTTTCGACATCCATGCCTCTTCAACTCCTGGAAACATGATGTGGAGAGCTATTGTATATGAGGACAGGAGTGATGTGCTGATTGTTAGAGGTAGGCTGAATGCTTGCCAGTATGGTTCAAATGGCTCTGAGCACAATGGGACTTGACATCTGAGGTCATCAGTCCCCTAGAACTTAGAACCTGAGAGATGGCATGAGCCCCCTCTCAAATTTCTATCTTACTCTGAGTAATTCGATTTTCCTCTCTAATTGCATGCGGTGAAAAGTTGCTATTCCTTCACACGCGGACTTTTTTTAAACCCATCTTCTGACAATCCCTCTGAAATCGGACTGCCGATACGAAGATTTGGCCGCTAGCTCTGATAGAGCACTTGAGTTCAATGTTTCACAAATGAATCTGAGTTTACATTGAACTGAATAATAACTGAGTTTAGTCTGAAGGACTTCCACTTAGAGGCATGATGGATCAATGGTTCTCCATTGTTATGTAGCACTGTGGCTGCCGTCTTGATGTTACGTGACAACCGCAATTCTTAGTTATGAAAATTTGTTGACTCCAATTCCCAAATTAAATCACTCTACTGTAAAGCAACAAAGTAGCAGTGTGACCATCATGTGCAAATAAAACAGATTAGCACTGAAGGATCAATAGCTTTATGACTGATAACTGAGGATACGACAAATAAGGATTGTCGTAAAAATTTCAACTCCAAAAAATACTTACAAAGCATTTTGAAAATATTGTGTTCAGGAAACACGGTATGTGTTGACTTTAGATAAGTAACTTTAGAATTAATTTGAATAAAATGCATCTGCTCAGACTAAGTTCACACCAAATGAATGGAAATGACTGACTATACTTCTCAAAACTTCTAAGTTTTCTAAAATTACGCTAACATTCTTACCTTACGTGCTGGTGGTGGTGTAGTGCTGTCGATGTACGTTGATGACTGATGGTTGGTTCTTCACGTACCATTAATGATGGAAGAGAATGCAATGAGCCATTTTGCCCAATGCTGCCGTTACCCTTGACGTTGCTGCGAAACGTTTCGATTAAGATGAAGGGCGGGAAATTTTGCATCCCCTTCCTGTACTTTTAAGAGACAATTCTTCTAAATAAATGATACAGTCACACCAAATATGGGCGTCAAAAGCAATAAGGATATACGAAATTACACCTCAGAGTGTACTGACAGACACATGCACTCCTCTCCACCATTAGCAAGCCTGTCTGCTAGTTTCTGTCGACAATTTTTTTCTTGCTCGCCACGCGGCGCTGCAACGTCATCCAGACAATGCGGAGCTACTTATTTCGCAATATACTCACCTTGGTGACGAACACATTTCTTCCAACGAAAGACCACTTTGTTTATACTGTCACTGCAGAATTTTTTATTTTTTTTACACAGCCACACCCTTACTTTTGCTTCCACAGCTATACCACTACAAAGTGAAGTCGTCCAAGGTGTTCTTTACGTTTTGAAAACAATTGAAAATCGAATGGGCCAAGTTGGGTCTGTACGGTGAATGAGTGATGACAGTGAATCCAAGACATCACATTGCTGCAGGTGTCGCAGCCCTTGTGTGTGGTCCGTCATTTTCATGCAGAAGTAGAGGGTGCTCCAGGTGTGGAAGAACATTTCCAATTTGTGCCTTCGGATCTCTAAGGGCCTCGCAGCACACCGACATAGTTACGTCACACAATAATGTTACACGTTACAATTCCGAGCCCTCCAGCAGCATGGGTTGTAACTTGCTTCAGCGAAGCGGGATAGTTCACTGACAAGTATACCTTCCCAAGGGAAACACTTTGATTTAGCTCGGTTTTGAAAAATTTGTAAAGTAGAGCAAAATAAGAGACATATTTTATATACATACCTATACGGACATTTTTATGGGCATGGAAAACCCCCTTGAAAAAGAAGGAAAATTGAGTTTAATATTTCTGAATGAATTCCGTTCAAATGATAACAAATATTTAAAGAAAATTAAATAAAAGTTCTATGGTTTTTTTATGTACGTTACAACGGTGCACCCAGATTTGTCGAAAATATCATTTTTTCGAAATCCCTTCCCAGTTTACTTTTTGGTTTTTCATTTCGACATTTCGCTAATAGCAAAAGGTATAATATCGTTAATACCAAATTCGATCCTATATGATGATGCGATATTCCAAAGACGCATTTATCAAAGACAAGCTAGAAATTCTCTATATCACTGTACACGCGCCTGATAGTGTCCGCTTCAGTGCGAATTGTCATGTTGGGTTGTTTACTAAGTCAGTCCCAGTTAAATATGCTCTAAATGTATATTCTACACGTATTGTTCTATATATTTTTATCTTTTAATTTTACGAAGAAGAAAACTCAATTTGAATAATGGGAGACTGAATTTTTGGAATATCATACGTTAAAAGTGAGTTACAAGAAGTCTTTCTGGTGAGCAGGCATGTGGGTGCCTCTAATCAACCTCTGCCTGTGTGCAACTCTAAGACACATAACTACCACTTCAGTGAATCTACTATGAAAACTCTGCACAAAGGATATCAATGTGAATACTATAAAAGGAGGCCCTGTGAAATGGCACTCGAGGCGCCTCACTATATTTCTCACTACAAGACTACTCTGTTACCACCAACTTGAGTCAATGTAATTATTAAAGGTAATCTCGGGGTCTTGTGAATTTGGGCCGCACTGAGTGGCCGCGCGGTTATGGGCACCATGTCATGGATTGCGCGGAGGACCGAGTCCTCCCTTGGACATGGGTGTCTGTTTTGTTCTTAGCGTAAGTTAATTTAAGTTCATTTAAGTAGTGTGTAAGTCTAGGGACCGATGACGTAAGCAGTTTGGTCGCTTAGGAATTCACACACATTTTCTTGTGAACTTGAATAAAAGAAATAATTATATATGACGACAGATTTATTCATAAAAACACATGTTAAATGGAATGTGGGTCAAGATAACATCTTAAAATATCCTATCTCATATCCATGAAGTATAATGATCTGATTGGCAGGTGACAATGTTAAATGAAGGGTGATGACTCGACTTTAATTGCAACTATAAAGGGATGACCCTATCTGACCGTGGTTAACACGACTGATATTGACTGCTAACTGAACACGGAAACGAACTACTACAGTACATTTGGATCAGATAACGACTGGCCTTCTGTGGACACTTGGAAAATTAAGCGAATTTTCTCCAATGTTTCCTAGCTCTGGCGCTGCGAAATGTTCACCATACACATGTAGAAATTTCGAGATGCGATGAGTAGCGTGCCTCGGCGTCGAGTCGGACTGTGAAAATCTGTCACCCCCTCCAGCTCAGATCCAGTTTCGGTCAGACTCCAAGTCCAAAAACTTAACATCAGTCTCGTCCAGACTCATCATTTCTCCCCTGATCACGACCGAATCTCCCATTCTCCACCCATTATCTCTCAGGTCGCGGAAATCTCCACGTTGAGTTTGCTCCAACAAACTAAAATCGCCGTGCACAAATTGGTCATCACCTTGCGTACTACACAGTCTCCCTCCATAAGATGGGATCAAACTCTTCCTCGAATCCTAACACATCAACAATCGCCCGCTGTGGTGACGTCTTACATCAAGGACTGCGGTCCAATCAACACACTGTCATTTTGTACAGGCGAAGCCGCGCGGACTGGAGCGTCAGTGTGACCTGGCAAAACGCCATAGCGTTCTTGGCCACACAGTGTTTAGCCAGCAGCAGTGTTACCGAGAAATGTTTCGTCAACAAGCAGATACCAATCTTAGGGGAAACAGGAGGCAATATGAAGCCCTGTGTTGAAACATGGACTGCGTCTCGCTTCGCCCGGGAACAACTGCTGCTCTCACATTCCTACGGAATTTCTGGACAATAAATTTTGCAATTCTGTTCTGGCTATAGGGACAATACAACTGAACCGCTGCTGCTGCCTCTCCATTCCGTGTGTCCACTGACTTCCTGTGGCTTCCGCTGCGTCCTCTGTGACGGGCAAGGCGGCCCTTCGCACAGCTGTGGTGTGTTCCATTCTCAGAACTCGCACTATGCACCCTCACCTGCCGCAGCCACGGCTTCACAACAAAACAAGCGCTCGTCGCTTCCTCCTCAAATGATTCCATGCAGTAGGGTGTGTGCCAGAGGTAACTGCTGGTGCCACAATCATTTCAATTTCACTACTCTATTATTTAATGGAACTTGCGAAGAGCAGTTTCCCTATTGGCGGTAATTTCTCCATTTTACTTGTCGTGACCAACTCGGAGGACTTATGTAGGAGACAGCCGGCCGTTGTGCCCGAGCGGTTCTAGGCGCTACTGCTACGGTCGCAGGTTCGAATCCTGCCTCGGTCATGGACGTGTGTGATGTCCTTGAATCCCCGAACTGGTGGATCACGTATGTCTAGGAGCGTTTGCTTTTGTAATAAGGCAGCCAGAAAGATGGTAAGAGGGTACTTAGTTCTAAAGTATATTTCAAGCATAGTTTTCTTTTAATTTTCGGTTCGTTTGGTTTTGTGGAACACTTTGTGAATTTTGCAATATGAAATGACGTAGATGCATCTGCGAATGCTGATTGGAGTAGAGCGGCTTGCGCGCGAAATTGATCATGAAAGGTTAATCTGTTTGGATGATCGTTTTGATCAACCAATGAGAGAAAAGTCTTTCCCGTGTAACTGAATGAGTGATATGCTCTGTGAGCGACGGCATGCGGTCAGTCGTGGAGTCACTGTCGGACAAGAAGGTCATGTTAAATGTGTGCGAAAAAATTATCTGTAAGATGAAGAAATGACGGCTAAATCGCGCTCGGTTTATATCGCCATGCTAGCAGATGCAATTACGGACATTTCTGTGAGGGTTTGAGAGGTTTTGGAATGTTAGTTGCTGAATAAACTGCGTGTGAAACTATAGGCCTTTGTGACTATTCTACGTGGCGTGTTCCGTATGCATGCACAGAACGTTTTGGCGAGCATCTTCTTTCAAAGAATCCACTGAAAAAGACCGAATGTCAACTCATTTTGGAACATGTATTGCCTGTGTGAATCTCGTAGTATTTCGGGTTTCATTTCTGCCTGTCTTACGTGTGATATAATCTGCACGAACTAGTACTAGATGTACTACCAACGTAAATGTGGGCTTGGTGACACCATAAATGAAAAGGACCGTAATAAAACATCAGTATCTACATACAAACAGTTTCAATGCAGGGAGAAAGCACCCACTTTGCCCGTTATTAATAGAGATTTACAGGTTTATCTTGTTACTTCAGTTACGCCTACTTTGTAATCGTAAGTTTGGACGGTGGTTTCCTTCAACGCTGCTTTTCTCATCGTCTACCTAGTACCTACGAATGCAGAGCAACGGGTGGTGAATGGACGCTATACTGAGGTAGGTGGACATCAATAATTAAGTGGCAACGCAGCGCACGAACCCCGCCCTCCCGCGAGTTGACTAGAAATTTTTGCTCAGATGCTGTATGTAGGCCATCACCATAATGAAATAAGGCTGCTCGCCCCGCCCCAAGGATTAGTCCCGTTTACAGGTCTGTGCTGAAGCTGGTGGGACGCAGATACTCCATAGAGCAGGAAATTCTCATGGTACATCAAAGATTTAGGTTCTTGACTACTACGCAATCACTGCTAATCTGTCTGGTCGAGTGATGGTGACCATTCCTCCTGCCATCCAAGCATAGTTTGGGCACTCGCTGCCAATTGCAGCTCTTCAAACTCAATACTCATTTAAATAAAAATAAATTTTTAATGTAATACCTTTTAAATGGGACTAGAAGGTATCAAATAAATTCTCCTAGTCCCATATAAATTCGTAATCCGATACAGATAGACCTGAGAATTTGTCCTTGTCAATTTTTAATAGCTATGACACTACTTGCCAGATTTGTAACGTAAAATGTCGGGCACATGCAATACAGAATCGATACAAGAAATAGTTCACCTCTTAATTATCATCTACCCCATGCACGTTTTTTGGTTTTAAGTCTTACAATAAATGTCACAGTTATTAAAAATTCACGAGGACAAATTTTCATGTCTGTCTGTGTGGGGTTAGGAATCAGTATGGTGCATGGAACAATTACTTTATACTTTTCAGCCTGATTTTAAGAACTGTGATATTAAAAACTTTTTATTTAAATAATTACTATTTCTGTAGAATCCGTCACCCACTACTTGCAGAATGAGCTGCCCTCCCTCCATTTACGAAGGCGGTGCATTTTTCGGATTCTTGTTAGTTAAAAGTTGTAGAACCAGATTTTCCAGACATCTTTTCGCACTCCAGAGCGTCACATTATCTGTTTTCCCCTTTTAAAGATTATCAGAACTTGCTCCATATTTTCTGTCTGATTGTTACTTCCGGCTAAAATATGTATACAGCTTTCTCAGACTGGCTAGCATTCACTGCGGACACTACTGCACTAGGATACCACAGCAGCTCTACTGGCAGATACCAGGCACATTGCACGGGATGCAGTGTAGGCCACAACACCTAAAATCTGAGTATGGCAACGCTGGCAGCAGAGCTGCCGCTGCGAAGATCTAGTAGCAGGTCTAGTCATCTGCCAGTGCCGCCTTTGGAATGCATTGCAGATTATGACCGGTACCACAACAGTATGCCAACAAAGCTGCCACGCACTAATTGAAACGTACTGACAATGTAACTGAACTGATAAATTTGAAACTGTAATTTCTTAAATTATTGTACAATGTGAGATATAACGCATTTAGAGGCTGACAATTATTGAACTATATGAAAAGAAACGTAAATTAGTAACAAACTACAACGTGCACGCACTTTATTCAACATGAAAACGTCACTTCAGATATTATGATTTAAGTTATGACATGTTCGATATGCCTGCCATTTTGGCGTTGATGTGGTGCAGACGAATAGCAAAATTCTGCATGACCCGCTGAAGTGTCGGAACATCGGTGTTGCCGATGACCTCCTGAATGCCGAAATACTAAATGTCTTTTTCCAAAGTTGTTTCTCTAGATTGTAGTACGGATGACAAAATGGTAGATATCGAAATAGATGACAGAGGGATAGAAAAACAAAATCGCTCAAAAGAGGAAATGCCGCTGGGCTTGACGGGATACCAGTTCGATTTTAGACAGAGTACGCGAAGGAACTTGCCCCCCTTCTTGCAGCGGTGTACCGTAGGTCTCTAGAAGAGCGTACCGTACCAAAGGATTGGAAAAGGGCACAGGTCATCCCAGTTTTCAAGAAGGGACGTCGAACAGATGTGCAGAACTATAGGCCTATATCTCTAACGTCGATCAGTTGCAGAATTATAGAACACGTATTATGTTCGAGTGTAATGACTTTTCTAGAGACTAGAAATCTACTCTGTAGGAATCAGCATGGGTTTCGCGCTATTCGTGCACGAGACTCAGAGGAGTATAGACACGGGTTCCCAGGTAGATGCCGTGTTTCATGACTTCCGCAAGGCGTTCGATACAGTTTCCCACAGTCGTTTAATGAACAAAGTAAGAGCATATGGACTATCGGACCAATTGTGTGATTGGATTGAAGAGTTCCTAGATAACAGAACGCAGCCCGTCATTCTCAATGGAGAGAAATCTTCCGAAGTAAGAGTGATTTCAGGTGTGCCAAAGCGGAGTATCGTGGGACCGTTGCTATTCATAATATACATAAATTACCTTGTGAATAATATCAGAAGTTCACTGAGTCTTTTGCGGATGATGCTGTAGTATATCGAGAGGTTGTAACAATGGAAAATTGTACTGAAATGCAGGAGGATCTGCAACGAATTGACGCATGGTCCAGGGAATGGCAATTGAATCTCAGTGTAGACAAGTGTAATGTGCTGCGAATACATAGAAAGAAAGATTCTTTATCATTTAGCTACAATATAGCAGTTCAGCAACTGAAAGCAGTTAATTCCATAAATCATCTGGGAGTAGGCATTAGGAATGATTTAAAATGGAATGACCATATAAAATTAATCGTCGGTAAAGCAGATGCCAGACTGAGATTCATTGGAAGAATCTTAAGGAAATGCAATCCGAAAACAAAGGAAGTAGGTTACAGTACGCTTGTTCGCCCACTGCTTGAATACTGCTCAGCAGTGTGGGATCAGTACCAGATAGGGTAGAAAGAAGAGATAGAAAAGATCCAACGGTGAGCAGCGCGCTTCGTTACAGGATCATTTAGTAATCGCGAAAGCGTTATGGAGATGATAGATAATCTCCAGTGGAGACTCTGCAAGGGAGACGCTCAGTAGCTCGGTACGGGCTTTTGTTGAAGTTTCGAGAACATACCTTCACCGAGGAGTCAAGCAGTATATTGCTCCCTCCTACGTATATCTCGCGAAGAGACCACAAGGAGAAAATCAGAGAGATTAGAGCCCACACAGAGGCATACCGACAATCTTTCTTTCCACGAACAATACGAGACTGGAATTGAAGGGAGAACCGACAGAGGTACTCAAAGTACCCTCCGCCACACATTGTCAGGTGGCTTGCGGAGCATGGATGTAGATGTAGATGTAGAATAGCCCTTTTCAGCTCAGCAATGGTTTTGGAGTTATTGCTGTACACCATGTCTTAATATAGCCCCACAAAAAGGGGTCACATGTGTTCAGATTCGGAGAATATGGCGGCCAATCTAGGCCTATTCCAGTGGCCTCTGGGTACCCCAGAGCCAGAATACGGTCCCCAAGGTGCTCCTCCAGGACATCAAACCCTCTCCTGCTTCTATCTGGTCGACCTCCGTCTTGCATGAACCACATGTTATCGAAATCGTCTTTGGATAATGTGAATGAAATCATCTTCCGAAACCTGTACGTACCGTTCGGTAGTTATCATGCCATCAAGGAATATCGCACTGATTATTCCGTGACCTGTTACTTGCGAACTAACATCCCAAAGATGTTCGGGGTCACATGCGGTTCCTTATCGTTGAAATGTCAAATGGTTCAAGTGGCTTTGAGCACTATGGGACTTAACATCTGAGGTTATCAGTCCCGTAGAACTTAGAACTACTTAAACCTAACTAACCTAAGGACATCACACACATCCATGCCCGAGGCAGGATTCGAACCTGCGGCCGTAGCGGTCGCGCGGTTCCAGACTGAAGCGCATAGAACCGCTTGGCCACACCGGCCGTCGTTGAAATGTCTTGGCTCAAACTCGTCTAGGGGTGGAAATTAGACACGTGTGACCTTTGGTTAAATTGTCTGCCTGATGGCAAGTTTGCAAAATACAAAGTTAACATAGCATATAATAAAAGTAATAATAAGATCGGGAACTAAATTAACGACCCATAAATGACGTAGGCCACACAGTTGCGATTTGGTTAGAATGTTTATTCAGAAAGAAAACAGATAGCGAAACTGGTCGTATTTAGAGTTACTGTTACACTCGAGCGCATATCAATTTGACAAAGTTCGATCATTCGCAATCCCATCGTGAATTACAAGTCCAATACTCCACTTCGTTAACTACGCGAAAATTTACTACACGCCAGGTGCGCGACTGCTAACCGCTCAAAGACCAATTCCCGCGATACCATACAAAGCGAAAGTTTCAAAGTCGTTTCACTTCCTAGCTACCTAAACACCGACGGTCCGCTTTCGCGTCTTCACCAGCAATTTTTCCTTAAGTATCTAGAAAATAGCTGTCCCTCTGCCACTCCCCCGCGTGCCGAACATCGTCGCTCAACTGACTAGGGCAGTTCCCTTTCCTGAAGCCGTCCATCTGATTGGGTACAGCTTATTCTACATTATTTTACATTTTAACATATTTAAATAATTAGCACTTGACCAATTTCACGTTCTAAATAAAGTAACAACACTATCCATTACATAATAAACGTTAAACTATTTTATATAAAACCAATACAATATCCTACTTAGCTTTGAATGTCACGGCCAGTAGACTTGCAGCAACTAGTATGCACTAAACTTTCCAACAAATATTCTATTACCTAATGATTCAATAAGGTGTCATGCTGTCATCGTTCAGTGTGTTTCGTGTGGAGGAAATGATGATCTGATGCTTAACTGAAAATAATAATTTAAATTCACTATATCTTTTAAACAAATGAAGTTACAGAGTTGATATCTACGAAATTGGTCTTTTTAATGATGCGCTTCTATATGAAATGTCGATCGTTAAGATCGACCAAAGCGTTCAGATTTTACCATTAAAGTATGTTACAAAACTTGTTAATTTAACTTTAACAGTAAATCCTAAACTATTATAGATCTGATAAAAATCATATTTTTGATTGACATCACCATGAAAATTTATGAAGGATGGTAGTCCCTGAATTACTACAGAATTAAATAGTTTCCGTAAATGTTTTCCTTTATGGCCGAACTTAGGTCCGTCATATTTAACACTGCTACGTCTCCCTGGCCACAAATAGAACTTACGGGCTTTCCCTATGATGTAGGTTCTCGTCTGTCTCACTCGCACACTACAGCGCTTAGGCCTCATTCAGCACAATAGACGCCTGTGAATTTCCCCATCTCATTGCGAAACTGCGCTCTTTGTGGCACACGGTCCTGAACGACAGGGTTTGTTTCACAATTGCTGAGGGCTGACTCTTTCGGCCATATACTTAAATAAGAGCGAAATGCTCTTTAACTCACATACTGCAACCATACAGTCACCCTTTGAGGGTGAAGAGACTTCTCGATCGCGAATTGCGGATTCTCAGTCCCCCAAATACGCCAGTTTCGCTTATTGACGAACCCATCCAAATGAAATTGGGCTTCGTCGCTAAACCAAACCGTACTAATTCTCAACGTGTCCCGCGGCCAACTGTGCAGTTTGAACGTCCTAACGCAAACCGTTCAGAAGTTATGACGATTTTATTTCATATAGTTCAATAATTGTCACCCTTTATGTTACCGCCAGCAATCAAGATATGTAGCCAGAACCTCTTCTTTTCTGTATTCTCTTTTCATGTCTTGCTACAACAGACCAGAGCGCTGTGGGATGAACTGCTGTTGTGTCCCTGTGCGGTAGGACCCTTCTAGACACGTCCTATACACTGAATATTCTGTTGGCTTGGGTTGTTTGGGGAAGGAGACTAGACAGCGAGGTCATCAGTCTCATCAGGTTAGGGAAGGATGGGGAAGGAAGTCGGCCGTGCCCTTTCAGAGGAACCATCCCGGCATTTGCCTGGAGTGATTGGGGGAAATCACGGAAAACCTAAATCAGGATGGCTCGACGCTTGATTGAACCGTCGTCCTCCAGAATGCGGGAATCTTTTGCATTTTGATAGTATTATTTGGTATGTCACTTACTTTAGTTGCACATCTCTTACAGTTTAATTCTCCAAGGCAACTTACACATATTAATCCACAACCAATTTCGGCAAATTCTCTTTGTGATATGACTGCTTCCCAGACTTTCCTTACACAGATGCGTCGACGGTAGGTGACGGTTGGAATGGGAGAGTGGAATGATATAACCTACCTAAACGGAGGGTGCTGAACGTATTGTGATTGGCAGTGGTTTAGGGTGATGCTTCTGCCCGATGAGTGGCGAGTTGGCGGCACGTATTCATTAAATTTTAGCGTGATAGCGGCAAATGACACTCGAACTGTTACACACTGAATTCAGCTTAGTTACTGTACAACGGCGGCACTACCCCTAAGGACTTTTGTTGATTTTGTGACACCCAGAAACCCAGGAAAACAGATTTAGAGTGTAGAATAAACAATTAATTTACCCCAGAAAGTAGTGATTTTCTATTTCATTTTGTAGTTGTTCTCGTCTGTAAGTGTTTCACTGTCTGTAATACAACATAGGTGAAAAACAGATGAGATAGTTGGACATCATCCGAGTCTTCTTGCGAACCACTGAATGGTAGCATACTCACAATTTTTCACACAGTCATTGGCTCAAATGCCTTTGAACGCAAATACGTGTGAAGATATTTGTTTGCACAATTCTGAAAGGTTTAAGATGGTACAAATATTTTCAGTTTATATCTGTTACATCGCAGTTTAGATGTTTTGCAAATTATTCAGTTACTTAAAATGAAGTATTGTCTGAAATGAAAAAGCATAAACATTTAATTAGGTCTTGATAAGACAGCAAAGTGATGCAAAAATGGAACTTGCTTTAAGTGTCCAGAAATTTAAATTTGTGTCTTTCAACAAACAAAAACACGTTGCATCCAATAACTTCACCATCAGTGCGTCACAATTGAAATCGGTAGTCACACAAATACCTGGGTGTAACACTTTGTAGGATTATGAAATGGAACGATCACACGAATTCAGTCGCAGGTAATGTAAAAGAAAAGTTTGGTTCATTGGTGAGGTACTGCGAAAATGCAATCAATGTGCAAAGAGGCTATCTACAAAACAATCTTGCGAAGCATCCGAGAATATTTATAACAAGAGACAATCGACGTATACAAAGAAGAACAGTACAAATAAGCATAGGTTTTTTGACCTGTGGGAAAGTATGACGAAGATACTGAAGAAACTAACCGGGCAGCCGCTTGAAGATAGACCGAAAATCCTGTAAAGCTTATCTACATCTACATTTGTTAGTCTGCAAATCTCACTTAAGTGCCTCGCAGAATGGTTATGGAGCCACCTTCGCACTAATTCCATACGACCTCCGATTCCCCTCATTTTATTATGGTGATCGTTTCTGCCTATGTAGGTCGACATCAACCAAATATTTTCGCATTCGGAGGAGCAGGTTGGTGACTGAAATTTCGTAAGACGATCCCGCCGCAACTAGAAAAGCCTATGTTTTAAAGATGTCCACCCGAAATCCTGTACCATATCCGAGACACTCTCTCCCCTATTTCTCAATAATACAATACGTGCTGCCCTTCTCTGAACTATCTCAGTTTGCTCCGTTTATCCTATATGGTAAGAATCGCAAACCATGCCGCAGTACTCTAAATGAGGACGGCCGCGCGTAGTGTAGACAGATTCTTCAGTAGATCTGTTGCATCTTCTGAGCGTTCTGCCAATGAAACGCAGTCTTTGGTTCGTCTTCACCACAACATTTTCTGTTTTATTTCCTAATTTAAGTCGTTCGTAATAGTAATTCTTAGCTATCTACACTCCTGGAAATGGAAAAAAGAACACACTGACATCGGTGTGTCAGACCCACCATACTTGCTCCGGACACTGCGAGAGGGCTGTACAAGCAATGATCACACGCACGGCACAGCGGACACACCAGGAACCGCGGTGTTGGCCGCCGAATGGCGCTAGCTGCACAGCATTTGTGCACCGCCGCCGTCAGTGTCAGCCAGTTTGCCGTGGCATACGGAGCTCCACCGCAGTCTTTAACACTGGTAGCATGCCGCGACAGCGTGTACGTGATACGTATGTGCAGTTGACGGACTTTGAGCGAGGGCGTATAGTGGGCATGCGGGAGGCCGGGTGGACGTACCGCCGAATTGCTCAACACGTGGGGCGTGAGGTCTCCACAGTACATCGATGTTGTCACCAGTGGTCGGCAGAAGGTGCACGTGCCCGTCGACCTGGGACCGGACCGCAGCGACGCACGGATGCACGCCAAGACCGTAGGATCCTACGCAGTGCCGCAGGGGACCGCACCGCCACTTCCCAGCAAATTAGGGACACTGTTGCTCCTGGGGTATCGGCGAGGACCATTCGCAACCGTCTCCATGAAGCTGGGCTACGGTCCCGCACACCGTTAGGCCGTCTTCCGCTCACGCCCCAACATCGTGCAGCCCGCCTCCAGTGGTGTCGCGACAGGCGTGAATGGAGGGACGAATGGAGACGTGTCGTCTTCAGCGATGAGAGTCGCTTCTGCCTTGGTGCCAATGATGGTCGTATGCGTGTTTGGCGCCGTGCAGGTGAGCTCCACAATCAGGACTGCATACAACCGAGGCACACAGGGCCAACACTCGGCATCATGGTGTGGGGAGCGATCTCCTACACTGGCCGTACACCACTGGTGATCGTCGAGGGGACACTGAATAGTGCACGGTACATCCAAACCGTCATCGAACCCATCGTTCTACCATTCCTAGACCGGCAAGGGAACTTGCTGTTCCAACAGGACAATGCACGTCCGCATGTATCCCGTGCCACCCAACGTGCTCTAGAAGGTGTAAGTCAACTACCCTGGCCAGCAAGATCTCCGGATCTGTCCCCCATTGAGCATGTTTGGGACTGGATGAAGCATCGTCTCACGCGGTCTGCACGTCCAGCACGAACGCTGGTCCAACTGAGGCGCCAGGTGGAAATGGCATGGCAAGCCGTTCCACAGGACTACATCCAGCATCTCTACGATCGTCTCCATGGGAGAATAGCAGCCTGCATTGCTGCGAAAGGTGGATATACACTGTACTAGTGCCGACATTGTGCATGCTCTGTTGCCTGTGTCTATGTGCCTGTGGTTCTGTCAGTGTAATCATGTGATGTATCTGACCCCAGGAATGTGTTAATAAAGTTTCCCCTTCCTGGGACAATGAATTCACGGTGTTCTTATTTCAATTTCCAGGAGTGTAGTTGAATTTACGACCTTTATATCTGATTGTTTTATTGTGTAACCGAACTTTTATTCATTTTTGCACTACTAATTGGTATATACTCTGGACCGGAAGACTTGCTTTTGTTAAATGATTTAAGTTCATTCACTACACCGAGGATATCTACTTATAAGTTACCCATGTTGACAGCTGTTTTTGATTCAAATTTTGCAATATTTACTTCGGCTTCTTTGGTGAAGCAATTTCTGAATCGGTTTCAAGAACTAGCTTTAAGTGATTAATTTTGAAACATACTACAGCAACCTAAGTATCGGTCCCGTGGGGATCACGAAGACAAGTATATGCTAGTCATAACGCGCACGTAAGCGTTTAATAAATCATCCTGCCCGATTTTCTTTCACATTATTTCACAATGAGAGTTCGAGCTCCGTCTTGTCTTTAATGACCTTGTCGTCGACGGAATGTCAAAACCAAGTCTTCCATTTATACCCATTACATTAATACAGGGGAAGTGCAAATTATGCAAATGAAACAAAGAAGTAAACAATTATTCGGTTACAGTTTCCTTAACAGGACTGTCGTAACATTTGAATAATGTCATCCAGCGGCGCGGAACTGAAAAGGGAGAGAACAATGCACTCCATTTTGCGCACATACCTACCTAAGAGTGCCTTCTCGACAGTTCTCCCGCCCGTCTATTGAAATACCTCGCTATCTGCTTATCTGCCATACACATAAAGTTAATGGAGACTTAAAAAAAGAACATACACATGAAAAATATCCACGATTCGCAAGCTGGAGTACACTACATTCCTTATTTCCTTATATTAATGTGACACTGTAACAACACAGTGAGCACCCAGGTGCAGAAATAAGATAAATTCAAAGTGCACTGAGATAAAATCAATTGTATGCGGTACCATTTCACAACTATTATTAGGGGAGAATGAGATGATTGGTTTCTTCTCTTAAGGATAACATCCTTTGC
This sequence comes from Schistocerca cancellata, assembly GCF_023864275.1. Lineage (NCBI taxonomy): Eukaryota > Metazoa > Arthropoda > Insecta > Orthoptera > Acrididae > Schistocerca > Schistocerca cancellata. The sequence continues at coordinate 615,632,684 of NC_064629.1, forward strand.
CGAAAAGACTAATATTCCCGGATTAATAAGCAGTAGATAGGAAAACGGGAACTGAAGTTCACGTAGGGCAGTCAACATTAAAAGGCACACCGAAACGACAGACAGTGAGAAGAAGGAAATTGTCTAGAACAATGCAGAAGGGAACTGTACTGGAGCCCAGGAGTTTGGAGAACGGACTACTGAAAGGGGTAATGAACATCAAATTGAAGTTCCTGCGAGAAGTTGAATGCATCTGAGCGTTTAGCCCTTCTCTTGAGGGGAGGACAGCGCACAACAAAGAGGCGGTGAGAGCCCACAACTGGCGATGTAGGCATTCTTGTGCTGTCGTTTAGAGACAGCCGTTCCGACATTACGGTAAACGCGCTCACTTAAGCCCGTTAAGCTGGCGAGTCCTGCACGGCTTCCCTGCCGACTCGTTTTGCCCCCTTCCGCAGCGTCCCCATTCCGGTTTCACTTCGTCTCTGTAAAATCGCCACACAAATGGAAAGACAGTAATCCAGCTTTCTCGCCCAAACGGAATGAAATATTGACATTTATTTCTAGTTTTTAGCGAGTGAATGAGGTTTCACACAAATCAGTACCGATATTAAAAATATAAACTTGGTAGGAAACCTACAAACTACCATTAGACGTTCCACACCTCTGTAGTGTATATTGTTTCTAGCTGAATTTCTTTATCATCATCAGCATCAGTATGATCATCAGCCGTTTGAAACCCACAGCTGGATAAAGTACTTCTTTAGACTTTTACGCACACTCCCGTCTCAGCGATAAGCACCCATGATACTGCATATTGTCTGATATCGTCTATCAACCTTATATAACAATCCAGGAAACTAACTTGGTCCATTTACCGTTCTTTTCTTTAGCTCATTTTCAAAGGTTCTAGTCACACACCTTTAAAGTTCGTTTCTGTGGCATATTTAGGTAACCAAATACAGTTCGTGTCATTTTAGCTCTTTTGTGTATTACTTTAACTGTCCCAGCAGTCATTGTCTTCATTTGCCTCAAATATAAAACTCATTGTATGTTATGATCTTCTGTCCGAAGGCTGACTAGATGTCGCTCTCTGCTCTAGTTTATCCTGTGCAAGTCTCTTCAACTCTGCATTACTACCGCAACCAGCATCCGATTGACCTTGTTTACTGTATTCCAGCCTTGGTCTCCCTCTACAACTTTTAACCCCCATCCTACCCCTCCGGCTCTCTTCCATTACCAAATTTATGATTGTTTACGCCATCATGGTGTAAGCAGTTATGTTGTACCACTTCTAGATTTAAAGCGAGATGATTTACAGGGACAGATAACGTGATTTAAAGAGAAGTAGTTATTCAGGATTCTTTATGACCCAGACGACAACCTTATTTCAAGGTCACTATTAAAGGCTTCCAGTGTCAGGTTACACCCTTAGATTAGTTATATTCAAGGTCACCCTCCGCTCCTCTTCCTCCTGGGAATCACCGACAATTGTTCAAGGTCATCCTGAGAATCACCCTTAGGCAATTGGAACAGTTACATTCAGGGTTATGAGCTACCTCGATTCCAGGCCTCGTGACCTTCTGTGATATAAAATTGATGGGAAACCCCTTCCATCTCTCAACCAATGGGAGTATATTAAAATGGAAGAAAACCCTTCCCTTCCCCCTGGAGCAATAATATTCGAACATCCCTATAAATAATTCAATTGCAAAGGCCTCTTTGTTTCTGGCCTGTGCATCATATTTGTTGTAAATAACTTAGTATTAACAATAATTCTGTAGAGAAAGGATTTGGAAATAATAACTGTTTGATTTTGTATTTATAACCCTGTGATCACCTGTCCTGAAATCCTATTCTTCCTGCCACTATCTGCCATTATATCTAAGAGCATCATATCCAGATAACTTTCTTCAATGCTCTAACTTAGCTAACCGATTAAGGGATCTAAAACTTCACGTTCCGACACACAGAATGACAGTTTTTCTTATAATAACATCCTCCTCAGTAGCCCCCACCCGATGATTCGAATTATCTTCTCCTATTGTCAATTGCTAATTTGTTCTACTGTATCGATAAATTTATTATACATTATTTACTTTTAATATGATTAATTTTCAGACGTATGTTAAAATTTGCAATACTAATTTTGTTACGTCAGTCAAAAGACTAATATACCCTCATGTAATAAAATACACATTAAGACTGGAATTTATGGGACAAGTAATTTGTTTGAAGTTATTTGAGGCTGAGGGTTTCAGTTAATCCACTGAGCTGGGCGCCAGACTAGTTACCACCGTCCAATTAATACATGCTACAGCATACATATAATTCTGAAGGAGAGATCATAGGAACCTTTTCAGGCTATGGAACATGAACGTTGTCGAGTATTTGTACTGAATCAATGTAATTGAGCATAAACAACATGAAGAAGTATTTATAATGAATGACTGACAGCTCATGAGATAAGATTCTACCAGGGATTTTGCATAGGTAGCATCAGAAGCATGTGCTATATTGGCTAACGAGTTTTAGTCCAAGGCGGGATGAGAGTTAAAAGCCGATGACAATTAGTAATTGATCGACGGTGTGCTGCAGGTAGTGGCAGGACGAGAGCAGCTCATACGCCGATGTTAAATCCGAGATCTTCAGGATGGGAAAGCCCATGACGCCGTCGGCAGCAGAGTGTGGACTTGGAGGGAGTGCCATAAATTGGTAAAGTTGATATCTCAAAGCAGCAGCGCCTCTTGAGACACCATGACTCCTCCAAGATTCAAACAGAACAGCACTCTGAGTGTCAAATGTGCTTCTCCAATGCTACAACAGATCATAAGTCGTAATAGCTTCTGCTGCTAAGCTACATCTCAACACAACTATTCATAAAAGTGTTCTTCTACCCTTGCTTTTCTTCTCCTGTGTCCTACTTCCATTAACTGGTTCAAATGGCTCTGAGCACTGTGGAACTTAACAGCTGAGGTCATCAGTCCCCTAGAACTTAGAACTACTTAAACCTAACTAAGCTAAGGATATCACACACATCCATGCCCGAGGCAGGATTCGAACCTGCGACCGTAGCGGTCGCGCGGTTCCAGAATGAAGAGCCTAGAACCGCTCGGCCACACCAGCCGGCACTTCCATTAACTTCTTCGTTGTATATTCTCAGACCACTGGAGCGTGGCGAAACGAAGTCGTGGTTTGCACTTAGTATTTTTGGTTCCAGTTTGTTGATCCGCCAAACAGATTTCTCCAAAACACTTTGCTGGCGGAATTTCCTTACTTTCGTCCCATGATCTTTTTATGATGGTAAAGGTCTTTCTACGACACAAAGGTTTCCTTGGACTCATTATTTTTGGGCGGCATTTCTTCCGTCCCGCTAGAGTCGTTCTCCATGAACGGACGATTTCTGTATCCAAGTGGACGGCGTAGGGCTTAAGGAGGCGTACCAAGCCATCTGACGACAAATAATTAACGGGAGGTTTTCAGAAAGATCCGTTCTCATCGTAGCGATATTTCTTCCTTTCCTGCAAACTGCAGTTGTTGGGTGACCGAAATATGTGTCTACATCAATGTATATAACCGTGTTACAGACAAATAAAATCACCCAATACACTCTTAGGTTTGCCATCAGGAGTACACATTTCGTTCGCGGGAACACAGAATTGCTACAAACTCCTCCATTAATTGCTAAATTTTTTTCTGCGCTTGAATCAAAGTGTATACTGTAACCAGAAAACTCAAGATGGTTCTCTTAATTTTATGTTAATTTTTATTCTTCGTTGTTGCTCCTAGTTTAAGGTGTACGTAGCCTCCTCACCGGATTCCTATTTGAATTCTAAATTTCCCACTATCGTGATAAAGTCTGTTGGAAGCTGGTGTATTGACGTATATATTCTTCACGATAGTAATACAAGCCGTAAAGATTAGGTGCTTGTCATTAAGATTTGTATTGAAAGAGACACAAAAACATTCTCAAAAGCCACGTCGTCACGGTTAAGTGGTTATGGTGTTGGACAGTAACCCAGACGAGCCGACTTCGAAACTCCATCGGGCCATTTATTTTAGCCGCGCTGAGTGATCGCGCAGTTTGAGGCGCCATGTCATGGACTGTGCGTCTTCTCCTGCCGGAAGTTCGAGTCCTCCCTCTGTAATGGGTGTGCGTGTTGTTCTTAGCATAAGTTAAAGTAGTGTGTAAGTCTAGTGACCGATGACCTCAGCAGTTTGGCCCCTTAGGAATTCACACACATTTGAACATTCTCAAAAATCTGTCACTTGCAGCACTGTGGAAATTCATACTCATTCCTCTGTTCTATAATGTTCACTGCATTCTAGTGGTCCATTGTGATATGACCACTTCCAAACCAAATTTACTCGCTACCACAAATAAATTGTATTTTGTGTGCATTTGGTGATAGTTTCAAGAAAATTGTTATGGAGAGGAAGTCAACGATTCAAAGTTTTTGCGTCTTATTTTATGTAAACATTTGTGCCAAGTTCCTTTGTCAATAATTTTTTCACAGCTTCAAATATTTCCATTGCAACACCATAGTCGTCTGGCATCTTTCGCCGGACAAAACATCAATCACCACATTACACAAAGAAGCTGGTATCTCTGAAGCGCTGTAATTGGCGTGGAACTGATGCAAGTTTGTCGTTTGTCCTCCATCGTTGATGTAAGTTATGAAAACGCCTGTCGGTTGTGTGGGAGCAGTGCTTTAAAATGGCCCAACGTTACAGAATAACACAAAGGAGCTATCGTGTTTAGTTTGGCACATGAATACGCCGTGAATGAAGTTTGTCACTGTGTTGGTTTGTCAGCTGACTGTCCAACGTCTCGCAGCCATGTAACGCAGCATAAAAACAGCGATCGTAAAAATATCCAACCGACAGGGACCGAAGATTATTGTCACGCTTTGTGAATTACAGTCAGTTTGAAACTGCATCCAATGGAAATGACGTGTTGATTACCTCGCAAATTATCATTGATCGGAGCAGCACATAAACTTCCACATTTTCAGTGGACCAAGCATACAGAATGTGGACAGTAACTGACTGACTGGACGCGTGAGGTACAGTTCAACATACCGATGTTTCGCCTCCTTTCAGATGATGTAAGGGCTCTATTGCATTGAAGCCAAATGAGAGGTTTAACAGGCAGCTTGTGGAGGGTGTTGTTCAGACCGGAGGCGGTTTTGTGATGTACTGGAACTGTTTTTCGTATCGTGGCTTGGGATCACTTATTGAGGTTACCGTGAAAGTGGATCAGGATGTTTACATCAAAATTCTTGGTGTCCAAGAGTTGCTCCATCTTAGACATCATCACGACGAGAATGTTATGCACACTCCCGTCTCCCAGTATAACAACAGCAGTGTTCACGCGACTGTACGCGTACAGCCCTCGTAGGACGAACTTTCAGGCATCCTGTCGTACCTCGATCGGTCCCCTGAATCAACTAATCTTAATCCTATAAAAAATGTTAGAACTATCTGGAACAGCAGATGAAACGTGTGACATACATGAAAATGCTGTAGGGCATTGTTGCTTGCCGAACTGAGGCCATTACCAAGCTTATAGGCGGTGTTATACGGTAATACCGTGATTTCTCGTGCAGGTGCTGGTATGCGGCATGCTTACATCTGAAACAGCTTCCAGAACGTCTGCATATTTATCATTAATTACCAGCGTTTCTGATTCATCACCTCTCCTATACATTTATTTAAAGAAATATTCGAATGCTTGATAAATTTTCTCTCCACTGTTAGTTCAGATTTGGCATCAAACTAATAAAATTTTGGCGATACAAGACAGGTTGCTGGCTCGTTTTCTTCATACTCTTACAGTTTCCATCTTCAGCTCTTCTGAATTTTCATGTTTTTCATTTTTTTATTGTTGAAAATATTTCTAAATAGTTTTGTTTTAAACAGCATATTCTGTCATCTAACTGGCTGTCATATTTTAGAAAGCTTCTAGAGCCTCACTAAGAAAACATGGGCATGATACGGCCACTGAATTAGAGGAGCTACCATCTAACCCAATTCAAGTAATTCGTGAAAAACTATTTAAGTGGTCCACCAGTCAAGTCCATATATAGCCCCATAAAACATCACCCTCGAAATAAAATTATTTATGACTACCTAAGTGTAGCAATGTTCTGTTGACAATATTAGTAAGGTAAAATCATGCGCAAATTCTTTGTAGCATTTCTGCTTAAACCTCCCTATTAATTGCAAGTAATCACTTACCATAAAAAAGACCTTAATTACTGATTCAGAAACTCTGAAGGCCGTTATGTGTTACAGTGGTGGGAATTTCCCACCCACATGTCTTAAGGTATAGCTCATAGTTCGCAAAATTAATCTTTTTTTTTTTGTCTGGCAACGATCTTACAGTGACGGTTCGTACAGTGAATTTTTTGCTTCATTTTGAATTACTATGTTGAACGGTACGTGTATACAACATGGCGCCATGCAGTAATTATTTCTAACTTCAAGCTTTTTCAGTGACACCGTAATTAGTTTTCATTATTCAGGCTGAATATTTGAGGTTGAAATACCTCTGGCGTGAAATAGACAGTGATTCCGCAACGTGAGCTTCGGTTGGCTTTTTCAACAGTCTGCTCTGTCTCGCTGTTTACGAACGTTCGGGAGTTCATTTTCAATAGCAGAAGCGTTAAAATGAATTCCACACATAAAGCACAATGCTTCGTCCTTCTCTGTCGGTGCAAAGACCTCTTTATGAAGTGGAATCGATAGCCCCCTTTCAAGCCTTCCGTGAACGAACAATACAGGTGTACTGCCCCGACTGTGTTGCATACCACAATTGTGGATATATCAAGAGGAACGATGAATGTCTGATGACGAGACAGTGGGCGCTTCGCATAAAACATCTCATTCGATATGTCTTCGGCTAGTACTTAGCATCTAACTTGATTTTTAATATCTTCTTAGTTTATAAAGTACGTCACGGTGACTAAATAAAAGGCTGTTTGCTTGCCTGCCATAAACGTTTCATTTCTTATATTTTTGAAACACCCTCAGTTTATACAAACTAGTTTATCAGACAATGAGGAGATACGCAGCAACTGGCAAATAATTATCTTTCCTTTTTATATACTACATATGTCATGACTCGTTTCTAAATTCTTATGTTGATGTAGCTCGCATAAATGGCATCAATTTCACGTCAGAGATTGCAACTAACTGTGAAGCAATATATAGTTTGCTGATCAAAGACGCCTAAGCAGTTCATTAAAACAAACCCTTGTACCTTCCGCTCTGAAACTATTGTAGAAATGTAGCCCTAAGAACAGGAGGATATTGTAGAGGAAACAAGGGTTCTCTTTAAACTACCACAGACGAAGATATAATTAAAGATGAGACAATAACTTTTTTCGAAAATGGGGGAGTAAGAAATCAATATAGACGTCACCAAAGGATCATTATGGCTTTCACTTGATGCGATTTAAGAAAATCTCGGAATAACTAAATATGAAATAAAGGATTCTGGTTTGAATCTCAGTCATAGCGGTTAGAAGTTCAGAGTCTTAAAGGCCACGTCATCTCATTCGGTGAAAATTTTTGAAAACTGAGTGGAAGCTAATACTAAGTAAAAAGTTTCATGCAACCATTTACCACGTTTTCAGTAGATATTAGGGCCATTCAAAAGGAAACGAGACGGAGGCAGTGAAGCGAAAGCCGCTGAATGGATCGTAATTTCATTTCCCTCGGAGGAAGATGTGGTTCCTGGAAGAGCCCTGAGCAGTGCTCTCCGTGCGCTTGTGCAGTTCTTTGACGGATTTCCATTCCGCGCGTTCCTTCCACTGTCAAGAAACTCTGTACACATCTTTTCTTTTCTTTTGAAGCCTTCATTTAACTGTTTTTAGGACGGTTGAGTGCAGTGAACGGTCGACACGCGAACGTGCTCGCTCTGTCGTCACGTGGGTGTGTGGCCAGATCCCGCTAGTGGCGAGTTTGGGACCCATCGCTCTTATCGAGACTACACCTTCTTCCGTAGGCAATGACATTATCATCTATTCAGTGCGTTTCATTTTATGGTCTCCGGCTCATTTCATTTTGAATGACCCCGATATACAGTAACAACACTTAGGAGTTGAAACATAAAATTTTTCTTTCAGAAGATCGGAAACACACAAGAGACTTAACAATCATTCATGGGTCAAGAAAGAACCATATGTATTTTTTATTCTTTTCGATACATAATGTGTATCTTCTTTGAGGTTGCCTTGGAGATCTTTTATCAATATTATAATGATAATCACGCAACGAAACGACCAACTTTTCTAATGCGTATTCTAGCTGTAAGGTAATGAACCAAGTAATATGAAAATCAGCCAAACGAGGGATTGCTCATTAAAGTGATGTTCAGTAGCCTCCCAGAGAGCGACATCCCCCCCTCCCCTCCTCCTAATAATTTAAAACTAAGAGAGCCTGCATAGTGTCTGAAACGCACTGTAGGCTTGACCGTTGCCCGCATCTCGTGGTCGTGCGGTAGCGTTCTCGCTTCCCACGCCCGGATTCCCGGGTTCGATTCCCGGTGGGGCCAGGGATTTTCTCTGCCTCGTGATGGCTGGGTGTTGTGTGATGTCCTTAGGTTAGTTAGGTTTAAGTAGTTCTAAGTTCTAGGGGACTGATGACCTAAGATGTTAAGTCCCATAGTGCTCAGAGCCATTTGAACCATTTTGAACCAGCTTGACCGTTACCCAACGACCAGTCTTATCATAAATGGTACTCTTTTGACACTTACCGTAATAGTTCGTTTAAAATTCTTAGCAGAAGGTTACGACAGTAAATTGTTAATGTATTCAAGTACTGGGTAGTTATAATTAAAGTATAGCTACTCACGGAGCTACAGTGTGGCCTGTGATTATCTTGCGGCAGCGAAATTTGTTAGATATAAACTTGAAAGATACAATACGGAACCGATTTACATTGGAAAAAATTAGCTCCAACTTTTGGCCACCACATGCTAATCTGGCACTGAACACAGTCTGCATGACGGTATGACAACCACACTGTCATTCGGCAAACCATAACGAGATTGAACAATATGGTTAGCGAGAAGAGGACCGTGCGCTGCTGGTGTTACTATTGTATGAGAACGATAGCGATTACAGTGGTGCATAGAGAGCGTATCACCGACAGAAATGTCTGAGAAGAGGCCCGATGTTATTAAAATGCTTAAAGAAGATGCTAATGAAATTTCATCGTCAAAGTGAAGTTCCAAGTGGTACAGTAAACCTGAAGTGAGCTTGATGTGGCACCTGGAAGAGGAAGTCGTCGTATCCCGGTGGAAGTTATTGACGAGGTTGCTGTTGATGTAGCTGACCACGCAGCACGTGCCCCGGGTATTGCTTGTGCTTGTGCAGTGTCGCAATAACTGTGTATCACATGCTCTACAATATGGAAAGCTTTGCCGTCATTTTACACTATTACCTGTACAAGATCCAGAGGGAGCAGCAAGCGAAACCTTCTGAAACGTTTTCAATGTGCTGTTCCGCTTCTTGTGCACAGCGAAACTGATGACATGTTGCCGGTCAATATAGGCTCTGAGCACTATGGGACTTAATTTCTGAGGTCATCAGTCCCCTAGAACTTAGAACTACTTAAACCCAAATAACCTAAGGACATCACATACATCCATGCCCGAGGCAGGATTCGAACCTGCGACCTTAGCGGTCGCGCGGTTCCAGACTGTAGCGCCTAGAACCGCTCGGCGACGACGACCGGCCCGGTCAATATTCTATGGTGTGACGAGGCACAGTTTTCATTACACGGTACAGTGAATACACAACTGTCGAATTCTGGGCACTGTTAAAGCGCGTGTTGTGCGCGAAGAGCCATTGCACTCCCGGTATGTGACTGTGTGGTGGCACATTTATTTTCGGTCCGTTCATCGTTCAAGCGAATACACCCAGATGGGCTGTCAGGGGTATCGTGAGGTCTGCACGTTATCGAGACCTCCTTGTACAGCGTGTGATTCCATCTTTGGGAGAACGCTCCTGCATACAAATCACTGTTCTCATGCAAAATGGGGCAACACCTCATGTCACTCGTCCAGTGAAAGTTCTCCTTAATTCAACCTTCCACGAAGCTGTTTTCTCCAGAAGTTTTCCAGAAGATTACCTGATCTGTATCCAGGTGACATTTAGCTCGGGATACCTAAAAGAACACGTTTCCCATGGACACATTCGGTCTCTACCGGATCTGACGGCCAGTATACAGGATCATGTTGTTCAGATTCCACCGAACTGCGGCGAACAATTGTTGATCACATCGTTTTACGTACTCGGAACCTCGTCGACGTTTTCGGTCCTTATGTGGATCTGATTGTGTAAGCTGCCGTTTGTGATGAAACAATCATTATGACTTTCTCTCTTCAACTTTTTCTGCCCATGTCCCTTTCCTAATCTATTAAATGTGGAAACATTTCTGTACGTCTTCATTGCTCTCACAGCTCCAGATCTGCACCTGGTGGCCAAAACTGGAACTAATTTTTTTCCAGCATAAATCGATTCCGCATTAATACCTACCACGTTTCGCTGCCATATGATAATTACTGCCGACATTGGACCTCTGTGCGAAGCTGCACTTCAATTACAACTAGCCGGTATTTACTGCTCTCATTAGATGAGACTAGGTGGGTGGAACTTAAATAGTTGCACAAAAGAGTTACATTTTTGCACCTGTTATTGTCCTAAGTAGTCACCAGCGTTGTGTAGAACTCGTTGCCGGCGATGTGGAAGGCGTAGTATACCGTTAGCAGAACCTGTTCTGTTGATGGTGCGCATGGACGGTCTAAAGTTATGGTAATTCTCGTGTACGACTGTGATGGTGTTATCCTCCACGGCAGATCTTCAATGCACAGTATTACTGTTCGTTTTCGGAGCATCACCTGCGACGAACTTTGCGAAAGAAGCGACGACACTTCCTGCATAACCCACCCATGATTTTACACGACAATGAGCGGGCACATACAGCGCAAGCTGTGGCTGCTCTGTTCGGTCGATGGGTCTGGGAAGTACTGTACCATCCACTATACTCCCCGGACTTAAGTCCTTGTGACTTTCATTTGATTCCGAAGATGAAGGAACCACTTCGTGACATTCGCTTCAGAACTGTTCCAGCGATTCGACAGGTAGTAGACCGCTCCATTCGTACTATCAACAGAACAGGCTCTAACGATATACTACGTCTTCCACATCGCTGGCAACGGGTTCTACACAACGCTGGTGACTGCTTCGAAGGAGAATAACAGGTGCAAACATGTAACTCGCTTGTATCGGTTGTGAAGAAACAGTTGCCACTACGAACAGGCCCATTCGTCCAGTCAGGCTTATAAAACTAATCTCGAAAGACGCTCCGTACTAGTAACCGAACTCTACGAACTGAGATGCGTTAGTGAAAAAATCACTGCACATCGTCCTCTTAAGTGTAACTGCGTGTTCCGTTACGTTATTCCAAGATAATAAAACCACAGTATAAATCCAAGGTATTACGTTTGCGGCAGTGGAGCCCCAACGAAAAGCTCTAGTATTACGTGAATTAATCCTGGTTAACACAAATAATACTAATAGCTTGACACATACACAAAACCACTCTTCATATGGCCATCTACTTCTAATGACCACGTTGTCGGCGTTAAGCCCTATTACTACATCAATTTTCATATGTTCTCAGCCGAAATAGAAACAAATTTTCTGGTACAGTCACCCGCTGCCTCTTTTTTTAAGTCTGTATCTGAATGCTAAAACCATGAAATACTTTAGAGATTTTGATGTGGTTTCCACTAATATTCTAATTCACAAGAAAAGTTCGTATATATGTTGTATAATTATACTAGTGATTAGTGTGTAATATATGTGTTGTCATCTGTTCCACAATTAGCTGTCTTTTGTAGTAACGATTCGTGGTAATGATGGGAGTTACGAGCTGGTCAGCCATATAGGATGCGGTATCTAGCGGGAAAAGCAGTAAAGTAAACCGCTGCTGCAACTCTAGAGATCAACGAAGCTAAACCAGAATTTGTAAATACACTCCTGGAAATTGAAATAAGAACACCGTGAATTCATTGTCCCAGGAAGGGGAAACTTTATTGACACATTCCTGGGGTCAGATACATCACATGATCACACTGACAGAACCACAGGCACATAGACACAGGCAACAGAGCATGCACAATGTCGGCACTAGTACAGTGTATATCCACCTTTCGCAGCAATGCAGGCTGCTATTCTCCCATGGAGACGATCGTAGAGATGCTGGATGTAGTCCTGTGGTACCAATACTCGCAGAAATCTTTCAAAGAATTCCTGCCCCTGCTATCATGCTGTTTTGCCATGATAAACTCGCGCCATAAATGGTCCTGTTTTTGTTCTGACCAATATTCTTCGGTAAATTTTTGCCTAAATTCTTCGAACGTCATTCGTTCGGTATTTAAATTTATTCCCCAGCGCTTAGCGTCACCTGCTAAGGCGCTAATTACAACGTTTATCTTTTCCTGATCAGACAAGTGCTCAGGAAATACTCTCTCGCAATTTTTGATGAAGTCTAACGGATGCCACCCGTTATGTTTCTTGGCTGGATCGAAGCGTTCCTCGCCTTCTAACAGCTTCGTAATTGGTGCGCCATTACAGACCACACCAGGCCTATCTTTAATTTTGCTCTCTAGATCGAAAATTTTGCCTTGAATTTTCGTACAATTTTGAACACATCCGGTTACTTTTTTACCTAATTCTTTTTCAGTGTCTACAACTACCCTTTTCAACTGAGATATTCCGTATTGACATTCGTTTACGATCTCAGTTTTAAGACCGAAAACTTTTTCGTCTACCTTAGTTTCAACCAGCGGTTCTACTTTCTCTTGGATGTTGAGAATTTCGACATCGAATCTACTGTTAATGTTACCAATTTCCTCCTGCATAGTATCCATATTTTTGTTAATGGTGTCAATTTCAAATTTCATATTATTTACCACAGAACTTAAATTTCCCACTTTTTGTTCTACCTGCTCTATTTGTTTACTAATTCTAATTCCTTGATCTTTGACCTGTGCTTTAATTTGATCAACGTGTGTTTTAAGCTGCTCGTTCTGTGTTTTGATCTGATGGCCCTGTGTTTTGAGTTGCTCGTCAACGTGCGTTTTAAGCTGATCAACCTGATTACCGACTTGTTTTTGAAGCTGATTACTCTGTGTTTTAAGCTGCTCATCAACGTGTGTTTTAAGCTGCTCGTTCTGTGTTTTGAGCTGCTCATCAACGTGTGTTTTAAGCTGCTCATTCTGTCCTACAATTTTTTTGGTTAATTGTTCAAATAAGTCGTTCATATTTAAAATTTTTACACTGTTTTGTTCTACGGAATCCGTGTGTTCCGATTCTACTTCATAAGTTTCTTTCGGTTCTTTCTTTATCTGTGGTGAATCAAATATGTCAGTGGATTCGTTCACGTACCCACTATCATCTACAAAGTCACCCTCTACTTCCTGTTTTGTCCCTTGCTGTGTTCGAGGTGATCGCGACATTTCAATCTGTTCGTTGACGTGTTCATGGTATTGTATGTACGCCAATTGTCTTCCGCTAACGCCATCTGTTATCTGGCCGCGTAAACTCCTGATACTGCAAGCTGAATTCTCCATTTCGCTCGGCACATCTATCCTGTCCCCGTTCTTGTCCATATTGAATGCCAATCACACACACTATTATACTTGACTCACACTGCAGTTTAATTTACTGAACTTTATTGCTATTCGTGCCACTGAACATCCACTGTTCGGTCTTTAGTTTATCACCGACAACAACTGGATGTCCTGTCACCGGGAAGCCACGTGTAACACTTCCGCCCTGCCGGACGTGCGTTAGCTCAATAAAGCCTGTACTGTAATAAGTTCACGGGCTTCACCTTGTAAACAAGGATTTAGTACATAAGTTGACCGCGTGTACCTAATGGAAGCAATTCGGACTTATATTCAGTCAGTAACTACAGTGATGCGTCAAGTAAATGTAAAGTACAATTACGCGTTCGCATGGACAAGAAGTACACACAGCAGATACTACCAATAATTAATAGTACGGTCGCCAGCCTAATTAGGCATTGAGTGAGTTTTTCCCTGTACAAGTAATAGCATATTCAAGCATAATGAAACGTAGTAATGTTGCGTTTTATAGCAAAATTTAGAACCAGAAAGAATCTACTGAACTAAGGTTTTCTTCTTTTGTACTAATTTGAATGAGCTAAACTTACACAACACCACACAGCAATGATTACTACGAGCTGCACTTTGTATATTGATCAGAATGAAATCGGGCATAGATTACCCTAGAATCAGCAATTTTGAAAACACACATACAATGTCACTATTAAAATTGGAAAAAACACTAATATACTTAGGTTTAATATAGAAATTAATTTTACTGTTCAATTCTGATCAGTACACTTCAAAATGTGCAAGAATAAGCAAGAGAATGGGGGGGCCCTGAAACTGTTACGGTCGTTATACTGAAACTAGTAAGTCCTGAAGGCACATTAACACTCAAAGTTATCAACCTATGGATTACTATTCTTTTGTCACGCTTCTGGAGTAATTGACTAACATTCTTTCAGTCTCAAATGAATTCAATAACATTGCTAGCTCAATTCAAAATTTATCTTTCAATTTAATCACACTGATATTCTTTACTAACATTTACATTTGCACTCCTATCCTTGAACGTCTTTATAACATAAATTGGTCTGCAGATAATTTAGTACTAACTGTAACTTTCAATTCAGGATACTCGGGTTGCACAATATAAGGTAAGGACCCTGTCTAGGTCAATGATAAGGATAAGTGATGTCTAAGGCAATTCTGGTAAAAGTCACATTATTATTGAACAGTTAGAACAGTTTCAACACTGGTCCACACAGATACACTTCTAAAGATGAAATAAACGTTTGACCTGTGCACGTCGGTACGGCGGATGGCGGGCAGCGAGATAGCGGGCAGCACAGCACACATACAAGCACGGCTAAGGCTCTCACAGTATCGGCACTTTCATTCTTCTTAGCGTCGTAATCTTTCCAGTTTTGTGCCTGAGAATATAGCCATGCCAAGTAGTCGACGGTATCGGACCATCCGAGGCTCAATGGAATCTACTTTTCCTAGATAGCCTCCTCGGTACAGTACTTGTTCCTCTGACCGATGCCCAACTCCGACTGTTCCACTGAGCCCGTTGTGCCGAACCGCGCCAGTGTGCGTTTTCCCGCACTCGCCTGCATCCACCTTTTCCCGCGCCCCTACAGGTAGGGTATTCACCACAGGTTTTCTACTACACGTATTCTAATGCATTACCTACGTATGGACCAAGTGTTTAAATTACAATTTACACATTTTACAATAGTTTTAACATTAAATACATTTTCCTTTGGTTATCAAATTGCTTAAAATCTAACATAAGTAATGACATTCATTTCAAAAGTTGTGTACAGTTTCTTTAACATGACACGAAAAGAAAAAATCTAAAAAAATATTTACATTATTTCACATAAATTCAGAAAGAAACATTTATCTAAATACATAAAGAAAAAAATTATTATAGGTACATTATTGTTACACATGCCCCTGTTTCCAGAAAATTTTCTTAAGTCCAAATTTTATGGGAACACTAAATTTAACAATGATACAATGGTTCTGAGTCTTTACGTAAAAGTTCAAGAAGATTTACACTACATATTTCCTTCCACTCACTGTATATAGGTTCACACTATTTTAATATATTAAGACCAATATCTTGTTATTTATTTAAGTGCCTTTTGCACAGTCCCACTTCCCATTCTAACATTACTAAAATATCAATTTAATCATTTTTTCCCAAATTTCTTAAAGAAATAATTTAAAATTCTGGAATGCAAACATTTAACTACAAAACCAAATGCATATTCCTTATACACTATAGGATAATTTGTCGCTGATTGCTTTGAATAGCAGTCCATTTCCTAATTTACTAGACAAAACACACAAACAAAATTTTCAGAAAATTAACTACACATATTTACTGCCTATTATGTGGATTTGGGCAGTCCATTTCACTTCATATTGTCACATCCTTTGGATTACATCTACTATTTTCCATCGACTATATATCTGCCCTCATTGGTATTTGGCAGTCCTTCCTATTCTGGTTCATACACTGCCCATTTTCATTTTTGACAGTTCCACCTGTTATCTGTCTGAAAGCATTTACCCTTTCCTTTCAGTCCTTTTCTCCATACATTTTTATAGTTACAATACAATTGGTAATCTGAAACTCACATAACTACATTAGTAAACTTTCAATGGTATACAGGCATTTACAAAGAATAGTTACATTTGAAACAATTTGTGTTCAGCATAAGATACAGCACAATTACTCGTTTCTGGGAACATATAATTTCAGATCCACTATATTTCTTACACCTAAAGGTCTTTTGGATTTTGGGTAGATTAGGTAGTAAGCATTTTCGTGTGGAATGTTCTGTATTATATATGGTCCATTATAGATATATTTATATTTTGAAATTTCATGGTTTAGTTCACTAGATTTTTCGTGGGTTCTCAGAAGAACATTATCTCCAATTTTAAATTTTGAAACTTTTAGATTCTTATCGTGTCTTCTAGATCTAGATTCGGCTCTTTGCTTTGCCCTTTTTATTACCAATTCTTTCTTTTGATACAATCCCAAACTTGTACAAGGTGGAAACTCTAATTTTTCTTCAATTAAACTTTTACTACTTCTATCTAACAAAATTTCTTCCGGTGGGAACCCTGTAGTTTCATGATGTAATGTGTTCATGACATTCTCAAAATCCGATATGAATCTGCCCCAGGCTCTAATTCAACAAACACTAATTCACTTTCAAATAACACTGAGCTACAGTAACTATAAAGTCATGCATAATATTAATAATATCTACAAATACAGCATCCTGCCCCTGCTCGTCTCTTTACTAACAAGGCAGCCTTTTGTGGTTCATAAAACAGTCACTCAAGTCTGGTGGCTTCTTAGGCCTCTGGAGTTCAAAGTCTTTGCTCACTTGAACTCTTCGAAAAATAAACACTGAGTCGTCAGGCGGCTCTTTCTTTCTTTGTTCAGTCACAACATCTGGATTCTGTTTTGACACTTCGTCATTGTTAGGTACAATATCGTACTTAACTACATCCTCTTTGATTTCACTGATTTTTTCATACCCTCTTTCGGTAAAAGTATATTCACTTTCTTTTACCCCGAAAAATTCATCTTCACTAGAGTCATCACTACTTTCTTCCTCCACATCAGATTCATTTAAGTACGCTACTTTTGCACAACAGGGAAAGATAGTATATTCAATTTTGTCTATATTTACGTATATTTCATCATCTGAACTATCGTCAGAATCCGACCATTCCGGATCGCTATCAGGTTCTAACATAAAGGCTTTTCTGAGACAGGCACTAAGATCTTCCTCGGTATTGTTATCAGGCTTAGATTTTAATTCAATCTCCTCTTTTGGTGAAACGGCCTCATCATCAGCTTTATTTACCTCTACTGTGACTTCATATTCAGTGTAATCCTCGTGGACTTTAATTACTTTCAGGTAATCTCATCTATTGTTTCCTTTGCCACGGAATTATCACTCGTAAAATTTTATTTACCTCTACTGCTACGTTCGCCCCTACTGCTGCCGTATTGCTAGCGGCTTCTCTCTGAACAGATGTTCCACTAGGCTGGGCCGTTGCCCTCTGATGCTCCACTCGCCCGTTAACCTGGAGCTTTCTGTGCGGCATAGATGACTCATGCTCGCTCGCACCTGACGCTTGTCTTGCCACAACACGTTGCTTCGTTTCACGCCTGTCTCTAACCTGTCTCATTACATTACGGTCGGTCCGGTATCTGTTCTTACATCGGGGCCGGTAAGTAT
This sequence comes from Schistocerca cancellata, assembly GCF_023864275.1. NCBI lineage: Eukaryota > Metazoa > Arthropoda > Insecta > Orthoptera > Acrididae > Schistocerca > Schistocerca cancellata. The sequence continues at coordinate 615,650,585 of NC_064629.1, forward strand.
TGTCCGCTTCCGTTTGGCCCGCAACGTTCGCGGAAATTAGTTTCCCGCGTCGTTATTATTTTGCGCGGCATACCCTCTACCGCGACCTTGATAATTTCCCCTGCCTCTTCCTCTCTGTATCATATTGACGCGAAATCCATCGCCGTCATTTCTTTCGTCATTGTGTCGGTTATTATGGTTACCAAAATTTTGATAATTGGCACGACTTGCGCGCCAATGGTCTTCGTCTTCGACCCTTTCCAGAAATGCTTGGAAGCTACGATGGTTGCTTCCTACATACCTCTTGGAATCTTCTGGGAGCTTTTTATACAGTTCCCAGATAATTTCTGAATCTGATCTTCGGCCTTTTAAATGTGTCAATTTCCGGTACCAATACTCGCAGAAATCTTTCAAAGAATTCCTGCCCCTGCTATCATGCTGTTTTGCCATGATAAACTCGCGCCATAAATGGTCCTGTTTTTGTTCTGACCAATATTCTTCGGTAAATTTTTGCCTAAATTCTTCGAACGTCATTCGTTCGGTATTTAAATTTATTCCCCAGCGCTTAGCGTCACCTGCTAAGGCGCTAATTACAACGTTTATCTTTTCCTGATCAGACAAGTGCTCAGGAAATACTCTCTCGCAATTTTTGATGAAGTCTAACGGATGCCACCCGTTATGTTTCTTGGCTGGATCGAAGCGTTCCTCGCCTTCTAACAGCTTCGTAATTGGTGCGCCATTACAGACCACACCAGGCCTATCTTTAATTTTGCTCTCTAGATCGAAAATTTTGCCTTGAATTTTCGTACAATTTTGAACACATCCGGTTACTTTTTTACCTAATTCTTTTTCAGTGTCTACAACTACCCTTTTCAACTGAGATATTCCGTATTGACATTCGTTTACGATCTCAGTTTTAAGACCGAAAACTTTTTCGTCTACCTTAGTTTCAACCAGCGGTTCTACTTTCTCTTGGATGTTGAGAATTTCGACATCGAATCTACTGTTAATGTTACCAATTTCCTCCTGCATAGTATCCATATTTTTGTTAATGGTGTCAATTTCAAATTTCATATTATTTACCACAGAACTTAAATTTCCCACTTTTTGTTCTACCTGCTCTATTTGTTTACTAATTCTAATTCCTTGATCTTTGACCTGTGCTTTAATTTGATCAACGTGTGTTTTAAGCTGCTCGTTCTGTGTTTTGATCTGATGGCCCTGTGTTTTGAGTTGCTCGTCAACGTGCGTTTTAAGCTGATCAACCTGATTACCGACTTGTTTTTGAAGCTGATTGCTCTGTGTTTTAAGCTGCTCATCAACGTGTGTTTTAAGCTGCTCGTTCTGTGTTTTGAGCTGCTCATCAACGTGTGTTTTAAGCTGCTCATTCTGTCCTACAATTTTTTTGGTTAATTGTTCAAATAAGTCGTTCATATTTAAAATTTTTACACTGTTTTGTTCTACGGAATCCGTGTGTTCCGATTCTACTTCATAAGTTTCTTTCGGTTCTTTCTTTATCTGTGGTGAATCAAATATGTCAGTGGATTCGTTCACGTACCCACTATCATCTACAAAGTCACCCTCTACTTCCTGTTTTGTCCCTTGCTGTGTTCGAGGTGATCGCGACATTTCAATCTGTTCGTTGACGTGTTCATGGTATTGTATGTACGCCAATTGTCTTCCGCTAACGCCATCTGTTATCTGGCCGCGTAAACTCCTGATACTGCAAGCTGAATTCTCCATTTCGCTCGGCACATCTATCCTGTCCCCGTTCTTGTCCATATTGAATGCCAATCACACACACTATTATACTTGACTCACACTGCAGTTTAATTTACTGAACTTTATTGCTATTCGTGCCACTGAACATCCACTGTTCGGTCTTTAGTTTATCACCGACAACAACTGGATGTCCTGTCACCGGGAAGCCACGTGTAACACTTCCGCCCTGCCGGACGTGCGTTAGCTCAATAAAGCCTGTACTGTAATAAGTTCACGGGCTTCACCTTGTAAACAAGGATTTAGTACATAAGTTGACCGCGTGTACCTAATGGAAGCAATTCGGACTTATATTCAGTCAGTAACTACAGTGATGCGTCAAGTAAATGTAAAGTACAATTACGCGTTCGCATGGACAAGAAGTACACACAGCAGATACTACCAATAATTAATAGTACGGTCGCCAGCCTAATTAGGCATTGAGTGAGTTTTTCCCTGTACAAGTAATAGCATATTCAAGCATAATGAAACGTAGTAATGTTGCGTTTTATAGCAAAATTTAGAACCAGAAAGAATCTACTGAACTAAGGTTTTCTTCTTTTGTACTAATTTGAATGAGCTAAACTTACACAACACCACACAGCAATGATTACTACGAGCTGCACTTTGTATATTGATCAGAATGAAATCGGGCATAGATTACCCTAGAATCAGCAATTTTGAAAACACACATACAATGTCACTATTAAAATTGGAAAAAACACTAATATACTTAGGTTTAATATAGAAATTAATTTTACTGTTCAATTCTGATCAGTACACTTCAAAATGTGCAAGAATAAGCAAGAGAATGGGGGGGCCCTGAAACTGTTACGGTCGTTATACTGAAACTAGTAAGTCCTGAAGGCACATTAACACTCAAAGTTATCAACCTATGGATTACTATTCTTTTGTCACGCTTCTGGAGTAATTGACTAACATTCTTTCAGTCTCAAATGAATTCAATAACATTGCTAGCTCAATTCAAAATTTATCTTTCAATTTAATCACACTGATATTCTTTACTAACATTTACATTTGCACTCCTATCCTTGAACGTCTTTATAACATAAATTGGTCTGCAGATAATTTAGTACTAACTGTAACTTTCAATTCAGGATACTCGGGTTGCACAATATAAGGTAAGGACCCTGTCTAGGTCAATGATAAGGATAAGTGATGTCTAAGGCAATTCTGGTAAAAGTCACATTATTATTGAACAGTTAGAACAGTTTCAACACTGGTCCACACAGATACACTTCTAAAGATGAAATAAACGTTTGACCTGTGCACGTCGGTACGGCGGATGGCGGGCAGCGAGATAGCGGGCAGCACAGCACACATACAAGCACGGCTAAGGCTCTCACAGTATCGGCACTTTCATTCTTCTTAGCGTCGTAATCTTTCCAGTTTTGTGCCTGAGAATATAGCCATGCCAAGTAGTCGACGGTATCGGACCATCCGAGGCTCAATGGAATCCACTTTTCCTAGATAGCCTCCTCGGTACAGTACTTGTTCCTCTGACCGATGCCCAACTCCGACTGTTCCACTGAGCCCGTTGTGCCGAACCGCGCCAGTGTGCGTTTTCCCGCACTCGCCTGCATCCACCTTTTCCCGCGCCCCTACAGGTAGGGTATTCACCACAGGTTTTCTACTACACGTATTCTAATGCATTACCTACGTATGGACCAAGTGTTTAAATTACAATTTACACATTTTACAATAGTTTTAACATTAAATACATTTTCCTTTGGTTATCAAATTGCTTAAAATCTAACATAAGTAATGACATTCATTTCAAAAGTTGTGTACAGTTTCTTTAACATGACACGAAAAGAAAAAATCTAAAAAAATATTTACATTATTTCACATAAATTCAGAAAGAAACATTTATCTAAATACATAAAGAAAAAAATTATTATAGGTACATTATTGTTACACACTATTCAGTGTCCCCTCGACGATCACCAGTGGTGTACGGCCAGTGTAGGAGATCGCTCCCCACACCATGATGCCGGGTGTTGGCCCTGTGTGCCTCGGTCCTATGCAGTCCTGATTGTGGCGCTCACCTGCACGGCGCCAAACACGCATACGACCATCATTAGCACCAAGGCAGAAGCGACTCTCATCGCTGAAGACGACACGTCTCCATTCGTCCCTCCATTCACGCCTGTCGCGACACCACTGGAGGCGGGCTGCACGATGTTGGGGCGTGAGCGGAAGACGGCCTAACGGTGTGCGGGACCGTAGCCCAGCTTCGTGGAGACGGTTGCGAATGGTCCTCGCCGATACCCCAGGAGCAACAGTGTCCCTAATTTGCTGGGAAGTGGCGGTGCGGTCCCCTACGGCACTGCGTAGGATCCTACGGTCTTCTACATCTACATCTACATTTATACTCCGCAAGCCACCCAACGGTGTGTGGCGGAGGGCACTTTACGTGCCACTGTCATTATCTCCCTTTCCTGTTCCAGTCGCGTATGGTTCGCGGGAAGAACGACTGTCTGAAAGCCTCTGTGCGCGCTCTAATCTCTCTAATTTTACATTCGTGATCTCGTCGGGAGGTATAAGTAGGGGGAAGCAATATATTCGATACCTCATCCAGAAACGCACCCTCTCGAAACCTGGCGAGCAAGCTACACCGCGATGCAGAGCGCCTCTCTTGCAGAGTCTGCCACTTGAGTTTGTTAAACATCTCCGTAACGCTATCACGGTTACCAAATAACCCTGTGACGAAACGCGCCGCTCTTCTTTGGATCTTCTCTATCTCCTCCGTCAACCCGATCTGGTACGGATCCCACACTGATGAGCAATACTCAAGTATAGGTCGAACGAGTGTTTTGTAAGCCACCTCCTTTGTTGATGGACTACATTTTCTAAGGACTCTCCCAATGAATCTCAACCTGGTACCCGCCTTACCAACAATTAATTTTATATGATCATTCCACTTCAAATCGTTCCGCACGCATACTCCCAGATATTTTACAGAAGTAACTGCTACCAGTGTTTGTTCCGCTATCATATAATCATACAATAAAGGATCCTTCTTTCTATGTATTCGCAATACATTACATTTGTCTATGTTAAGGGTCAGTTGCCACTCCCTGCACCAAGTGCCTATCCGCTGCAGATCTTCCTGCATTTCGCTACAATTTTCTAATGCTGCAACTTCTCTGTATACTACAGCATCATCCGCGAAAAGCCGCATGGAACTTCCGACACTATCTACTAGGTCATTTATATATATTGTGAAAAGCAATGGTCCCATAACACTCCCCTGTGGCACGCCAGAGGTTACTTTAACGTCTGTAGATGTCTCTCCATTGAGAACAACATGCTGTGTTCTGTTTGCTAAAAACTCTTCAATCCAGCCACACAGCTGGTCTGATATTCCGTAGGCTCTTACTTTGTTTATCAGACGACAGTGCGGAACTGTATCGAACGCCTTCCGGAAGTCAAGGAAAATGGCATCTACCTGGGAGCCTGTATCTAATATTTTCTGGGTTTCATGAACAAATAATGCGAGTTGGGTTTCACACGATCGCTGTTTCCGGAATCCATGTTGATTCCTACATAGTAGATTCTGAGTTTCCAAAAACGACATGATACTCGAGCAAAAGACATGTTCTAAAATTCTACAACAGATCGACGTCAGAGAGATAGGTCTATAGTTTTGCGCATCTGCTCGACGACCCTTCTTGAAGACTGGGACTACCTGTGCTCTTTTCCAATCATTTGGAACCTTCTGTTCCTCTAGAGACTTGCGGTACACGGCTGTTAGAAGGGGGGCAAGTTCTTTCGCGTACTCTGTGTAGAATCGAATTGGTATCCCGTCAGGTCCAGTGGAGTTTCCTCTGTTGAGTGATTCCAGTTGCTTTTCTATTCCTTGGACACTTATTTCAATGTCAGCCATTTTTTCGTTGGTGCGAGGATTTAGAGAAGGAACTGCAGTGCGGTCTTCCTCTGTGAAACAGCTTTGGAAAAAGGTGTTTAGTATTTCAGCTTTACGCTTGTCATCCTCTGTTTCAATGCCATCATCATCCCAGAGTGTCTGGACATGATGTTTCGAGCCACTTACTGATTTAACGTAAGACCAGAACTTCCTAGGATTTTCTGTCAAGTCGGTACCTAGTATTTTACTTTCGAATTCACTGAACGCTTCACGCATAGCCCTCCTTACGCTAACTTTGACATCGTTTAGCTTCTGTTTGTCTGAGAGGTTTTGGCTGCGTTTAAACTTGGAGTGAAGCTCTCTTTGCTTTCGCAGTAGTTTCCTAACATTGTTGTTGTACCACGGTAGGTTTTTCCCGTCCCTCACAGTTTTGCTCGGCACGTACCTGTCTAAAACGCATTTAACGGTTGCCTTGAACTTTTTCCATAAACACTCAACATTGTCAGTGTCGGAACAGAAATTTTCGTTTTGATCTGTTAGGTAGTCTGAAATCTGCCTTCTATTACTCTTGCTAAACAGATAAACCTTCCTCCCTTTTTTTATATTCCTATTAACTTCCATATTCAGGGATGCTGCAACGGCCTTATGATCACTGATTCCCTGTTCTGCGCTTACAGAGTCGAAAAGTTCGGGTCTGTTTGTTATCAGTAGGTCCAAGATGTTATCTCCACGAGTCGGTTCTCTGTTTAATTGCTCGAGGTAATTTTCGGATAGTGCACTCAGTATAATGTCACTCGGCGTGCATCTGTGCGTCGCTGCGGTCCGGTCCCAGGTCGACGGGCACGTGCACCTTCCGCCGACCACTGGCGACAACATCGATGTACTGTGGAGACCTCACGCCCCACGTGTTGAGCAATTCGGCGGTACGTCCACCCGGCCTACCGCATGCCCACTATACGCCCTCGCTCAAAGTCCGTCAACTGCACATACGGTTCACGTCCACGCTGTCGCGGCATGCTACCAGTGTTAAAGACTACGATGGAGCTCCGTATGCCACGGCAAACTGGCTGACACTGACGGCGGCGGTGCACAAATGCTGCGCAGCTAGCGCCATTCGACGGCCAACACCGCGGTTCCTGGTGTGTCCGCTGTGCCGTGCGTGTGATTATTGCTTGTACAGCCCTCTCGCAGTGTCCGGAGCAAGTATGGTGGGTCTGACACACCGGTGTCAATGTGTTCTTTTTTCCATTTCCAGGAGTGTATATGGAGGAGTTATAAATTAAAGTGTGTGCTTCGTGTTTGTGTCTGCAAGTGAAAGCTAATCTCAGGGACTACTATAGGGATTTGGGTACTGTTTTCACTAACAGATACTGATTCACGAGAAACGTTTGTGCATTTAATTTTTTACCGCTACGCTAGAGATATAGTCCAGCTGTTGACACTTAGCGCTACCAGTGTGAAGACAGGACAACACTGTAAACACCACTCAAAGATTATGCCTAAGGCCTGTTCCATTTATTTGGGTACTGCATACAAGGCTACAAAAGGAGCGATCCATAACTGAAGGACATGAGATCAGCATGTCACCAGTCTCTCCAGCCGTTATTGAAAGCAGATGGATCCTGATGATGCCACTACCTGTTTCTTCAAGGACACCCTCATAGGCATCTGAAACTGAGTGGACCCTGTCCCACAGTTCCTTATCTCAGAAAGAATCTGAGGTATAGGGAATTCGATTCAGTTCCTGTTGCACCACAGGCAAAGACGTTAACCATTCGACTACGGATACGATTAGAAAAAAAAGTTCTGTTTAAAAAATATAAATCGTTGCTGCAATTCTATGGAAGTGAAATAAGTGAACAATGTCCATAATTCCATAGAAAGATTAACGTTTCTTACAGTGCCTATCTAAATATATATTCCCTTTACTTATATTTTGTAAGATACAGCGAAAAATACCTTTGTTTATTACGTCATGTTGGTGGTAGCTGTGAATGAAAGCAGGGATAATACACTCCTGGAAATTGAAAAAAGAACACATTGACACCGGTGTGTCAGACCCACCATACTTGCTCCGGACACTGCGAGAGGGCTGTACAAGCAATGATCACACGCACGGCACAGCGGACACACCAGGAACCGCGGTGTTGGCCGTCAAATGGCGCTAGCTGCGCAGCATTTGTGCACCGCCGCCGTCAGTGTCAGCCAGTTTGCCGTGGCATACGGAGCTCCATCGCAGTCTTTAACACTGGTAGCATGCCGCGACAGCGTGGACGTGAACCATATGTGCAGTTGACGGACTTTGAGCGAGGGCGTATAGTGGGCATGCGGGAGGCCGGGTGGACTTACCGCCGAATTGCTCAACACGTGGGGCGTGAGGTCTCCACAGTACATCGGTGTTGTCGCCAGTGGTCGGCGGAAGGTGCACGTGCCCGTCGACCTGGCACCGGACCGCAGCGACGCACGGATGCACGCCAAGACCGTAGGATCCTACGCAGTGCCGTAGGGGACCGCACCGCCACTTCCCAGCAAATTAGGGACACTGTTGCTCCTGGGGTATCGGCGAGGACCATTCGCAACCGTCTCCATGAAGCTGGGCTACGGTCCCGCACACCGTTAGGCCGTCTTCCGCTCACGCCCCAACATCGTGCAGCCCGCCTCCAGTGGTGTCGCGACAGGCGTGAATGGAGGGACGAATGGAGACGTGTCGTCTTCAGCGATGAGAGTCGCTTCTGCCTTGGTGCCAATGATGGTCGTATGCGTGTTTGGCGCCGTGCAGGTGAGCGCCACAATCAGGACTGCATACGACCGAGGCACACAGGGCCAACACCCGGCATCATGGTGTGGGGAGCGATCTCCTACACTGGCCGTACACCACTGGTGATCGTCGAGGGGACACTGAATAGTGCACGGTACATCCAAACCGTCATCGAATCCATCGTTCTACCATTCCTAGACCGGCAAGGGAACTTGCTGTTCCAACAGGACAATGCACGTCCGCATGTATCCCGTGCCACCCAACGTGCTCTAGAAGGTGTAAGTCAACTACCCTGGCCAGCAAGATCTCCGGATCTGTCCCCCATTGAGCATGTTTGGGACTCTATGAAGCGTCGTCTCACGCGGTCTGCACGTCCAGCACGAACTCTGGTCCAACTGCGGCGCCAGGTGGAAATGGCATGGCAAGCCGTTCCACAGGACTACATCCAGCATCTCTACGATCGTCTCCATGGGAGAATAGCAGCCTGCATTGCTGCGAAAGGTGGATATACACTGTACTAGTGCCGACATTGTGCATGCTCTGTTGCCTGTGTCTATGTGCCTGTGGTTCTGTCAGTGTGATCATGTGATGTATCTGACCCCAGGAATGTGTCAATAAAGTTTCCCCTTCCTGGGACAATGAATTCACGGTGTTCTTATTTCAATTTCCAGGAGTGTATGTCTTTAGAACCTGAGGCTGGCGGTATAAATAGAGCGGAGTTACAAGTTAGCATTATATGACCAAGCGTCACTTTCCAAGCCAGCCCGAAAATTGCCTGTAGCTTAAAACATTATACCTCGTCACCTCACAGTTTCTTCTCAGTCTCATGACGACTGATAACGTAATTCATGGATTACCCTTGTCGATGGTCTATCTTTCGTGTTACGAAGATTCATGGATTACCCTTGTCGATGGTCTATCTTTCGTGTTACGAAGATAGGATCTGAGACATTTTGCAACATTTCCTATGACTCCATAACATTCATATTTATTTAAAATTACGCATTTAACTCTTTCTTCACATGACGCAGAAAGTACCAGCACTCTGTAATTAATTTTCTAATAAAATACTACATTCTGTTAGTATATGTGAGTAATCTTCCCAATTCCAGTACTGCATAGACGCCTAATATTATTTAGGAACGTTTAAATTCTTATTATAAACAACGTAACCTAAAAATTTTGGGAATACTGCAGAAATGAAACTGGATGGAGGTTAGATCATTATTGGTGTCTTTCACGTACAGAGTGTTAAGCTGTGGCCTTATGGTAGTCATTTCACCAATTCATAAAACTCACATCTATTTGTTATACCAGTTATTGAGGAGTGGAACCGATTTTGGGAGTCGTTCACTGTGTGCATAGAAACAGAGGAATTAGAATATAGACGAAGTTCTCTCTCAGTAAATCCCTGGAAATAGAAATATAGCACAATACAGATATGTGGCAGCCAACTGCTATGATCAGTTAGAAGCGAAACTTCTAAAAAGTTAATACAGAGTTAGACATTTAAAATTCTCTTGGTTGATTATGCACTTTTTGCCGAACTATTTTCCTTTCTAGCCACAGCGCAAACCCTGAATCGACATAGGTGTTGCATGACTGGGCCCGTATACAGAACATATTGTTGTTTAGATTCCAGTCAGGGTATTCAAATATCCATGGTTTCAATAAGACACTTCAGTCGCCCAATACTGCCACTCCTGAGTTGTTCTCCCATTCTTGACCATTGCGAAAATGTGATACGTTTCATGAATCGAGGAAGAGGATAACGTAATCACTTCTTTCTTTTTCTCTTACTTGATTTTCCATACAGCTAACAAAATAAGCTTTGCGCGGAAAGCTTTGCAGGGAAAGATAATAAGGTTCGTTGAATCCCCACCACAGACACGTTCAACAGGACATCTGTGTTTGAGCCACATTTCGATAAAGAAATGTAATTTTTAACCGAATATTTCAAATGCATATACAGGGTGTTACAAAAAGGTACGGCCAAACTTTCAGGAAACATTCCTCACACACAAATAAAGAAAAGATGTGATGTGGACATGTGTCCGGAAACGCTTAATTTCCGTGTTAGAGCTCATTTTAGTTTCTTCCACCTACGCTCAATGGAGCACGGTATCATGATTTCATACGGGATACTCTACCTGTGCTGCTAGAACATGTGCCTTTACAAGTACGACACAACATGTGGTTCATGCACGATGGAGCTCCTGCACATTTCAGTCGAAGTGTTCGTACGCTTCTCAGGAACAGATTTGGTGACCGATGGGTTGGTAGAGGCGGACCAATTCCATGGCCTCCACGCTCTCCTGACCTCAACCCTCTTTACTTTCATTTATGGGGGCATTTGAAAGCTCTTGTCTACACAACCCCGGTACCAAATGTAGAAACTCTTCGTGCTCGTATTGTGGACGGCTGACGCCATTCTCCAGGGCTGCATCAGCGTATCAGGGATTCCATGCGACGGAGGGTGGATGCATGTATCCTCGCTAAAGGAGGACATTTTGAACATTTCCTGTAACAAAGTGTTTGAAGTCACGCTGGTACGTTCTGTTGCTGTGTGTTTCCATTCCATGATTAATGTGACTTGAAGAGAAGTAATAAAATGGGCTCTATCATGGAAAGTAAGCGTTTCCGGACACATGTCCACATAACGTATTTTCTTTCTTTGTGTGCGAGGAATATTTCCTGAAAGTTTGGCCGTACCTTTTCGTAACACCCTGTATAGATCCACACAGTACTGCTTCCAAAGCAAGGTGAAACGTGATTTTTTTCTTCGGAACGTGCCCATACTACCATATCTACGCTGGAAATGTTATACTACAGTGTTTTTTTGACAGTTCAGAATATACATCACATCCTCCTACAGTACTTACACGTACTACCTTACCGTACCGTTTTCAGTTACTGACTTAAAAACAGCCGTCACCAACTGCACGTTTCAGACTGAACGTCTTTCAAATGTGTATACAGTGGCAATAATTAGCGCTATCATCTGTATTCTTCCTATCCTTAGAGTTTGCAACTTTATATTAAGTCCTCATTTTATGCCTCAGCCGTCAAGTACTTTTTGTCTCAAGAACTTATCGTCTTAGTCAGTTCAGGCAAGAACCATATCTCTGTAATCTGGGGTAGGAAAGGTAAGGGGGCACTTGCTGAGAAATCGACCAAATGTGAAAGAAAATTAGCTCGTAAACTGCCAATGAGAAAGAAAGTGAAACAAAAATATGCAAGAACTAACAAACAGGTACCAACAAACTTTTATGACATTTTTTCGCAAAAGGAGAAGAAAGTTTATTATTAGCAAATGGGTTTTGAAACGCTTCATTTTCATGTGAGAATTCATTTTCTACATGTCTTCATAGTACGTGGAACGCACACGGGAACAGAAAGTTCCAACATAACAAGTGAAGCTCTTTCTTGCTGTGAATGTTCAAAGTGCTCTCTTGGTTTTAATCCTTAGATTCATCGCCAGGGTTTTGTGCTTCATTTCACCTAAGGATATGCAGTCACCCGAATTGGGTGTATTGTCAAGCGATTGACTTCATTGCCTTCCTTCAAGGTATCATTTACTGTTTAGGTGATCATTACGGATTTGTTGAGTAGTTGACTGGTTACTATTGTTCATCATAGACTTGGTTTTACGGCAGAGTGTACTCGAATGAAGAGTTGGCAGCCGCTAGTTTGATGTGCGCATTAGCATACGATAATGGCCACTCCGCTCAGCTTTTATATCGGAACTGACTCCACAATGTAGATAACTCAACAGGAGGAGTGATTACAAAACGAAGGTGGCTCGTTACGATCCTACCTGCTACTTGCGGCTAAGGGAGGCATACACTGACGAGCCTAACCTATTTTATAGGTTGTCGGTCTTTGGAAAGAAGTATTTACCATTAGCTGTCTAGGCACAGGTCATACAATTCCAGTAAATGGCGGGCAGCTGATTGGCGTGCGCGGTGACGGCACCCGATGGCGACACAGACGAGTTCCATAGGATTTACATCAGGTGGATTTGGTCACCGAGACATCAACGTAAGTTTACTATAATGCTCCTGAAACCATTGCAGCACGGTTCTTGCTCCGAGACACGGGCAGTTGTACTCCTGAAAGATGACATCGCCGCCGGGTAAGAGAGCAAGCATGAAGTGATGCAGGTGGTTCGCAGCTGTCAGCATGTCTTCGATTACAACCATAGGTCCTACGCAAGTACAGGAGAATGTCTCCGATAGCATAATACTGCTCCCACCAGCCTGTATCCGTGGCGCGCTGCACGTTTCGAGCCGTGGAGAAGACCCTCGACCTAACGCAGCAAAAATGGGAGTCACCCGAAGAGCCGATATGTTTTTATTGATCGACGGTCGAATCGCGATGGTTCCGTGACTACTGCAATCGTAACAGACGATGTCGTTGGGTCAACATATAGACACGTAGGAGTTGTCTGCTCAAAAAAATGGTTCAAATGGCTCTGAGCACTATGGGACTTAACATCTATGGTCATCAGTCCCCTAGAACTTAGAACTACTTAAACCCAACTAACCTAAGGACATCACACAACACCAAGTCATCACGAAGCAGAGAAAAAACCTGACCCCGCCGGGAATCGAAGTTGTCTGCTGCGGAGCTCCATGTTAAAAAATGCACTTGCGAGTGCACCAGTGTCTTGCTCTTTCGGCAGACGCCACAAATCACCATCTATCCCGACGAGCCTCCGAACTCCACCTTCTGTGAAGAGTCGTGGACGTCAAACCATTTAACGCCAGTGGTTGTTTCACTGTCCTACTGCTCTGCGTAGATGCTCGCGACAGCAGCACGTGAACATTCGACCTGCTTCGTCGTTTTCGAGATGCTCGTTCACAAGCTCTGATTAATAATAACCTGCCCTTTGTCAAAGTCGCTTATCTCAGTGGGTTTCCCCAATTGCAGCCCATGTATTTGCAAGGGTAATCCTCCGTCCGTGTCTGTTCCGCTTACATACTTTTGTGACCGCGTAACATGCCCACAAACGCCTCTTGGTGTCATCCAACGTCGCCGTTGGCAGAGGCCATAACGTTTTGCTTATCACTGTAAAACATCTGTAACTGAAACAGTTTGTTATTCACACAGTTGTCACCTATTTTAGTGTCATCATAAAAGAAATGCCTGAAACAAGTAATGGATGGTGACATGACTATCTGGTAAGTATTGCATGATAACTTGCTGTGTACACACCCTTTACAGCTTATATAGGCATTATCCGAAGCTCATTTTCTTGCAATTGTGCATTTACCTGTATCGCTTAATCAACATAGAGTCAACACGCATTTGGATCCAGTTGTGCTTTTCGTGAATGATCAAGTGCAAATTTACACAGTCATGACGTATTGACTGACTGTTGAAATACGCCATCAACAAAGATATTCTGTCAATGTTTGGACCGTTACTGTGGATGACTATTTTTTAGGACTTCGCGTTCTTCCACCTGCACTCCACATCTATAATTACATACATACAGCACAAGTAACTATACAGCGCATAGGAGAGAGTAAATCATATCAATATTATCGATTTTAATTTTTATTCCTTTCTAGTCATTTGACTGTCTACGTGCCTGTACGTGCCCACTCGTCCAATATAGGGTGCCTAGGAAAATGCTTTCTCGGATCGATAGACAACAATTCAAGCAAATTGTATTAAAGGAGTTTATTATGGTAAGCTAAACTGACAATATTTAACTTTGCGTGTTCACAAAGGTGTGTTGCAAGCAAATGGCGACATGCAAACAATGTCCTTCGGTATATACAATATCAATGAAAGCAAAAAAATTTAGTTCGTAAGTCACTGCTGTAGCGTTTCCATGACGGCTCGTCGTCCACTCCGGCTGCGGCAACGCGGCGAGGCGCTTATATTATCTTTATATAGATGTCGCTCCTGTTTTGGTGTCGTCCTTGTCAGTGTACTATTGGCCGACGTAGTCTCACAGCCGTCCTTCGTCTTCCGCTCTTCATCATCGTGCCAGCGCTTGTCGTTACGCCGGAATAGTGACAGCGTAGTGGTTGCACAGTCTTCGTCGAATACAAGTTCTCTAAAATTCCCCAACAAGATTTCGTGAGAACTACGTGGTCTTTCTTGCAAGGATTCGTGTTTGACAACTCCGAAGAGTCCTACACCGACTTGTTATGATCTAGCCAGTACGTTTCTGAATCCTTTCGTTGTCTCTTGTCTGTCCGATAAAGACTCCAAACACTGAAACACTGACGGTTTTGTCATCCCGCTCTGCAGTCTGAAGCCGGTCAGTAGCTCACTAAACCGCAGAAGGCGGACAGATAAGTGGAATTGTATTGTCGGGGGACCGCTCGCGTGTGATGACCCTGGCGAGATGAAAAAACTTTCGAAAGGAGTGGGACGAAGTGTGACACCGGAAAAAGTACTCAAGATTCGGAACTTTTTTAATAATTGGTAAACTGATAACAGCAAGCATCGAGGTTACCAAAAAGTCGCGAACGTGTAATAACGCTGCAAACGATAGTCAACACTTGGAAAAACAAGATGGTGTACACGGTGGTACATATCCACAATGCCGCGGATGACGTGACGTTGGAGAGGTAGACCATGTGGTGTGGCAACAGCTCATGGGAATGTATGCTGCCGTCAATAGCGTGTGCACTCGGCCACTACGAACGGCGGCAATCCTGGCACTTGATGGCGCGCGGGCAGTTTTACCTTAGCGCGACAACGGCATCTACAAAGATAACAAGTAAAAGTTCTTGGTGGCAGAAAAAAATAACTCTTTGTTTTGTTGTCCAAAATGGAATAGGCAGCAAAAATAAGGCTTTCACTATCAGAGTGGAGGCCAACCAAGTTATTACCGCTATCCAATCTATTGTGTCCATAGTCTGAGTGAATGGGTGGAGCGAACCAGGAACTCTCTGAACAGTTAATAAATGACTAAAAGATCAACACATTAATTTACGATATGCGCAACACACTAAAATTATGCTTATATTTGGTATCATTGATTGTGTGTTCCACACATGCTAGGAAATATTTGTGTATAGTTGCTGATTACTATAACGTCACGCCACGATAGTTGTGTCACAGCGAATCTCCCGTGATCTGGAGCGGACCTCGATGTACGGCATCTTAAAAAGGCGCGCGGACTGACACATTTGCGCGTAGTGAGTAGAACAGAAGACGGCCTACTATGCTGGCCTCTGTAATACCATCAGTATGAATACGGCGAGCTCTGTGCACAGCAGGGTTCGCAGTGGAGACTACTGGCGGCCTATTTAAATATGTTTTTCCTTTCGACATAGACACGCTCGAGACCGCATTCCTCCCCCTCCCCGGCAAAAACTATAAAAAAGAAGAGGTTACTCACTGTCTTCGCATTTTGTAGGTGCGGGCGATGACTTGGGGAAGATTTGTGCCGTGGTGCAGCTGACAGATTTGTATGCGGCGCGGTTACAAATGGCATCAACCAACCCGTGTCCCGACGTTTGCTTTGAAACCATCGGAAACATCTGCTGAGGAAACAGAGGTACGACGTCCATCTAATGGAACAGATGGGTACAGAAGTAGAGCTGCTAGGGACACCGACCACGTGAAGCTGGTGCAGGCTAGATATCCGTGACTGACGTCGCTGTGAATGGCGACGGAAGCGGTGGCTGCGGCAGTGGCTGCGTAGGCGGGCAGGGTTCGACCTCGATGGCAGACTCGGCTGTTGACCGATGTGCCCGAACCTCAGCCCCGACAAGGCCGGTCAGGAGAGCAGTTTGGACGGCAGGCAACGTTTCTGAAAAATGAAAATCTACTGCAGGACCATGATAATAACGAAAATGAAGTTGGTTTTGGTGACGTCGATGGGTGCCTGTTTTTCTGCGAAATGAAGAGTGGGTTCGGCCTCTCGTCCGATTCAAGACGCCGCATTCCCAGTTGTGAGGTTTATTATAGAACACGATAGAATACCTCGCTCTTCGTGTAGAATTTCTTTGCAGGAAGTCGAGAGTGAAATAAATGCAGAGAAGTACACTGATGACGCCCATGTAACAAAAAAATGGTGTAACACCCCACCCGTTGCTTGTCCGATTTTTGCGTGTGTTCGCCCTTGACAAACAACTTACAGAGAAATTCGGAGTGGAACTGTACGCAAAAATGGATAACGCTAGATTTAAATGTGGCCCTGTCACCCGTAATTAATCTGCGGTGGTAGTGTTGACGATAAATCACACCTATGTTTACTTCCAAACATGAACGATCACGAACACTTAGGGTGTTCACTGACATCAAACACACACACAAAAATAAAATAAAGCAAATGGGTGAATTCGGGATCAACTACTGAAAGTAAAGGCTCTACTGAATCACAATAATTTTATTATAACCTTCAGATCAATGGTGAATAAAATACAGTGAACAATTTACAAATTATCCTCCTAACTGGCATTGGCAGTAACTGTGTTAAAATCAGTCCAAAACGCGATCTTTTATAACATATATACGAAGAACCACTACTCTCCAAAGTACCGTGAAACCTCTGTGGAAACAGCAATTGCAGTTGATTCAACTGTTTAACGTTACTCCCAACACAGGCCGAAGCGGGAGCGATCTCACCGTAATATTCCTGTTGTAGCGGCGGTCTCCGACGGCGTCGGTGCGACCGTGCGATTGGCGTCTGCGTCTTGGAAAGTAGAATCCTACAGTATTCGAACACCAGACTGCTGTCCGTAAACTTCTCTAATTGCGACAATGTTTCCATCAGCAATGAGCTGGTGCGGCTAACGTCCTCTCAGAACGAAAGAACAAGAGGGGAGACGACTTAGCTAGCGTCCTCTCAGTACGAGAGCCCAGAACGGAAGACCTCTACCGAGAGTCTAGCAAGATCGCTCTTCACCTCTGTTTCCTCACCTCAACTTTTACCGAGCGAATCACATCACTAGAAGCTCTCAAAATACCCAGTTTGCCAGTGCTGACCAATGTACAGACTGGGAATAGAACACTTTTCCACAATTCTTTCATTTCTACAAAATTTCACAAGTAAACTCCGCCCACGTCGGCTGGGAAGAAACACAGCTGTGGGCAATAACACGTTTACTGGAAGTTTTCTCCCAAGAGACCACTCGAGATTCCCTGTCGTAGCGAACAGAGATTCTTGCACTGAAAGTTTGTTATTCGGAACTCCTGGCCCGCCCGACTTGAGTTACTCGAAGGCGTAAAATTAGTCTAGCAAGATCGCTCTTCACCTCTGTTTCCTCACCTCAACTTTTACCGAGCGAATCACATCACTAGAAGCTCTCAAAATACCCAGTTTGCCAGTGCTGACCAATGTACAGACTGGGAATAGAACACTTTTCCACAATTCTTTCATTTCTACAAAATTTCACAAGTAAACTCCGCCCACGCCGGCTGGGAAGAAACACAGCTGTGGACTATAACACGTTTACTGGAAGTTTTCTCTCAAGAGACCACTCGAGATTCCCTGTCGTAGCGAACACAGATTCTTGCACTGAAAGTTTGTTATTCGGAACTCCTGGCCTGCCCGACTTGAGTTACTCGAAGGCGTAAAATTAGTGGGACATAGGCTGGAGCTCGCAAAGGAAAGCCCGTCCAGCTATCCACTGCTCTGTTTTGGTAATCACTTGAACACCTGCAGCCGCGCGTCCCTCAGAGCTTGGCGGCCGCTGTGGCTTCTCTAAACGGATTACAGAAATCCCCCAGTTCACCATTCATACCATCAGGCTGTGGCCTTCAGCGGCTATTCGGGGACGTAGCCGAGCTCTGTCTTGCATACTGCCTTTCCGCAAAATCTTATAATTACAAAATCGCGGAATTCTCGCGTGCCGATGCGTTTCCATATAGATTTCCTACGCCGTAATTTAGAGTATTACTACAACAAAACCTAAAGTGTCACGTTAAATGGACTCATGTAAGGTGCAAGGCCGTTGCCACCTTACAATGTTTCAAATGGCTCTGAGTACAATGGGACTTAACATCTAAGGTCATCGGCCGCGGTGGTCTAGCGGTTCTAGGCGATCAGTCCGGAACCGCGGGACAGCTACGGTCGCAGGTTCGAATCCTGCCTCGGGCATGGATGTGTGTGATGTCCTTAGGTTAATTTGGTTTAATTAGTTCTAAGTTCTAGGCGACTGATGACCTCAGAAGTTAAGTCGCATAGTGCTCAGAGCCATCTAAGGTCATCAGTCCCCTAGAACTTAGAACTACTTAAACCTAACTAACCTAAGGACATCACACACATCCATGCCCGATGCAGGATTCGAACCTGCGACCGTAGCGGTCGTGCGGTTCCAGGCAGAAGCGCCTAAAACCGCTTGGCCACTCCGGCTGGCCCCATGTAACAATTCTGCAAGAGAACCGTCGTGAAAAGGCAGAGTGCGAAAGGTGCTAAAAAATAATGGGAATGGAAATGAAGTCCTATGCTTCTTGGCAGAGCCTAGGGGAACGATGCGGGAGACCAGCACCACCATACTAGGCAAGGTACTAATCGAGATGTTATGCCGTTGCTTTCTTCCGCCCGTAATAAGGATGAATGGTAATGATGAAGATTTATTTATTTAGCGTATGGCTCATAACATCACAGTAAAAATTACAGAAACAACACGATTTTTTTAAAAAAATCACATATGTATAAACAGAGCAATAAATAACAGTTTGTATATAAGGACACCGCCAATTGTAAAGTTACACTCACAGAAGACCAGTCACAAGCAGACGTCCAGCTTAGATAGTAAATAGTCGATTGCCTTTTGGGTCGCCATTAGGAAACCTTGTGGGTCACCCTCGTATGCCCTTAGTGGGCATTCCTGCACGATGTGTTTGACCGTCTGTCTCTCAGCGCCACAGTCGCAAGCGGCCGAAGGAGGGGTGTAAAGTTAGTTCGCCTCCACGTGGTGCACCCTGGGTAACGCTAAATGAACTAACACAACTGGCGGCAGACCGAACGAAGAATTCCTGCCCCACATCACAGTGAAACAGAACGACAGACAAAGCGCTATGCAATGATGAAGATGACAACACCCAGTCATCTCGGGGCTGGTGAAAAATCCCTGACCCCGCCGGGAATCGAACCCGGGACCCCGTGCTCGGGAAGCGAAAACGCTACCTCGAGACCATGAGCGGCAGACTGAAAAACAATAACAAAGCACTTTGCCACGAAGTTTGGACATCTAAACCTTGGGAGTCCAACTGAAGCGTCCGGCTTCACCATTCGACTGAGGAGTAATCTGGGCCGTTCAGATATACTGAATTCCATTTTCTTCGCAAAACTGCTAAAATTCCAACGAAGTAAACTGAGGAATATTGTCCAAATCAGTTGCTTAAGGTAAACCTTCTAAACTAAAGACAGAAGCGAGTGCTTTGATAGTGCTAGCGTCTGTCGTCGAATTCAATGGATCCACAAAAGGTTATTTGCTGTGTATATTGATGATAATTAGCCACCGTGCCTTCCAGAAAGGACCAGAAAAATCAGTACTGATGGGGTGCCAAGAACCGTAAGGTCAAGGCCAATGGAAAAATTCCTGGCACAGGCTGGCTGGTTTTGCTCACATGCATGGAAACGGGCGTTGTTGGGGTACCCAAGGCGAGTGTTACTCTTATGTTCTCGGCAACGATCTTCGATGGTGCGCACTGTCTGTCCAATATAAGTCTTCCCACATTGACATGGAATCTGGTATATGCCGATGCCGGCCTTCCGCAAACCGAGATCAGAGGCACACTCGACTTGGGTACCCCAACAAGTCGGCGGTCGCGGAACACCGTTTGTCCGAAAATTAAGAAATGAACTACCAACATACCAGGGTCTTGGCACAGACATCTAAATACTGGGACAGCGTCATTAGAGATGCTATCGAAATTCTTATCAGGGACGGACTCATCAACCGAGAGTGCGGCTACAACCTCAGCAGGGCATGGGAGCCAGCATTGAATCTAATTAAAAAGACGCTCAGCAAAGGAAACGAACGGGTGACTAGGGCGAACGAGGCAAATACACCGACGCCACCACAGACGCCGACGCCAGCGTCTCACCGACAACTGTCGCGCGGGCGCGGACTGCGGAGAGAACGCCTCGCGAGGAGAGGGGATTTAATACGGCCGCCCACCCTCAGGAGCTCAGTTCATCAGCGCACCTGACGACGGCGACATGTCTGATCACCGAAATATTGAGCCCATTGGACAGTATGGACGGGCAGTACACCCGTGGACTGTTCTAGCAAGAAATACGCCGGGAGAAACTGAAGAATCACAACGTATCGTTGATGGTTGAGTCATAGCTCCTCACAGACAAGCTTGGTATCTATGACCATTAACATACCATACTGACTCGAGTTTGTGAATAGAGTGTATGTATTATTTATAAATGTGTGTGTGGTGACTGTTCTGTCAGACATGTCTGATAGAAGAGACACCACACAGATATAAGGGCCGTTCGGAAATTTCCGTTACAACTTGTAGTTGGGAGTGTGTACGTAATATTTTGAATAAGAACCCATGCCCGGAAACGCACCGTTTCCGTTCTACGACGGTTTCAATTCGAATGTTAAATTCATCCACATCTGCTTGATGAATTGCATTTGGCCTGAAGCAGTATACTTATAAGGGAACAATTCGAAAGGAAACATAAAGATATATCCCTTTATCACTTTAGCACATTTGTTTGTATTAACACTTAAACATTAGGTGTTTACATTATTCCAGAACAAAAAAAAATGGTTCAAATGGCTCTGAGCGCTATGGGACTTAACATCTATGGTCATCAGTCCCCTAGAACTTAGAACTACTTAAACCTAACTAACCTAAGGACATCACACAACACCCAGTCATCACGAGGCAGAGAAAATCCCTGACCCCGCCGGGAATCGAACCCGGGAACCCGGGCGTGGGAAGCGAGAACGCTACCGCACGACCACGAGCTGCGGACCCAGAACAAAAAAGAGCCCAGTCTGTTGTACGTACAGAACAGTACTGATGCATTACAACAGTGGCTTGATGTAGCTACTACCAACGTTGTTACAGAAATTGTCCTACGAAGCATGTTCTGGTACACACTCTCCATTCCACCTGGTTTCTCTTTAATTTGTAGTGCAACGACCAGCGCTTGTGCCAGCAGATCTTCCTCTGTATCTACAGAAATGTCGTAAATTAAACTTTGCATGCGACCCTACAAGAAGTAGTCCATAGGAGTTAAATCCGGCGATTGCGGCGGTCACGCCGTTGGACCAACTCGGCTTGTCCATTTTTCACCAAATCATCTGTTGAGATGTCTCCGACTCGCACGTGAGAAGTGAGGTGCTGAAACCACATTTCCTGCCGGACATTCAGTGGCACAACTTCCAAGAACGGATCCAATACGTTTTGGAGGAGGATCAAGTATGCAGAACCGGTCAGCCTGACTGGAAGGACGTATGGCCCAAACACATGACTGTCTATAATACCTACCCACTTGATAATAAAAGCGGTGCTGAAATCACTGTACATGCGTAGAACGAGGGTTTTCGTCTGCCCAGAAAAGGCTGTTTAGAGATTCAGGTCGCAGTCCCTATTGAACTTATATTCACCTGTGGACTTAATTCGACGTTTAAAGACGGGTATGTCGACGCAGCGGTGCAGGAACCACGTACAGTAGGAAACGCGTTGTGAAAAATCGGCTGGACACAAAGCGTTGATATGTCTCCGACTCGCACGTGAGAAGTGAGGTGCTGCACCATCATGCTGAAACCACATTTATGCCGGTGTGGTACGGATGTAATTGTTGCTCACGCAAAGCGTACCAGACGATATACCCATTGCACGCGCAGTTGTACGAGTACTCGTTGAAGGATTCTCTTCAATTCGATGCAGTACATTTTCTTCAAATCCGGGCTAGCAGCGTTGCCGTGGGCACCACAGTCGTGCCTTCTCACGGTGAAGGTACGTGTTTCTCGAAGCTGCTGCGTAACTTGAGCAAAAACTTTGTGCGATGGTGTGATACGTTGCGGAAAACGTTCGTGATACAGCCGACTATCAGCTCTTCCAATGGGGGCCGAACGGCACAATAACCCTGGGTTCTGTGTAGGGCGGCGGTGTGGTGGATAGACTGCTGTGGCCTGTTGTGGGGTTGTGAACAACTGAGGGCTACTACGGGACGAAGCCTCTCCGTCATTTCTAGGTCCCCGGTTTAATACATTCATACAGGTGGCAGTTCTGACGTAGTACACGTCATCCAGTCTACCCTAGCGCATACCAGGACAAGCAACTCTTAGACTTTTCTCTCTCCCTCAGCATACGTGGAAGCGTTACACATCTAAACTGAAACCGTCGCAGAATGCGAACGTTACGTTTCGGACATGGATCCTAGACGTTTATAACTTGACATTCCGAACACCCAGTATAGAGGGAGAGTCACATAAGACGCAAAAACAACCCCTTTTATTTCGTAGACGGGTCGAAGTATCGAAACGAGGTTTTCGACAAATGATAATGTGCACGTACTTTGGTGTGTGATGAAGAGTCTTCACTCTTGGGCCAATCGAGATACTGTAGCAAGTATGACTTTTTTATATGGAATGATATACTTCAACGTCATACGAAAGCGCTTGAAAAGACAGTACAGCGATGTAATGCTGTTTAATTTTGGGGTTGGAACTCTTCGTAGAACAATCCTCGAAACATTCTAACATTGAAAGGTAGGTTTATAACACTATTCGTTTATGGTTCATCTATATTTTTTATAATTTTCTGCCGGCCGGAGTGGCCGTGCGGTTCTAGGCGCTACCGTCTAGAGCCGAGCGACCGCTACGGCCGCAGGTTCGAATCCTGCCTCGGGCATGGATGTGTGTGATGTCCTTAGGTTAGTTTGGTTTAATTAGTTCTACGTTCTAGGCGACTGATGACCTCAGAAGTTAAGTCGCATAGTGCTCAGAGCCATTTGAACCATTATAATTTTCTGCTTTCAAATTTTCACATAGTGGTACTATATTTTCTGTATATGTAAGGTACAGTGTACTATACTGGAGACTGAAGTTCTTTGCGTTGTAAGTAAGTAATGTATGTAAAATACTATGTAAATTGTTTGTTATTACGTTAAATAATTTTCTGATGACATTTGTATTTAAAAAAGTTGTGTGTATGAAATATTCATGTTGATGTTTGAAGTGAAAGTGGCTCTGGGGAGTGGAAAAGGTGGCAAGGGCGAATTAGCGCGCTACCTAGAGCAAACGCGGGAAGTAAGTCACACAGTCTGCAGGCAGCAATGATTGAGGCAACACCTTTGTGGAGCAGGAGAAGCTTTGCCTGCAAATTTGCACAAAAAAGCCTCGGATGAAGACTGCAATCGGCTTACGGCATAGCTGCAAGTAGCTGGGCTAGTGTATGTAAAATTGAATGACGCCAAAAAGAGAAATTGAGCCCATATAGCAAGATACTTTCAGGCCGTAGTGTGGGTAGTGAAGCCGTCACATTTTTCGACACACCCAAGCCAACAGAGACCAGATAAGATTTTTTTATTTTACTTTGTTTAGCGTGAACCATTAACTTAAACTGTGAATAATCATTCTTAAACTTTAAAGAAACTGTTTCCAGGATGAGATTTTCACTCTGCAGCGGAGTGTGCGTTGATATGAAACTTCCTGGCAGATTAAAACTGTGTGCCGGACCGAGACTCGAACTCGGGACCTTTGCCTTTTGCGGGCCAGTGCTCTACCAACCTTTTTTTTTTTTTTTTTTTTTTTTAAATCTCATTTTGTTCGCTTTTGTTCGTTGAATCTGCTCGGGGCGGACGTCGTAAGACATCCGTTTAAGTTCGTTGTTGATCGATTAACTCAGTTTTTTCGTTACAGAGGGCTGCTAACCCTCTGACCGAACACGCTGAGCTACCGTGCCGGCATATCAACTGAGCTACCCAAGCACGACTCACGCCCCGTACTCACAGCTTTACTTCTGCCAGTACCTCGTCTTCTACCTTCCAAACTTTACAGAAGCTCTCCTGCGAACCTTGCTGAACTAGCACTCCTGAAAGAAAGGATGTTGCGGAGACACGGCTTAGCCACAGCCTAGTTTTAATCTGCCAGGAAGTTCCATATCGGCGCACACTCCGCTGCAGAGTGAAAATCTCATTCTGGAAACATCCCCTAGGCTGTGGCTAAGCCATGTCTCCGCAATATCCTTTCTTTTAGGAGTGCTAGTTCTGCATGGTTCGCAGGAGAGCTTCTGTAAAGTTTGGAAGGTAGGAGACGAGGTACTGGCAGAAGTAAAGCTGTGAGGACGGGGCGTGAGTCGTGCTTAGCTCTGAGCACTATGGAACTTAACTTCTGAGGTCATCCGTCCGTCGTGCTTGGGTAGCTCAGTTGGTAGACCACTTGCCCGCGAAAGGCAAAGGTCCCGAGTTCGACTCTCGGTCCGGCACACAGTTTTAATCTGCCAGGAAGTTTGAAGAAACTGGTTCACCCTGTTACTTCATCCTAATAATACACCTATATAGGGTTGCTTCCTTGTGTTTGATTAATCCGAGTATCCTGATTTTACAGATTTATGAAGTGCCAAGTTAATATAAAGAAAGCTCTCCGGCCGAACAGGTCTTGGAAGGTCCAACGCTACTGACCGGCCGCCGTGTCATCCTCAGCTCACAGGCGTCACTGGATGCAGGTATGGCATGTGGTCAGCTCACCGCTTTCCCCGCTGTATGTCAGTTTACGAGATCGGAGCAGCTACTTCTCAATCAAGTAGCTCCTCAGTTTGCCTCACAAGGGCTGAGTGCATCCAGCTTGCCAACAGCGCTCGGCAGAATGGATGGTCACCCATTCAGGTGCTAGCCCAGCCCGACAGCGCTTAATATCGGTGATCAGACGGGAACTGGTTGTATCACTGCGGCTAAATCTCCGACCCAGTCGTGTATCGAAACCGAGCCCTTTTGCATGGCATTCGGTCGCACTGACCACTCAGCTATCGAGGCGGACTAATATAAAGAGGCACCATTTAAATAGTTTTTGTGTAAATAATGAGAGAGTTTTCATAACTACTGCAAAGTATCATAGTAAAAGTTTGCTTACGTGAAATTCAATTAGAATGAAGCCAAGTTACTAGAATCTGTTAAACGACTAATCAGAGTTACCTCAAAGAATAATGGTTTTTGAAAGTAAATTCCATTAAAAAATAGGTTTTCTTGAAGTGAAATGTCCAGTATAAAAAATGTGTGCTTTAGTATCTAAGTACTGTAGTATTTAAGTTTGTTGATTATGGAGAGTGCTTTTCTGAAGGTCCCCCCTGGCAAAAAGTTTTTTAGCTTCCTTGAGGTTACCTACTGGGCTTTTTCTCTTTGAAAAGCGTAATGTATAACGGTGTGGTCAGAAAGAAATACCAGTGTCTGCACCAACGTTGTTTTCGTGGGGTAACATTTATTTGTAGAAGCAAATTAAACAGTAGCCAGGAAGTAGCAAAATTCAAAATTCTGCGTTTCCTATACTTCACTGTTTAATTGCCTGGATAGGCTGGCGACCGTTAGAACATATTTTAAACCACTAAATTAACTTGGAACTGGGTTGTCCTAGCTTCAATATAATACTACTCATACTGCGTTTATTTCTAACCGCTGGGTGAGATCTGAGGAAAAGAATTCAATAATCTGATTTACTCATCTATTATACACAACACACGGTCAAATCCTGTAAAAAGAGTACATCTATTGATTAGCTTCTTCTATTAACAGGATTATCCTCTCATAGTGTACATTATTTGGAAACTAAACAAAATGTAATAAGAGGGTTATATATGGCCACGTAGAGACAGGGTTTTCTTTTATTTAGAGAAAGTATACTGAATTACATTAGTAGTGATAAGGTTATAGGTTGGTGGTAATCGGCTGTTGGCTGTTGCATTATAAATACTCTCATGTCCGGCTACGTCATTGTATTAAGACTTTCGACTTTGCACCGGCCGGTGTGGCCGTGCGGTTACAGGCGCTTCAGTCTGGAACCGCGTGACCGCTCCGGTCGCAGGTTCGAATCCTGCCTCGGGCATGGATGTGTGTGATGTCCTTAGGTTAGTTAGGTTTAATTAGTTCTAAGTTCTAGGCGACTGATGACCTCAGAAGTTAAGTCGCATAGTGCTCAGAGCCATTTGAACCATATTTTGAACTTTCGACTTTTTACTTATGTGCTCTGCAGAACTGGCGGGAACTGTATCGTCTACCAGAAGGTCATTTCTGCTTCAGCATTCTTTGCATGCAGACACGTACGTTAAAAATGCTACTCGCGACAGAAAGTTTCCCGAATTATTAGATTACTAGTGTGAACAGGCAGTATCAGCGTCAGAGGACGAGGACGAAGTCTGCAACTGGCAGCGCACACGAAGGATCTGTTGTGGTTAAGACACTTAACAATTTGCACAGTAGCAAGAGACGTATCACAAAGGAATGTGGAATCAGCCAGATGAGTGTCTTTCGCATCTTGCATAGACATAAATTACACCCTCCTCATCTGTCCCTAAATCAGGTACCCGAAACACGTAATTTCAAATGTCGTAAAGAATTTTGTCGATCTGCTCTGCAGCGCCTGGAATACGACACTACGTTTTTCCAACGTGTGCTCTTTGCCGACGAAGCAACGTTTACGGTTGGTTGGCTTAGAAGAGGGGGAGGGACCAAACTGCTAGATCATCGGTCCTCAACGTTTACGAACCACAGTAATATACATTTACGTAACGTGCACTGCTGGGCAGCTGAGTATCCACGTTGGCATCGTCAGATACAACACCAACGACCGTGGGGCGCAAACGTAGGCTGCTGTACGGCATTACAGGAAATTCTATCATGGGGCCTTATTTCATCACCGGGGTGTTAAATGGAAGCGCGTATGCACACGTTCTTACGAGCATTGTACCTGTTCTAGAAGACGGACCACTGTATAAGTGACAGTGTATATGGTTCCAGCAAGATAGCTTCCCACCTCACTTTTTCCACTTTACAACGCAGATACTGACTGAAAAGTTTCATGACCGTTAAATAGGACGGAATGATGCAGTGCAGCCAGCCAACTGTGCAGTGTCGGCCAAGTCCCATGATTGGACTCTTCCTGATTTCATTCTATGGGAAGCATTGAATGGTGCAGTCTTATCATGGGGCCCTAGCTACGTCAGACGATATGCGCCGTCGAATTGTCACAGCATGCAAAGACATATCATCCATTGTACTTTCTGTGACCATCCATTTCTCGAACGGCGATTTCAAATGTGTCTTGAAGTCGATGGTAAACCATTTGAGCACACACTTAGGTAAATTGTAGAACAATATGTAGTTAAGAAAAGTATTTATTTCGCGAATGACATGTCGTCCGTCATTCTGAATAAAATTTTTAGTTTGTGAAAGTGTACTCCGTCTCACCGTCTCATTACAATTTCGAGTAATATCTATAGACAAATTTGTCCGAAAGCAAGTGTTTTACTTTTAGAAACCAATGTAGGAGTCTCCAGGTAAAGAGAAGTCAGGTATTATTATTATTATTAAATCTAAGAAACTTAATAAACTAGTTTATTTTTCCTTGAATGTGGCTTTTTATAAGTATAAAGTATGAGCGACGGACAAATCTGTTTCGACTTTCAAAAGTAAGCAGCACCGGGAAGGGCTTAAATGGAAACCCACCGGAAGAAACTGTAGATAATTCCACAAAAGCCTGGAAACGTACACGCATTTGAAGTATTTTTGCTAAGGGCCATCTGATGCGCCAGAAGCTAGCATATCCGGTAGATCCACATACAAAATCATAGCTGACCTTGTATCTATGTCTTATGGGTAATGAGGCTTTTCTTAGTAGCGCAGGACTGTCTTGCTGCATGTAACGCCGGAACGTGTCACGAGAGTTCTGCTTGGCGGTGTTTACACAGCGAAAGCTGACTCTGACCGCGTCGTTTTCCAATTTTAGTACATTTCTCGTATTCTTTTGCGAAGCGTTTCAACCCCAAAATTTACAAGTTTCATACAACTATACTCTTATTTTCAAGGGATTTTGGATGCGTTAAGGAAAGTATATCATTACTTTAAAAAAAAATCATAATTCCTTCAGTATCTCAATCGATACAAGAGTAAAGACTCTTTATTACACACAAATTACTTGCCCCGTAGCGTACTATCATTTGCCGAACTCGTTTCGGTATCTGGAACAGTTCACGGAATAAGAGGAGTGCTACGTCTTACGTGACTTACCCTTTATACATGGTGAACATTATAAAACCGACAAACTGCAGAGACGGATTCCTGACTGGAAACGGAGGAAGGAAGTCCTATGAACATGTATCCTGAAATGCATCGTTGCCACGACAGATGTCGCTGGCGAATAATGGTTCCTCTGACCACATGCCATGTGTTCCTTTTGTGTTGCATGTTGTGTGACTGATGCAGCGTATTGCAAGTAGTAGAATGACTCAGTATTCATGTCAGGAACGAGCCAAGATGTGTGTGGGTGCGGCCAAGAAAATGCAAACGGACGAGAGGCAGCATGGCTATACCAAAATAAGTACCTTCACAGACACCAACCTCATCGCACAACATTTCGAGCCCTTTTTGGGCTTTTGTGTGATCATGGGTCCTTTCAGACAGACAAGTGTGCAGGGAGGCAGCGGACTGTGCGTACAACTGATATGGAGGATCGGGTTCTACAGGATACTGAGACGAACCCTCGTAGAAGCTGCAGGAAAATGGCCCACCTACATGGTATAAGACAAAATACGACTATGTGTATCCTGCATGACAACTGCTGTTGTGCTTATCACCTACAATCCCATGGAAGCCACTCTGAACATCTGTTGTGACATGGATACGATGTGTCTCTGCACTGTCTTTCAGGACGCTCTGTTGTCGTTGCAGGTACACTGTTCATTTCCAGAAGAAAATCCATGGGACCTTGTTTCCTCCTTTTCTAGTCAGGAATCAGTCCCTGCAGTTTGTCGGTTTCATTAATGTTCATCCCGTATATAGCATATCTGTAAGGTAACGTGCAGATGCACAACAGGTTCCGAGCCTCTTGCGGGAATAGAGGACTCACTGCGGGCTAGTAGGTGAATGGACTAATTAGTCTGTCTTCGGCAGTGTAGAAGCACGGATGTCTTCTTTATGTCCTCGCTGCGAACTTTGTGCTCGGTGTTGTTTGCGTGATTCAGCTGTCTTATCAAACTATGCTTTATTAGAAGCAGAAAGGAGTATGCCAGCTGCAAACTGACAATGAAGGTCTCCTGAATATGAACGTTCAAAGTGACTTGATGTCGAGCAGCTTACCAGAGATGAAGCAAAGACTGATTATACTCATCTTGTTAGCATCCACCTGTCTACAGTGGGTAGTGTGGTGTATGTGAAACTGATTAATGAAGAAGTATGCGACAGAATTCTACGTGCAACTAGAAACAGTCTCAAATCCCACCACTGTGGAACATGCAGGACTTGGGCTGCGGGCGATCCGTGTGTTTTAACTCCCTTTTGGGGTCATTTCGGAGACGGTGGTATCTACATCCTACGTGTATGGGAAGCTGATTATCCATACATCTGCAAAGTGGACTGAATTTACCACATATCTTTATGTCAATGGGGTACATAAAATCTACACTGAGCTGACGAAACATATGTGTCCTACATAGGTATTGGCAGGTGCCATGCCACTAGTGATGGCCAGCTGGAAACGTGGCCAAGAAGGACATGTTGATTCCAGCTGTATGCGATGCAGGCTCACACAGTTACTGCCTGGAGACAAGCGAGTCATGGCCACATCAATGATACTCCTACTGTCATTTGTCGAGGCTCATCAAAACGACATCCAGCCACTGTCTGCACTGACTCCTAGTACTGAATCATCACTGTCTCCAGTTACCATCAGGGTGGTGTTGATGGAACAACACGTAAGCCCATGCCCCCTCATATACTGCCCATCTTGTGTGGTAGTGAGCAATCTCTGGCGGTGGAGATGGACCTCGACCCTACGGTCGTACTTACCGATATTTCTGTGTCTGACCATCAGGACCTCCAGGTGTCTATGGACACTTAAGACCACATGCTCAAGAAACGGTCGTCAAAGAGAAATCGGTAGCATCGGATCGTCCCATCTGACACCCGTAGTCTCAAGACAATGAGGACGAAACTTGCAAAGATCGTCTCCCAATGGACGATCCCATGGCAGAACCAGAAGTGCGTGCCCCACCGGAGGCAACGCAGCCGGCCTTGGTGGTCGAGCGGTTCTAGGCGACCGTGCGACCGCTACTGTCGAGAGTTCGAATCCTGCCTCGGGCATGGATGTATGTGATTTCCTTAGATTAATTAGGTTTAAGTAGTTCTAAGTTCTAGGGGACTGATGACCTCAGATGTTAGGTCCCATAGTGCTCAGAGCCATTTGAACCATTTTTTGGAGGCAACGCCAACATCGCACAAACCTAGTGCTGCAAGTATGGATGTTTAACAGCAGCTGAGCCAGCGCCACTCGTCCGCTGCAGACACAAGGACGCCTTCAGGCTCGACAGGGGCTATGTCAGACACACTGTGTCCAAACTATTCTGCATGGTCTGAGGATGTAGAAGACAAGACATCCGTCCTTGTGACAGCAGTGAATGCTGCAACTCCACCCCACGAATGATAATCGACTGAG
Organism: Schistocerca cancellata; assembly: GCF_023864275.1. Lineage (NCBI taxonomy): Eukaryota > Metazoa > Arthropoda > Insecta > Orthoptera > Acrididae > Schistocerca > Schistocerca cancellata. The sequence goes on from NC_064629.1 coordinate 615,681,561, forward strand.
GCACCGGATGATGTTGTAACACTTGCTGGAGCGACACTTCTGTAAGCTGCTTCTCTTCCTGCCACAATCAGCATCTCAGCTGTCATAGTTCTGCGACAAGTTTACAGGATTGGCTCCATCAGTGACAACACCTCTGGCACACTCGCCAACCTACAATTTCTTTGTTGAACGTTGCGGGTGTCAGACCTCGATGTTACCGCCGGGCAATAAGTTCGCATAGACATACTTCTGGATATCTATTCAAATGGTTCAAATGGCTCTGAGCACTATGGGACTCAACTTCTGTGGTCATAAGTCCGCTAGAACTTAGAACTACTTAAACCTAACTAACCTAAGGACATCACACACATCCATGCCCGAGGCAGGATTCGAACCTGCGACCGTAGCGGTCGTGCGGTTCCAGACTGTAGCGCCTTTAACCGCTCGGCCACTCCGGCCGGCGGATATCTATTACTACGCTGCTTATCTAACACGATGTGCTGACAATGGTAGTGGGACAGCTATACTCCTAAAAGAAGTCATTGAGGTTGAGGAAGTGGCTAACCTACCATTGTCTAGGAGTCTTTCTGTGATATTCCGTGGTGTCTGAATCATCTATGTTTATGCTCCCTTCGACATGGCCAAGCGACAGCAACACGTGTGATTCTATTCGGAAGATGGTGCCCCTTTGTTTGCTGCCTGTCACGACCATATTAATCGTGGTGGCTACTTAAGCTGTATGCTATCCCAGAATGACCAACGTTCTCATTTTACGACACGCCCGTAAATCAAGCTGCTAGTGCACGAACTGAATATTGCCGATACTTGGGGTAATGTGCATGGTGATCAGCCTGGCTATATATGTGTCACCAGCCATTCTGAGAGTCTTTTTGACCTTGTCTATGTTTACAAGTACTCGTAACTGCCACAATTGGTGCTGAGTTATGGGATACAGTCTTCTCTGACCATATTGCCTATATCTGTATTGTTCACCACCAGTGACAGAGGATGTGACGCGGTCGAGTCTCGGGGAAGTTGAATGTCAAAAAACTTCAGGATCCAGAATGCAAGCAGATCACAGAGACGACTTGTAACACCTGCATGAGATGTTCCAGCATATCCTTCGACACTCCGATGGTGATTGGACTATGCCAGGCCTCCTTTACCTTGATCAATGATAAGTTATGGTCGCGACAAAATGCAATGGTATCAACATACCACGGACTATTATAGTCCGTGAGCGCTCAGGCCATTTTTCCTCTACTCAACAATAGGTTGACATTCAACGGATTAAGGTGAAGATAACTTCTCTTATGCGTCGTCACCATGAGGGAGCAATGATATGCACGATATTTCAAGACAAGGTGCGAGGCGAACGCCCGTCCACGCATCACATTATCCAAGAGAAGCATCAGAATCGGAGAGCGCTGGTCCATGTCCTAGACATGCCAGACAGACACTAATTGACGTCACAGAGTCATATCACTGGTGTCCTAGTGGATCACTACAATCAGTTCTATGTGGCAGAGGTCCAGGACACCACAGCAATTGCTGATGTCCTCCACTCGTTAACATGAACTCCTAAAAGCGGAGATTCTTACAGTGATGATTATGGTTTATGACTTCACTGACGCTCTCCATAAGGGAGTGGCGAACAAATCCCTGGGCATTGATGGCTATCCATTGGAGTTTTACCGTGCATCCCAAGACAAAATGGCTTCAAGTAGGACTGATGATCCCTGACCTTCCCCAACCGCCTGAATTCGTAGAAGGTATGCCTATCCTGCACCCCGGGGTATTATTGGCCGCTGACCACTTTAAATTGTGACTTGAAGCTTTTTAACCGGATTCTTGCCGCTCGTCTTTGGCACGTTCTCCCTGAAGCTATCTCTATGGATCAAATGTGCTTTAGTGGTGACAGTAACATTCAGATGGTGCTCAGTGGATATCACGTCATCATAGCCCTGACAGCGACCTGCCACATTCGTGGTGCCTTAATGAAGGTGGACTTCGCCCACATCTTTGATAGAGTGACTCATGACTTTCTTGAGACAGTGATGCGACGGATCACCCTTCCCCACACATTTATACGCATCGTCTTCACACTCCTCCGAGGGACCACGTCGTTGGTGCTTGTCAATGGCTGTGTACCTGGCCCTGTTACTAACACGTAGTCAGTCCGTCAAGGGAAGGTACTGCTGATGCTCCTTTATGCCATCGCCCTCGAGCTACTGTTAAATGGTCTTTGGAGCTGGCTGAATGGGATCACAATGAAGGGGAATGCTTTCATCTGTCATACATACAAGGATGACTTGGTGAACTTGGCTCGATTGAGGGACGAAATGCGAGTGGCGCTGGAATGTGCCCCCCTCTATGGGACTGCCTGTATGCAGTGTGAATCTGACGAAGGTGAATCTGAGGTGACAAAAGTCATGCCATTCCTCCAAATATCGAGTCGGACCTCCTTTAGACCGGCATAGTGCGACAACTGGGCGTATCATGGACTCAACACGTCGTTGAAAGTCCCCTGCAGAAATATTGAGCCATGCCGCCTCTGTAGCCATTCATAACTGCCACAGTGTTGCCGGTGAAGGATTTTGTCCACGAACTGACCTCTCAATTATGTTCCATAAATGTTCGATGGGATAAATATCGGGCTATCTGGGAGGCCAAATCATTGACTCGAATTGTCCAGAATGTTCTTCAAACGAATCGCGAACAAGTGTAGCCTGGTGTCATGACATAGTGTCATCCCTAAAAATTCCATCGTTGTTTGGCTGCAAAATGGTCTCCATGTAACCGAACATAAACATTTCTATTAAATGATCTGATCAGTTGTATCAGATGACCCAATTCATTCCATGTAAACATAGTCCACACCAATATGGAGCCACCACCAACTCGTACAGTACCTTTTTGACAACTTGGGTCCGTGGCTTCGTGGGGTCTGCGCCACACATGAACCCTATCATAAGCTAGCATAAATCTGGACTCATCTGAACACGCCATGATTTTCCAGTCCTTAGGATCCAACCGTTATGTTCACGAGCCCATGAGAGGAGCCGCAGGCGATGAATTGCTGTTAGCAAAGGTGCTCTTGTCGGAGGTATGCTACGCCAAATTTTGTCGCACGGCCATAACGGACACGTTCGTTGTTTTTGTTGATATTTTTAGTCTTATACAAACGAAAAAAAATAAAACGGCGGTTAAGTGGACCGTTGGCGTAAAGCGGGAAAATAATAAAATGTACAAAACAACAAAAAAGAAAAAATATGCAGCTGAGGTAACTGCTCGCGTTAAGCGCGAAATCCGGGCATGCCTCCCGGCCCGGCACAAATTTTAATTGTCGTTATTCCAATATACAGCCGAAGGTGGTTTATATTTGCAATTGCTGATACATTTCCTGTGTTCACATATATGTCCGAAGAAACACTGTATCGTACTTCTTGATAACAGATGCACGGCTGTTTCTTCATCTGTATGAAAAATAAATATTATGTGAATTTAAAAGGATCACTCAGTAGCACTTCATTCACTGTTGTAGAGTATCAGATCATTTTAGATGCAAGTTAGTCGATACAGCGATTCGAAAATAAAGAGTACATTAAATCGAAGAGCACAGTGTATCAAGCAGGACTCCAGCTACGAAAATGCATTCATCTTGCCACTAGGATAGTCCACACTTTGCTGCGTCGTAGGTATCGTTTGGCTAGTCTGTTGTTATAACGGTGACTTGCAGCTGTGGGGTTGATTCATCTTGCTAAATATTCTGAATAATCCCGATTAAGTTATAACACTGAGTTAGTGATGTTAACGTTTTTGATTCCAAATGTTCAAATGTGTGTGAATTCCTAAGGGACCATACTGCTGAGGTCATCGGTTCCTATATTTACACACTACTTAAACTAACTTATGCTAAGAACAACACACATCCATGCCCGAGAGAGGACTGCAACCCCCAGCGGGAGCGGCCGCGCAATCCGTGACATGCCGCGTCAAACCGCGTGGCCACTTCGCGCGGCTTTTGATTCCAACGCGAGCAAACTACATAATCTACGGTTATTATCAATGAGACAGTTTTTAGTGAAGCAGTGTTTTGTTCACATAGTTGTAAAGTGCACAGTTTTTGGAAAGGGAGCTGCTTTCGAAATCAGTTCCAATTTTGCTGCAAAAGCTGTATGTTATCACAGCCTTTCCCTTCTATTTTAATTGAGCTGCTAACTATCATAAGTAAGAGGCGAATCTTAAATCCACAATGCCGTATGTCCCCTGGCAAACTTGTAGGAGTAGCAATAGTCTTCTCCTTCGTGAATACCGAGTTACCCATCAACTACAGAACAAGAGAAAGTCTTTGAACAGGTCCGAACTAGCGGTCAGTCACACGAATCTCTGTATCAATCAAGACGGTAAAAATTACGACAACGGTCAGCAATCTTGTTTGTATGCTTTACTATGGTAGATCAGGAGAAGAAAAACGTTTAAATGTACTAAACTGTACATTTGCCAATTTGTTCTGTTTTGTTTCTGCTTCAGTAATCATACATTCAATAATTTCTTGTGAATCCACAGTTGGATTTATGACTCCGTGACTTCGATATAGAAGTCCATTACCCATAATACTTCACATTTTAATGGTATTCCCGGTATTGTAGTGGTGTACAACACTAGATCGGACTCAGATACAGTCAAAAATGGTTCAAATGGCTCTGAGCACTATTGGACTTAGCTGCTGAGGTCATCAGTCCCCTAGAACTTAGAACTACTTAAACCTAAGTAACCTAAGGACATCACACACATTCATGCCCGAGGCAGGATTCGAACTTGCGACCGTAGCGGTCACGCGGTTCCAAACTGAAGCGCCTAGAACCGCTCGGCCACTCCGGCCGGCTCAGATACAGTCCTTTTGAGGTAAAAAGTGTGTAGCGTCTTACTGTTTCTTGTCATTTCGGGCAAAGTTGATTTGCACACATTTTTAGTTTTGTTAAAATAAGTTTTCTCTGCAAGCCGAACAGGATAAGTGTGCAATTCATTTGTATTTTTCAGTGGTGTAATCTACCGTCAGTCTGAAGCTGTCCCTTAGGTCGGTGTCTAGTAGCGCTGTTCTACTGAGTACTGGCTGTAGCAGACTGTGAATAGCAGAGAGAACGTTATGAGCTGTCCATGAAGCTCTACATGTTCCCAGTGCTGTTAGACTAGGCAGTAGTGCTGACGATGTTTAGCTCCTCGTCATCGTTCACTCACTTTCCGGAATGGTGCGGAGTGATTCTGTTAATTTCTCGTAATCTCTTTTCACACTGATGAAGTAGTCTGAATAGCCATCGCGTTTACATGATATCGAGATCTTATATATAAATTGTCTACCCTAGAAAAGTCAGTCCACCCTTAAACTTAAAGTGGTAGGTTTTTTCATGTTTTGAACTGTCTGCAGTAACTTCCACGGAGCAAAGTCGGAGAGCAAAACGAGGCAGTTTCATGTTTGCTCCGTGGCACCATGCTCGGCACGTGATCTAAGGTAAGGGTAGTTGCTGCTTCGGATCTCGTTGAGCTACCGATGTTTACTGTTTCAGTTATTTTTCTCTGCAAATATCCATAACAGAATTCAGTAACAAAATTCTAAGAAAATCTCTGCATTGTGCAAACTGAACAATCATCCTTTTTTTTACTTATTTTTAATTTTAACCATCAACCTTCTTCTGTAATGCAATAAATATCACTCATTATTAGTTTGTTACAGTTACTATGTATTATTATTGTTATTCATCCACTCGCAAGAGCTTTCATGTACCTGTCTCGTACCGATGCAGATAACCAGTGAATCTGGAAAAATCTTATGCTGCACTTTTCGCCACGCGGAATACGCACATCTACTCGCCATCTCGTTTCCAGAGCAATAAATAAATCCGAATCAAAACGATGACAACAGGTGGCCGGTGACGCAGGCAGAACTACCCAACAATTTCTGTTGATTTAACGACAGATAAATTCGTGTCCCAGTTTATTACTCTATAATCGAATATGTGCTGTGCATTCTATCACTGCTAGAAATAGCTATGATATGTAAGACCACGACCATGGCTTAGCTGGTTATAGTGTTAAAACTGTAAATGGAAGACTGTGTTCGACAATACTGTTCTGTTGCTACTGGAAGAAGTAATGAAAGCGGATCAATTACGATCTCTTCACCTACGTCTACATCTACGTTCATACTCCGCAAGCCACCGTGCTGTTCATTTCCTTTCTTGTTCCACTCGCAAATAGAACGAGGGAAAAACGACAACATATATGCCTCCATACGAGCTCTAATCTCTTACGTCAAATGTACGTTGGCGGCAGCGGAACCGTTCTGCAGTCAGCCTCAAATAACGATTCTCTAAATTTTCTCAACAGTAGTCCTCGAAAATAACGTCGCCTTCTATCCAGTGATTCACATTTGAGTTCCCGAATCACTTGCATAATACTTGCATGTTGTTCGAACCCACCGGTAATAAATCTAGCAGCACGCCTCTGAACTGCTTCGATGTCTTCCTTTAATCCTGCCTGATGCGGATCCCCTGCTTTACAGATGAACAACATTTTCCTAAAATTTTACCATCAAATCGAAGTCGACCATTCGCCTTCCCTACTACAGTCCTCACATGATCATTCCATTTCATATTGCTTTGCACCGTTACGCCTAGATATTTAATCGACATGACTGTGTCAAGTAGCACACTACTAATACTGTATTCGGACCATATGGGTTTGTTTCTCCAACTCATCTGTATTAACTTACATTTTTCTACACTTAGAGCTATCTGACAACTGGAAATTTCGTCTACGTCATCTTGTACTCTCCTACAGTCACTCAATGACGTCATTTTCCCATACACCACAACATCATCAGCAAACAGCCGCAGACTGCTACTTACCCTGCCCTCAAGATCATTTATATGTATAGAAAATAACAGCTGTCCCATAACACTTCCCTGGGGCACTCTCGACAATTTCCTTGTCTCTGATGAACCCTCGCAGTCGAGGACAATATAATGGGTTTTGTTACTTAAAAAGTCTTCGAGCCACGCAGATGTCTGGGAACATATTTCGTATGCTTGCACCTTCGTTAACAGTCCACATTATGTCACCGTATCAAATGCTTTACGAAAATCAAGGAATATGGAATGTACCTGATGCCCTTTATCCATGGTTCGCAGGATCTCACGTGAGAAAAGGGGAAGCTGAATTTCGCACGAGCGATGCTTTCTAATACCGTGTCGATTTGTGGACAGTGGCTTTTCAAATGGTTCAAATGGCTCTGAACACTATGGGACTCAACATCTTAGGTCATAAGTCCCCTAGAACTTAGATCTACTTAACCTAACTAACCTAAGGACATCACACACACCCATGCCCGAGGCAGGATTCGAACCTGCGACCGTAGCATTCCCGCGGTTCCGGACTGCAGCGCCAGAACCGCTAGACCACCGCGGCCGGCAGTGGCTTTTGACTGTCATGTAAATTTATTATATTCGAACTGCGAATACAGTCAAGGATACTGCAGAAAACCGATGTTGAAGATATTGCTCTGTGATTTTTGCATGTCCATTCTTTTACCGTTCTTATGTACAAGTCACCTGCGCTTTTTCTGGTCGCTTGGGACTTTTCTGTGGGCGAGAGATTCGCGATGAAGGCAAGCTACGTAAGAAGCCAATGCTGTAGATCACTCTTTACGAAATCGATTTGGGATTACGTCAGGATCTGGCGGCGTATGTGCTTTAAGCTCTTTCAGTTGTTTCTCTACACTAGTGATGCCTATTACTATGTTATCCATAACGGAGCCAGTGATATGTTGAAGCTATGGTATGTTTGTACGATTCTCCTACGTGAACAATTTCTTAAGTAGAGTAAATAGCAGCAAGAAACAATTTAAAATAACATGCGAATCCCAGGTAATCAAGTGCGTGTTTCACGTGTGACATTCGATTTCGAACACGATTCGTAGGCCATCTGCCAACCTTGATTCAGTACTTCATGAGAGCGAGCATAGTGGACAGCTTTACGGATTCGGAACAACAACACACAAAAAAAGCCTCTGGAGCGATTCGAAGAAACCATCAGTGACATGGATTTGGATTCTTTTCATCATTTAGGGAAAAAACAAAAGGGGAAATTACGAAAGCAACGAACAGGCTAGTCAGTATGCATTCTAAATACATCTCTTAAGGTGAAAAACATATGAAGGCGCAGAATTGCAAGTTGCCCACATTTGCAGTTTAATTTCCGTGTAATGAATACAACTGTCAGTTTTTTCTCCTCTGAATCTTGAAATGAATTGCATGGTGCGTGGCACTAAATAGTTACGCACCCGTATTTCTTTTTGCTTCCATCCCCACCAACATACTTTTAGATTCTTGTGGTGGCCGTTAAATTCTATTCGCGTATGCACGAGACTGCACCTAGACACAGTCGATTTCGAGTTTGAGTCGTCTTTTTCTCCACTGAAATAAGCTCAGTTGTGACCTATTTAAGTGTTTTATTCGTTTGTACTTTGTGAAAATTGTAATCTTCATGGAAAATCATGTACCTCAATATTTGCTACATGAGCGGAAATTAATATCCTCACAAGCTCGGCTCAGTAACCCATGTTAATTGTCACTGATATCTACTTTGTGAATACCAAGCTTTTTCACTATACAAATGTCTCTGAAGTGCTCCGACTCAACGATACAAATTTAAGTTTTGTTCGTCACGTAGAACCCATATGTCAGGGGAAGAGTTATGCAGTACATAAACGACAGAAAAAAGTCGCAACACGAAGAAAGAGTTGTGCAACATAAACGAAAGTTGGTAGGCTTTTTTCTGCATCTGAAACATGATTTGTCATTAATTACCTCTGACATTGGACATGATAAGTTTTAGGATGAAATTGGATGTTCCTTCTGCGATATTGCACAAAGATTTGACAGGGGTGTAGCCACTGTACATGATTACTGGCAGCTGTGGGCCCGGGAATGTACGGTCGCTGGAAAACCGGGCTCCGAACGGCCACGTGGCACTATCGACAGGGAAGACCATCGCGTTACAAATCGATTACTTCAAGGACACCTTAGAATCAGACGCCGTGTAGCGTGCATTCCACTAACCCCAAACTATTGCCATTTGTGACTTTAGTGGTGTCAAGTGAGAGCTTATTGAAAGGCAAGGTGGAGAGGTCTGTTGTGTTTTCTGATGAAAGCTGGTTCTGCCTCGGTGCCAGTAATGGCCGTACGTTGCTTAGAAGCAGGCCAGCTGAGGGCGTCTGACTGCTAGACGCACTGGACCTACACCTGAAGTCACGGTCTGGGGTGCGGTTTCCTATGACAGCAGGAGCACCCTCGTGCTTGTCCCACGCACACTGACTGAAAAACTGTACGTCAATCTGGTGATTCGACCTGTTGTGCTGCCATTCATGTACAGCATCCCAGGGGGTGTTTCCAATAGGTTAACGCTCGCCCACATACCGCTGTTGTAACCCAATATTTTCAACAGTGTTTCGACATGTTGCCTTGGCCTGCTCGATCACCAGACCTGTCTCCAATCGAGCACATATGGGGCATCAGCAGACGACGACTCCAGGTTCATCCACAACCAGCACTAACAGTCCCTGTATTGACCAAGTGCAAAAGGCGTGGAACTCCATCCTATAAACTGACATCCGGCATCTGTAAAATACAAAGCATGCACGTTTGCATCAACATTCTGGCGATTACACCGATTATTAACGTGGAGGCAATTCATATTTACAATGGCTTACATTAACCTTTTGCTGCTGAAATGTTAATCTCTAAGTTTATTACCCAGACAAATGTATTACCGAAATTTCATTATTCTACATTAATTATTTCTCGGTTTGCGATTTTTTTCTGTCAGTGCTGTGTGCTAAATATGTGTAATAGCAATTACGCACCCCTGGAGACGTTTTCTGACACAGGCGGTAGCAACTTCTTTCCACTGTGGATAACTTCAAAAAATGGGCAATTCTGTTGTTTTAAATCTAATTGAACACCTTGAAAATTACTGTCGGTTGGCGCAAGTTCGCCATGAATCCAAACGTGGTCCTCAAAATGCGCAGTGCACCCGCATTTCTATAGAGAAAACATTGCAGTTTATTCACACAATTTATCGCATATACTTAGAGTAAGAAATCAAACAACGACAGTAAAACACGTTACACCACAGATATTCACTGTGGCTTGATGAAAACCTACAAATTCCTGAAGAAAACCTTTCATCTACACGAAAACAAACGAGACGTAGACAACGCGTTGAGGTAATCTGTATGGATCACGAACTATAAAGTTAATTTTCAGCCATACTCATTGCCCTGTATATTAGTTTGGTACAACACTCGTGTGCTAAAACGGGACCTCTGCCTCCGCAGGTATCGAACGCGAGATGGATATGTTAGACCTTTTTTGTGGAGCATCACTCAACAACAGTAATGCATTTTAAACTTTCCAAAGCGATGAGCGCTGCCTGACGCTTTCGACAAAGGGCGAGGGAGCGCGGCGGCGCCACTGCCGATTGCCAGCTAATGGGCCCGAAGTGCTCTGGCGCAAGTGGCGTTCAAAGGCAGACAGTTTTCCGAAAAATATTTCCCCAAAATTTTATTGTAGGGGACTGCTATTACTGGCGTGTCAGAGAGTGAAATGCATTGTAGCTGTGCTACCACTACACTCATTACCTCAGAATTCAGACGTAAAACGCTCTAAAAATTTAGGAAACGAGCAGTTTCGAGCACGAGACGTTAGATTCCGACGGCACGTGGTTCATCGCTTTTTTTCCGTACCATGAAGTGAAGTTCCTACCGCTGTCTAAGCGATACTACGGTTATGTAGCAGTTTTTTAAGCCCTGCAAAATGCTACTCAAAAAAAAAAAGAAAATGAGATCGGAATCAATCCTACATGGCACCAACAGTTTCACACTTACACAAAAGAAAAAAATCCTCTTCGATAGTTGTCTGCAACAATTTTTTGTTCATTTTATTATTAATTTAAAAAAATCGGCACTAGCGGGGCCAAAAAATGAAATAAACTGTGATAATACATCTGAAAAGGGGTTAAGACAGGAATACCGCAAGGAATGGTTGACTCAAAGGATACCTTGACGACGAAATACAATTCTCAGCTTATTGACGAATAAGTCGCGTTACCGTGGTAGGCATAAACACTTCCAAAATGCAGTGACCATATGTTGGTGGATCCCTGTCATCCCTTCCATCTACTATGTAATGAATATAGTCGCCCAGTATCCATGCAGTTGTATTTGACCTTTCCCTCGGAAAGTAGGAGTAGTCTGGACGTAACAGGACATCAGCAGCCGAAAAGGCAGTCTCAGTGGATCGAGTTAGAAAAGCTAATTCTTTTATGCCAGTGGTAGTTCGCTTAGTGACCAAGACATGTAAATCTGTGCTGTAGCGTGTCTGTGGCGGGACAGCGACTGCAATGATGTATGACACTAAGTCCAATCGGAATAGGTGCTCCTTGTGGTTAACAGGTTGTGGATCACTTGATACCATGAGGACACCACCGTTACCGGTAGAACAGGAAGACTGAGATGGAACCACACCGTCTTCCAACAAGTTTGCGGCAATGCCCGTCCATCAGGCGCCGTACAGTCATTTCCTTTCCCACAAAAAACGGTTAGTGGGATGCCGCCTCAGCAGAATAGCAGCCTCCAAATAGCTGGCAGCAGTATAAAATTAACGGGCGTGTTTTAATTGGAACTTCGCTCGACCAACATAGACAGACACATCAAGACTGCCCGGCGGCAGACAGTAAAATTACCGAGATGTGAATGTGTAGATTGCATGACAGATAGTCAGCACGTTGCGCCGTTCAAATAACACAGACGCTTTCCCTTGAATATCGGAAGGTCCCAAATCCCAGAGGGAACGCACACGCGCGACTGCCTCGAATCGTAATTTTAAAAGTGATGCATCCGTAAAACACGATAGACAGTTGTTTTATTATCCTAACCATAATCGCGGGAAGGGGAAAGATCTGAGAGATGTAATTTGCTTTGCAAAAGATGTATGTATCCAGGATAAGAACTTTGCGAAGCCGGTTACGGTAACGCAGTTCATGTTACAGTATTGATCCTTGTACCTTCTCCTTAAATGACGTCCAATGAAGTGTAGCCACTTGTAATGGAGAATGATTAATTATGACTCCAAAAGAGTTGTGTCTATTGACCTCGTCGCCCACGAAATTACAGTATTATCAAAACTCCGTAATAGTATCAATCGACATTTGCCTTTGTTGATGCGGGCACCGGATACAAGACAAAAGACATCCTAAGTAGCCTTGAACAATGGAACCTCAGCGGGAGAACGGAGAAACACGATCGCATCGTCCGCGTATGCGTGAACCAAGATCGTCTCGCCAAAGAATGACCATCCTTGTAAGAGAGTGACTATTCTTCTAAGAAGGGGCTCAAGTAATAGAACACATGACATAGCAAGTGGACTTCCCTGAGGTAAACCTCTACGGAAGATAATCGGGGGTGTCAGTTGGCCGTTGATAGCAACCAAAGCATGGGCATCCGTAAATAAATTCGAAATTAGACTAGATCTTGAACGCATTAGTTGTGATCCCAGCGGCTTCCAGTAGGTCAACGACGTGTCTGGTATCGAATCAAATGATACAGAGAAGTCAATTCACCCACTACAACGGAATGCGCTTTCGACCGCATCCATAATCTCTCCATCTGACGCTGCTTCAACCGTAACAACTGCGCCTTTACATACTTGACTTCTGCAATTAGTAGCGGAGCCTGACGTGCACTTCCATAAAGATCACGTAAGAGGGAGTAGAATCACAGTATCGTGTCAATGTTTGACGTAACCCCGGCTTTGCCAACTGAAGCCACCATTCCAAATTGGAGGCTTATCACACTGTTGAACGGAGACTAAGGTCCCACATTACCCGCAATACGTCATCGAGAGAGGGATCTTCCATGTGAGCCACATTAAGCAACCAAGGTGATCGAAACAATTTCATCGACTTCCGCGTGTGATTTACAATAAGTCACGCACAGTGATTCGTGAAGCTCGCGGGGATGACATCGACAGCAAAAATTCTATAGCACATCCAATCAGATAAATAAGATCTGCCAAACCTACTGCTAGAAGTAGGAGGGAAATAGGCAAAATGTCTTGCATTTTCAAGGAACGAACTAATTCTTGCAATTTCCGACAGAAATTAAAATTTGGAAACTGGTCTATAGGGAGAAAAACCCAATTAAAATCACCGCGTATCAAAATACTCCGTGGTCTTGTCGTAATCAATAAACCACCTCTTCCTTATAAAATTGGGTACGGTCCAAAATGCGACCGATTACCGGATGGTGCATGGAGGAGAATCAAGGTGAGGCGAAGAAAAGTATATCTTATTCTTCTACCATTATCATGAACTTCAGTCCCTTCAATGGGAATACCCCCCTAAAAAACAAGACAGTCCCCGTAGAACATTTGGAAGCCAAATTCAATATACTGCCTAAACCAGGGAGATAAATAAATATTAAACTGAACTTCGTGTACGAATACAACCGCACAGAAATCATAAATTGCCGTAGTTCCAACTCCACCCGATTAACATTCAAAGGAGGGAATGTATAAGCCTGCGTACTTCAACAACAAGAAACGAAATTCGATCTTCTGAACAACTTAATTACGTCATCAACGTGTGTCTAGATCGAGTGCTGAGTTGACGAGTCAGAGGTTGACTGACTTGTACCCTCGCCTCTGGAATCTTTGTGGTTCTTCTTTTTACGAGCCACCACGCCCTCAGGTTTAACGCGTTGTTCACAACGACTACAAGGCAATACAACATCGGCAGTCGGAGGCGGAGGCAGCTCTCGAACATTAAGCTAAGTAGGTGGCAAACAAGGAGCCACAGAGGCTCACTCCGCAGGATGGGATCCTCGCAATACAGATCGATGCACAAGAGAAGGGTCAAGCGTCAGAGCATCTGGGTCGAGAGGTAGGATTCCTTGGCCATCTACGTCTCCACTGGAGTAACAACAGTAGGTCGTTTCAACATCAACTGAATGGGAGACATCACAGGAACAGATAATTTTATCGGCGCTACAATTTTCTGCTGTTGAATACTTAGAACGTCAGAGGGCCCAACGACTTCCCCATCCTTGGATGGCTCCGAAGGAGCTATCTCAACTGCATGCATTGTGTCAAAGAGGCAGCCGTGAATTTCCCAAGATGCAGGCTGTATGGAACTTGTGTATTCGTCGAAACTAAAGCTGACTGCACCTTTTCTTGTAACACACTTGGAACCTATGGCAGACGTACTGAGCGGACTACGCGCTACCGAATAGACATGGGGCCCCTCCCCGCCCGCACCAACGTAGTGACCAAGCCTGAAGTTCTACTGTCACCTCTGTCAACATGTTAGTTATTAATAGATGGTTTACAGAATGCTGGGATGTGATGTTATCCGTGCGTCTGTGTAAGACTACGCATTAACACGGTCCATCAGATGATAGATAGTGGACGAAACGCGGATGAGGGTAGCAATTTGAAGAGCAGAGGGACAAAAGTGCCAAGGCTCGTGCCGTGGGAAAAAACCTCTGCAACAGTGGGATGGGTAGTAAGAGCAGTAGTGGCTTAGTAGCTGCGATAGTTCATGCAAGGTTGGGTTTGTTAGTGTGGGTATCATGCATCATTACCGTGGCTGGCGATGGCGATGTATCCCGATTAGCTGCAGCCGCTGCATTCCTGGAAAAATCAGGATCGTTATATATTAGTGGGAGATCGGCCATAGATCATCTCACTCTGTGGGGGGTGTGTGTATCTTGTCTGCATGTAGTGTACGGTACGGCTTCCCTGCGTGGTGCCAGTTATTCGGCAAGTGTGTTCCAACTGGATATCCAGTAATGGTGGCTGATTAACAGGGGCTCACCTGTACCTTTGTGTTTGCGTGTACTTGTCCTTGCAAGTATGTGTTTATGATTTTTATGTTTCCATCTATGGTTGTGGTCGTAGTTCCCCAGATTCAGAATGAACGGGTTCTGCGAATGTCTGGAGTTTCTGTATAGTCTAGTGGTGAGTTTGTGGATTACGTCCGTGAGAGTCTCAAGTCGGTATTCCCGGTGAAGATCCGCGATGCGTGTGTATCGTGGAGCATTGCTTACGATTTTGAGTACTTTGTTTTGTATGAGCTGCAGACGACGCAGGCGTGTGGGCGCAGCGAATCCCCAGACAGGGGCTCAGTACGTCATCAGGGGTCGAATAAGTGTCATGTACATGGACCTCGACACCCTTCTGTTCAGTGTGCTACGCCTGTTGAGCGTAGGGTAGAGCTATTTGAGCCTCGCGCTTGCTCTGTTGGTCATGTGTTGTATGTGGTCCCCACAGAGTAATTTCCGGTCCAGCCAGACACGAAGGTATTTGACTTCCTCGCGGAAACGTATTGAGCGTGCATGTACAGCTATTGGTCTGCAGTATCGGTGTTTGCGCAGTTGCTTCGGTCTTCTAGAGAACAGAACGGTTCGCACTTGTCTACATTTACTCCAACACGCCATTTCTCTAACCAAGGCTCAGCCACTCTGAGTGCGGTCTGTTGTCGTGACGTAATGTTTGATGGTTTCCAATCTTGTGCGAGGATGGCTGTGTCATCCGCGTAGATTGCCATCGTTGAGTTGTGTGTGGTTGGGAGATCGTTTATGTAGAAGTTAAACAGTAGGGGCCCTAGGATGCTTCCCTGGCGTGCTCCCGCGTGTATACCGTGTCGTGTCGATTGTTTGCCCTGCACGTCAGTGTTCAAACTCCTGTCTGTGAGGTATGAGTGTATCAGACGCACCAGCCTCTCGGAGAACTCCTCGTCGCTGAGTTTGCGAATTAGGCCAATGGACGCACACAACAACTAACACTACGGACCAAATAACGATGTGACACACAGGAAGGTACAAAAAAGACGGGAAAAGCTGTCCAAACGCACGAGGCGCAGCTGTGAGGCGCTCCCCCGTCGGCGTTCGAGCCGGAACTACCGCTCGACCACGGGTATATCCGTAGCATAACTCGTCAAACAGACAACAAAACGTCTTCCAAGATCTGCAGCAGCTTACAGTGTTGCTAGTTTGTGCAGATAGCCAGACTTAGAGTATTATCAGCGTGAAATAATAATTAAATCAAGGCCCTAAGCTGTCGACAGGCGTTGATATGCGTCAATAGGGACAGTTGCAAATGTGTGTCCCGACTGGGACTCGAACGCGGGACCACCTGCTTACATGGCAGACGCTCTATCCATCTGAGCCACCGAGGACACAGAGGATAATGCAACTGCAGGGATTTATCCCTTGCACGCTCCCCGTGAGACCCGTATTCCCAACTTTATATCCACACACCACATTCGTAGTGCCCCTGCCCATTACACTCATTACTCGCGGCAGACAATCGTACCTCGTCCCGTAAGAGTTCGGGCAATGCGTGTGCATCCAACACAGGAGAAGAAGGTCAATGGCCGGTTAGCCTTAACTATATGAAGATGGTATCTGTTCTTTCGGAGATGTCCGAAAGAACGGATACCATCTTCATATTATCAGCATGGTCATGGTATCGGTCTCATGTTGTGATCTGTGCGGACTTTGACACTGCAGCAGCCGACTGGCAGCCAGGTTTAACATTGAAGGGTCTGCTTCATTGAGACCAAGACTGAAATGTCAGAAAACTCTTAAAGTTACACAGTGAAATATGTAAGCATAAGATGCATGAAATAGTACCAGGAACAGTGTTGCGAACAGTTAGCTAATCTTTATCCACTTATAGCACCCGTAATATCTCCTTCTCACTGAATAATAATTATCCCTTACTCATTCCTAAAGCAGTGAAAGTGCTACTCGTCCTTGACGAGTGTAAAATTGTATATGCCTTTACTTTATGGGGAAACTGTACGTAATCAACGTTACTTCTCACAAATTGATGCTCTAAAACTTATATCTTACACTTTTAGCGTCGCTAATGTCTTCAGTACCAGTACGTTACGTAGATGAAGGCGTAAGTGATACCGAGTAATGTTTTACACAAACTGGTATCTTACTTTGCAAAGAACAGTACTGCAGTAGTTTTTCTGCTCGACTAACAATGGTTGTGCAAAGTCTTAGCTCTTCGGAGTATATAAATTTGTCTTCTCGTACTCCTCGTATTCTCTCTAACTGTAATAAACCTACATTCAAGCAGCATTGGTCCTATGATCTCGAAGTAAAGCGTGAATCATCTGGCGATGAACTTACCTGCATTGTTCAGCGTTTTACGCAGAATAATTCTGTTAATTATAGGCAAAGACTTGAAAAAGTACGTGACTTTTGAGGAGTGTTAGTCATTTCCCATTATGGTATTGGGCAGTATTACACGTAGTTGTAATTTGTCGCAGTTATTTCCAGTGATCAAATAATTGAGTGAAAAATGTTTCTCATGTAACTGTGTGTGTTCAGGTTTGCAGACTTGTAATAAAAGCTTATGCAGTGGCGTTTATAATATCGATGAGCGTTTTTCTTGTAAAATAATTGATCAAATACGAAGTCACAAGTTTCTTCCAAAGACTAGAAGAATAGTAATAACAAGTACATAAGAGCAGTTGAACCAGTAAATGATACAATGGCAATTGACTAGTACGCTGCGCAAGGGTGTAACGACGCGTAAATGTTCGAAGTGAATGGATAGTGTCTTCACGGTAGCCTGCAGTACTGGGCTGAGGCACAGTGTGCGCGTTATCCGTGTCAAATAATGCGCTGCCTAGCATAGCTCAGCTCAGGTGCGTGCATCATGTCAAGCATCCTGTGGCTCCGGGCCCATTGGCCATATACCGAGGAGATAAAGTACTTCTGATTTCAGAGACAAAAAGTAGGGAACACTCAACAACGATTATTGGAAACCACACTCATTCATATTATCAAGTAGATATCAGTTACTAAATTCCTCGAGCATAATTGTGCACAAAAGACACAAAAGAGTGTAAAATCAATAATGAATACATTTAAATGGGTAAAGATTACAGCAACTGAAAAACTGTGCAGTGAGTACGAATATTCTGTTCTTGGATGTTCAGTACTTACTGTAGCTAATTTCTATCGGTAATGGACCATTAAAATTTATTGATCATTTATTGGCAGTATCTGAGTCAGAATTCTGTCTGGCGAAGTTCAAGTGGTTCAAAAGGTTCTGGGCACAATGGGACTTAACATCTAAGGTCATCAGTCCCCTAGAACTTAGAACTACTTAAACCGAACTAACCTAAGGACATCACACATCCATGCCCGAGGCAGGATTCGAACCTGCGACCGTATCGGTCGCGCAGTTCCAGACTGAAGCGCATACGACCGCTCGGCCACACCGGCCGGCTGTGGTGAAGTCTTTGAATTTCAAGTTAGCAAGGTAGACAAGCATTGTGAAAGGGATATCCGATTGCGAATATTGATCATTTATTGGCAGCATCTGAGCCAGATTTCTAGTGTGGGGAAGTGTTCGAATTTCAAGTTAGGAAGCTAGACAAGCATTATAGAAGAGATACTAGATCGTGAATATTGTAGCGAGTGCGGAATAAAGTGCAGATGCGAACACACTTCAGATATGACAGAAAATACTGCCTGAATAATTTAATATGCGATTGACACTTCAGCGCAAGATCTACGAGTTTACTTTTCTCCACATGTGACAGTCTCGATGCAAAGATACATATGAAACCATAATAAATAATCCTGCTACAATGGCGGAAGGAGACTCCAAAAACTGGCGAGAAGGTTTATCGTGAGTTTTTATTGAGATATTTCTAGAGCACACACTGAACCATTTGATAGTATACGCACAGCTGTCTTTTACTGTAACGTCATCGCGCTTTTCTGATAATGGCAATAATATCATGCAATAACATCGTGTTCGGGTCAGGTGACGTTGTCTGGTGCGCTCCTATTGGCGGAGCTGTGACTGAGGACCGCCCGCGTTGATGGTCGCGAACAGCTAAGAGGGATTACTTACAGTGTACACGTGGTAGGCTCAGGGTCAGCAAAGTTTAAGCTGTCAACAGCATTTCCGTACTCTTACGACGACTTGTAACACCAATTACAGCAAAGACATTCCTTTGATAAATATACAGATATATAAATATTACTTAAAATGTGTAATGGTGACTATAAGTGCATCAGAAGAGTATAAAAATTGCATAGAAATTAAATTCATGTTACTCAATTACAAAGTATACAGAAGCAACCTACTCAGTGAGTAAAGGTCCTCTCCACGAGCTCAGATTACCATCTGATAATTACCGATAAAAATGTGCTTGCATATTTGGCAGGCAGTGCTTTTAACTGTGGAAACTGTTGTCTACTTTTATTTGACTTTAGAAGAGACAGCCAAAGAAAACGTGTGCTGGTGTAAAACTGGCCCCTTCTTGATAGGGACTTCAAAAACACGTTATTGTTAACTTCTCAAATCACCTCTTTAACTCAGCATTACTCATAAACTAGCATATTTAAATTCTTACAATTTAACGTTTCAAACTTTAACTCACAACATCAGGCTAGTAACTAGACTTTCCGTATAACATTGTAAAATCCTTTAGTTACATCCACTTCATGTGGTGTAAAAATCTTTGCTAAATGTAACACAAAACTATTCAGCATTTCACGTAATAGCGTGAGGTGTTCCTCACTTGCAAAAGCATCTAAAACTTCACTGAGTAACGTATTAAACTCGTGTCGCTGTGGGGTAGCAGCACCTTCACATTCCTTTTTAAATGGCGACTGCATTAATGCAAGACAAATGGAATAACCTCTTACTAAAACCTCGCCCCTTATGAAGACAATCACTTCTGATAAAAATTTGAATAGCTACAATATACCCTCTCGTATCACTTCTCTTGTTACTACAGCCTTAATATTATAACTTATAATTTAGTGTTGCGCCTTATAGCTTAGTGTTAACTCGTACAGCTTTCTACACAACTTACAATACAGCATTGCGCACTTTCACACTATAAGGCAGCACATGCAGTTCCCTACAAAGCAAAGCCACAAAGTAACTGTCCATGGAAACTTCAGTAAAACCAATTACATCTCATCTTCCAGAAGTCACGTTCGATAAATATATGTATGTAGGGCATCAATCTTCTGGGTGCTTCTTCAGGGGACAGTAAACAAGGGGGCGGTATTCATTGTCTAAATTTGGGGTGTGACAATGCATCCAACTTGCTGTATCATTATAATGTCCTGGACCGGTTATTCGTTATAAATCAAAACCTAACACAGATCTCGGAGCTGCCCAGCGTCAGAAACGCATCAACTCGTGACCATCATTCAAAATTATGAAAACGTTAGCACCTCTGTCTGTTAGGGATAGAGACTTGGTGTACCAGTGTCTATTATGTATCTAACGGAGTGCGCTAAACCGTACTGGGGCTGTTTTCAGTAAGCACGATTTAAACCGGTATGATCGCATAACACCTCTGCCTTAGATTTTTAGCTTCACAGAGAAAAGTAGGGAACCAATTGCCAGCTGTTGTTAGCGGGTAACCGACAACACAAATGCATATGGATTGTTACACTGTGTAAACTGACAGGGAGGATTTTAACATAACATCATTACACAAGTCTAAACTGAATTGTTCTGCTAGTTTAATCTCCCTAATCAGAGGTCTGTCGGCTTTAGCATGTAGCATGTCAACGGGCTGCGTGTATATAAATTGTGATGTAGTGGCTAAGCACACTACTCCACAGTTGATTCCCTTACTACCCACACTAGAGGCTTTCTGGGTTATCGACAAACTTCATTTAGGCAGATAATTAAGTGTAGTTTTACTACCTGAACCAATCTATCAGTCTAGAATACTCCTCCTTCATACACAAAATGCAAACCACAAGGTGACCACTTAAATCACAAAACTATCAATCATAAGAACATTGATACTGCTAAATAGAATCATAATTTAATGAGTGACAACGACGGATTGCAAGAAGCATAGTAAAAACACGAGCAATATTAGCACACTGCATCAGATAGAAAACCACAACGCATGATCGGATGTGGGTTAACATCCGCTTGTACCTACTTGCACGCAGTATTTAGTGAAGTCGTCGTTTTTTCGACAGCTCTCATTTTATGTTTCGGAGACATCCCTTCAATTAGGCTCACAATTTCGTCTTCTTCCTTCTTAATTCGCGTTACTTCTCGCTGAGGGCGTGGGCAAGAACAGGGTTGATTACCTGTTCGATCACTCCCTTGCAGAGCCACCCATGTTTCATCGCCTGTGACAATGTGCGACAAAAATTTTCACGATCAGCCTCGTAACACACACATAGATGGTCTTCAGTCAGGCGGCGAGGTACTTGTCGGGCACATAGCTTTGAGTAGTCCAGCTGGTGAACGAGTGTGTCAGCGTTACCAACATAGATGTACAGCTGTGCATCGAGATGTTTGACTGTGCACCGTCAATCACCTCGAATGAGAATGTCCGTACGTTTAAATATTGCAGGAGTCACAGCCGTGTGCGGCTAGACGGCACGCGGAAGATAGGGCAGGTTTATGCGACCTTGTTGTGTTGATAACAACGCCTCGCTCCACGACTCAGTGCGTCTGTTCACTGCCAGGTCTCCATAGATATTCTGCAAGCGCCTATCAGTATCTGTGATGCTCTGGTTTTCAGACCAAAGAAGCTCAATGACAGCTCTCTGCTTGGAACGCACGTTACAGACGCCATTCTGAAGGCTATTTATAGCGCCACCACCTATCGGAACGTCATGAAACTATAGGGGCAGAAGCGTGAATATTCCACAATGTCCCACAACAAGTTGTGCAATTTTTTTTTCAACCGAAACCGGCCGAGAAAAAAGCGTGTTCCATTACTTATTGTAGGCTCTTCTCTTGTCGGAGTAGGAATCTGTTCTTCGTTTCAGAAGGTATGGTTACAAAATGGGGTCCTTTATAATAATAAGAACTACCCAAAAGACTTGAACATGAAATGGGGACAGTTTGAAGTTAAAATAAATTTTAACTACGTCCCACGACGCAAGTTCGTAGCGGCGCAGTAGGTGATAAAGGCGCGCATGGTTGGCGGAACTTACTCGATTCTTAAAGAAGTGCGGCGATACGGCGGCGTCGACGAGGTCGGTGGCACACGTCACGTTGCGGCGGCGTCGATTTGAATGGCGGCGGCGGCGACGCGCGGAAGCGGCGGCGGCGACGCGCGGAAACGGGCAGCGGGCGCCCGGCGAGCAGAGGCTGGGCGGCAGCGTGTTGGCGATGTCCGTCAGGAGGAGGCAACAGCTCACGCAGGATTGTGTTCACAGCGATGAAGCGGCGACGAGTCCTATAGAAAGTGCCTGCGCGGCGAATTGATCTTTTGCGACCTGACACAGCTGTGTTTCGCGTAAGAGCGTATGTAATCGCCAAAATGTTTAACTGGCAGCTTCTCTCCTTAAAGTAATGATCGACAACCAGCCGCACTTAAAAGGTTAGCGTCAGCACCGACGGAATGGTCAGTTGCGAACCCGCGGTAGACTTGATTTTTATTCGGGACTATCGAGCGGACATGTTGGGCAGGATGTGGGCGCCCGGGCGTGGGCGATGGTTAGGTGAAGAAAACACGATACACGGGTATTCGGAGCGAGTAACTCGGCTTTATTTCCAAACTTCTACCATTAAGGGTACAGTAGACTGAATTTGCGGCGCATGGAGGTTACCTACATTTACTTATTTCATTAACAATACAGTGTAACCCACCGCCTTGAAGTGTAATGTGGGTAAGATTTTTGTAAATCTAATAGCAAAGATTTCTTATTGTTACAATCTTATCGGTATGCAGTTGTTAATGCTATTTTAAATAATATAAAGAACATAATATAAATATAAATTTCTCCAAAGTTACGAAGAATTTAATGTTTTACGATTGTTAAAGTGAGCCCATATAATTTGTTTCTGTCTAATTGAGAAGAACATAATTTATATAATACAAGCCTCAAAAAAATTAATACAATAAGTGTGGTAAAATAAGTTTCAGTCTATAGAGGGAAGCGATCAGCTTCATTTTGATGTGAAACATAGTCTAAGTGTTGAGTTTTACATATTTCATGTGAGGAGGTCTCGGCCGAACGTCAAGCTATTCTCATCTGAAATGATGTTTGTTTACGTAGGTTTGTTGTGTTTGTGTGTATTGATATATTACTGCCGGCTTCTGTGGCCGAGCGGTTCTAGGGGCGCTTCAGTCCGGAACCGCGCTGCTGCTACGGTCGCAGGTTCGAATCCTGCCTCGAGCATGGATGTGTGTGATGTCCTTAGGTTAGTTAGGTTTAAGCAGTTCTAAGTTCTAGGGGACTGATGACCTCAGTTCTCAGAGCCATTTCAACCATTTTGAACGATCGAAAATGGAGCTTTTTAATATTTGACAAAAGGTAACACTGTATAAATGTAATGTACCTATGTTTTTGTGACATCTTTTGAAAATCTGTGTTACTGATCAAATGGCTCTAAGCACTATGGGACTTAACAAAAATGGATCAACCATTTCATTTTTTACTTGGAGTGATCCATGTCAGGACGCTACATGATTTTCCCTAGTTCTTTGTTTAACTGTTGGTAGTTGTGGTATATTCACACCTTAGATACACACACCTGGTGTAATAGTGATTATATACTGATGAAGCATTTGATATACGGAATGCATGAATTTTAGCTTTAAATGACGAATAAACTTATGGTTGTAAATTTATTTGTAGAAACAGAATGTACTTCATTGCTACCTGAGTGCACTACTCTTTAAATAACTTAATATATTACATTTTTGGTTTTATACGTGGATTATACATAACATACATTTGATACGTAAAATACATAGATTGTGCCATAAACAACATAAGGTGTGTCCTTAGGGAGGAGGAGCCTCGGAATAAAAGTTATTCGAGCTTTCTCCTCCGAACCAACGTAACCTTATTACTGGAGTCTTAGTATGTGGTATCACTGCTAGTGTGGATGCTTTGATTGTTGTATGATTGTTACTGCCTGTTTCTTGCTGTATTACGACATGCAGTGTCACGTGTTGTTGGTTTGGGTCCTTTACGTGTTGAGCCCTTCTAAGTGATGTTCACTTAGCGTGTTGGTTACCTGCTCGGTTCCGGTCAGTGGTCGTGCTTGTGTCCTCCATGTGGTTTGTTGTGCTTGCCAACGCCTCCCTCCAAAGGGGATTTTAAGCTTGTATTCTTCGCGCAGTGTGCGATACAATATCGGCTACGCCGTTTACTGTGTTCCAATCATCGGTATTGCGTATTATTCTGTCAATATCACTTTCGTTCTTTATTGCTAGCAGGTTGCATTGTAGTGTGACATGTTATGGTGAACCAGATTCTCCACAAATGCGTATTTTGTTGTTTGTTAGTCCCATGTGGTATAAGTGTACTGGATATGGCCCGTGGCCGGTCAGGAAATGGAGCGTCTCCCGGCTTGGGTCGACATGTTTTAGTTGCAATCTTTCGCGTACATCAGGGAAGAAAGAATGTTTTCGGCGACTCTTGTCGGATGCCCCAGTCTCTCTGCCATGTTTAAATCCGAAATTGTTTCATTTGTGTTTTGTTTATAATTTTGGTTCCTGTAATCTCGGCGAATTTATCGACCCTGCCCTCTTAACCCAGTGAAGAGCAGCTCTATGACGCATTGTTATGTCTATGGGACAAATCGCCATCACAACGCAGGATGCCTGTAGTGACGTGATGTTGAAGGCTACGCTCATTCTCAGGACCTCGTCTTGAAAATCTCCTGTTAGTTTGTGTGTTCAGTCTGTGAGCCCAGGCACTTGCGGCGTAGCATGCCATAGATTCAAATATTGCAATGGGAAAGATCCTTACCGTCTTAATAGGTAATTTGTACTGTGTTGTGTATCTTGCTAGTTTCGTACAAAATTTCGGACGCTTTGTCAATTGTCAGTTTGACACGTTCATTTACCCTGTCGTCACCGTCCAGGGTGTTCAGCAGGGGCTCGACTGCCATATTCCAAAGTATTGATCCGTAGATCGAGCCCTGTGGATATTCCTTTATTATTATCTTGACAACCTTGTGTGTTCCAGCCTTTCACTCTGCCACTCTGCCACTGCAGAGGTCGAGCAAGCTATTGTACAGGAAAACTGATAGCCGCATTTCCTGTAACCTGGTGAAGAGAGACTGCCACCACAGGTTATTAAATGCCCCAGCTATGTCGATTAGTACGGAGGCCACGTATGTAGCTGAAGTTATTTGTTATTGTCAGATTTTGGTTGATGGCGTGTTCTATTTATCTACCTTCTCTGAAACCGAAATGATGGGGTGTTAGACCGAAGATGCGTCTTTAAGATTGTAGGTGGTCACACAGGAGCCTTTCCTGTACCTTGGCGAGAGTGTTTAAGAGGCAGATCGGTCGGTACGTTTTGGGATCTGTTCGCTCTTTGTCTTTTGATTTCCTGATTATTACTACATTAGAGATCTTCCAAAGATTTGGAATTCTGCCTGTAAGCAGTGCCTCATTGAACATGTTCTTAGGAAAGGTGTGATATGTGCTACTGTTTGATTTAATGTTCCTGAAATTATTTTGTCTGGGCCGGGTGCTTTTAGGTTTTTAAGCCTGCTGATTTCCGTCGCGACGTCTTCTTCTGGGAACGGTATGATTACACTGTCATTGCCGTATAGTTGGCTCATCCTGTCTCTTAGATCGGTGTGGTGTCGCTCGTTTTGCGTGGGGTCGTCGACAGGGAAGAAGCTATTCAATAACCATTCTACGGTACATCTCCATCCTTTGGTCATTGCACAGTCAGCTTGTTTTAGTGTCGGCAGAGCTGTCGGTGTCTTAACTCGTTCTGTTTCTGTATTGAAACTTTGTCCCCAGATGTTTTCTTATTATGTTTTGACGAAACTAGTCCATTGGGCTTGAAATCTTGTCTTTAGTTTTCGGTATTTCTGCTTAGTGTCACGATATAGGTCAAATCTTATCTGTCTTTCGGGAGCTGTCTCTGCTTGTTGGGTGTACTTTCTTTTATCCCGTGAATCCTACCTTAATCTTGAGAGTTCTGTCGACCACGGTTGGTTATGCCCCGATCCATATTTTGTTCGTGGTGTAGCTGTTTCCTGTGCTCTTTGTAGGGCCTCTGTCAGAACATTTGTTTTGTAATCTATACTGTCTTTAACACTGTGTAGTAACGACGCCTCAAAAATACCTCAAGCTTCTTACCAACTGGCCTTTCCTATAAGTAGATGCTGCTGTTCACGTTCGATGTTACGTGTGTTGATATATTTGTCTGTGGTTATGACTATTGCGTTTGGTCGCTGTGTATGGCTCTATCTACTAAATAGTGGAAGAGATTTTGTGTTTTCTACAGAAAGATCTATGTTACGCCACCTGCGTCTCTGCGGCAGGTAGGTGGCTGTCCCTTCCAAATCAGTATGATCAGGTTGCGTTCATTTACCACATCAAGCACTAGTTGACCTGTGTCATGAAGTCTATCTGAGTTCCAAGAGGGGAATTTTGCGTTGATATCGGCTAGAATGAGCAGCCTTTTTCCTTCTGAGTGTAGTGCGATTTCCTTTATTTTGGCTACGAAAGGTTCTATCTCGTACGAGTATTGAGCGTATATAGACGACATGAGCCATTTATCTTTTCCATCTGTTATTTCTGCTGTGGCGATGTGTTCAGAATAAATCTGTGTCGTCTGTGTTACTATGAGCTTTTTACTAACTACTGTTGTCGCGGATTTCGCGTTTGGTGTTCCCGCGTCGAATAAAGGGTTCCTGAAAGTAGGGGATGTTTATTTTGTTTCATCTAAGAGCCTACCTCGTTCCACGCTTACTAGGAAACTATCCTGGCAGTTTAGTTGTATTACCTTCAGAAGGGATATCTAGTGGAGGAAAAACACTTGGGTGTGGTTTCTTTAAAATCCAGAAACACACGTCCATGTGCTCTCACGAAGTCTTTGTATATTTTCCCTAGGTTTAGGCCATCTCCCCTTCGCGCACACGCCACCGCTATAAGCTTTCATAGTTCTTTGGGGTTCGTTGAAGGATTTAGAACCCGTAGGATCATCCTGTCAGTTTGTTCTGTAGTTGGGAAGCAGATTTTATCCCTTTTTCGTGCTTAGTTCGCATTACATTGCGAAGAGCTGTTTGAACTATGTCTTTGTTTCCTAGTCTGCTAAACCGCAGTTTAGATTCGAAATTGCCGTAGTCTACGTAAATTATTCCGCTTTAGTTCCTCGTGTGTGACTGGTTGGTGTTCTTGACTGTTCGTTTGCTGCTCCGATTTCGAGCGATTTTGTAGTGTAGCATGTTTTCCCTGCCTTATACTTTCTGGTAGTGTGGAATTTGATGTGTTTTCGCTGAGCATTACCCATGATAGTGAATTGTTCTTTTATCTACAAAGGGGACTTATTGGTCATGAAAGCTGTCTGTTTTACGTACGTTACTGGGGTGGTTGTGCCTGGTGTTGAGTCGGTGCAGGATGTGTCCTTTTGTCCAGCCATTTTACTATTTTGTTTTTCATAGTGACTGAGTGCTGCTCCCGTAGAAAACACGAACTGGTGTAATATAGGGTCTACATTTGATTGTATCACATTCTACTTATTGTGCAAGTAGTGTGCAATTGTCTTTGTTTGTGTTTGCCTGTGGTGACGCATTTCTTGTGAACTCATTGACATCTTCATCCTCCGGAAATTCAAGGATGTCGTTACATTTTTCTGTACTATCTCGTAGTATTTCGTCTTTCATTTCGTCAACTCGTAAAAGGAGACCAGCCTGGAAGATGGCCCAATCAGACATGTGATGTTTTAGGTGCCTGGCGACTTCATATTCAGTAGCAACATGCATGTCGATAATACTAAAGTACCTATACTGCACTGTCTCCCAGAACTGAGACATTACACTAGTGTCAATATCTGTATTTGCGGATAGTAATAACTGCATGTGCTGCTGGCAGGCAACGGTTCGCCGCCAGATTCTCATCCTAGTCGATGGAGATTTGTACCTTTACCTGTTTGCGTTATTAGTTACATCTGTTTCTGGGTATATAACAGGAGTGGGTTTCCGACGGTTATGGTAGCACTCGTTATTAATGGACGTGGTTGAACACATCGTAATCGGTGAGCTCTATTTGCCTATTGTAGAGTTGTTTATAAGTAGGACAGTCTAGTTCCCCATTTGTTTGCATAGTATACAACATACAGAATTCTCCTCCCAGCATTCCCGACTTTTTTTGTCCCGGTTTTGCACATCTTCCTTGTCGCAAAGCTTCGGTGGGTGAACCAACAGTTAAAACATTTTTGTACAGCAATAAAGTCGTTGACATAGAACGATTCAAACTGAGTAAAGACCCATTCATTCTGAATCAGCAGTAATTGTACTCTTGGCGACAATCTAAAATGTTATTTACTGTCCTTTTGCGCTTTGGTCCTGTTTTAATTTTTTTTATCTCGTTATCGAACTCGTCCTTACTAATTTTTTCACTCAGGTTTATTTCGTATTGTTCTTCTAAGAATTCCTGCACAGTTACATATGTTGAAAGATGATGCACTGCCAGAAGGGGTCTAAACTTCATGGGATCTTCACATCTAATTTTATTAAAGATGTCCTCTTTTCTCTATTATCTTTATCGAGTCAACTAGTGATTCTGTTTCAATTATTACAGTGTTCGCTGTTGACCTGATTGCTTTTAATTTTGATTTGATTTGCTTAAGGTTAATTGCTTTAGTGATGGTTTTTCTAATGGTTCTGACATCTTCGGTACTTTGAATTCAAAGAAAAATGTACTGGACTGTTTAGATTTGTTTCCTGAATGTGTTCTTCTACTTTGCTTTTATGTTATGCAATCGGGCCGGGAGCCGCAACCGCTGCAAATGAAAGTGGGAGGGGTTTCTCCTCTGACTTTAATCTCTGGTTTTCTAATTTGAATTCCGCTGTTATTTGCTCTAGGCACTAAACGCGTTCCTGGGCATCTGGTGCGTTTGCAACCGCTAATTCTTTTCTGAGTTTGGCGTTTTCAGTTCTGAGCTCTTCGTTTTGTCCATAAAGCCTTGCTTGGTCTATTGTCAATGCCCAAATTTTATCTCTACATCTACATCCATATTCTGCAAGCCACCTGACGGTGTGTGGCGAAGGGTACCTTCAGCACCTCTATCGGTTCTCCCTTCTATTCCAGTCTCGTATTGTTCGTGGAAAGAAAGATTGTCGGTAGGCCTCTATGTGGTTTCTAATCTCTCTGATTTTATCCTCATGGTCTCTTCGCGAGATATACGTAGGAGGGAGCAATATACTGCTTGACTCCTCGGTGAAGGTATGTTATCGAAACTTCAAAAAAAGCCCGTACTGAGCTACTGAGCGTCTCTCTTGCAGAGTCTTGCTTTCACAATTACTGAATGATCCTGTAACGAAGCGCGCTGCTCTCCGTTGGTTCTTTTCTATCTCCTCTATCAACCGTATCTTGTACGGATCCCACACCGGTAAGCAGTATTCAAGCAGTGGGTGAACAAGAGTACTGTAACCTA
This sequence comes from Schistocerca cancellata, assembly GCF_023864275.1. Lineage (NCBI taxonomy): Eukaryota > Metazoa > Arthropoda > Insecta > Orthoptera > Acrididae > Schistocerca > Schistocerca cancellata. Next base: position 615,711,046 of record NC_064629.1, read on the forward strand.
CTTCCTTTGCTTTCGGACTGCATTTCCTTAGGATTCATCCAATGAATCTCAGTCTGGAATCTACTTTACCGACGATTAATTTTATATGGTCATTCCATTTTAAATCACTCCTGAGGCCTACTCCCAGATAATTTATGGAATTAACTGCTTCCAGTTGCTGACCTGCTATATTGTAGCTAAATGATAAGGGATATTTCTTTCTATGTATTCGCAGCACATTACACTTGTCTACATTGAGATTCAATTACCATTCCCTGCACCATGCGTCAATTCGTTGCAGAGCCTCTTGCATTTCAGTACAATTTTCCATTGTTACAACCTCTCGATATACTACAGCATCATCCGCAAAAAGCCTCAGTGAACTTTCGATGTTATCCACAAGATCTAGGAACTCTTCAATCCAATCACACAATTGGTCTGATAGTCCATATGCTCTTACTTTGTTCTTTAAACGACTGTGGGGAACTGTATCAAACGCCTTGCGGAAGTCAAGAAACACGGCATCTACCTGTGAACCCGTGTCTATGGCCCTCTGAGTCTCGTGGATGAATAGCTCGAGCTGGGTTTCACACAATCGTCTTTTACGGAAACCATGCTGATTCCTACAGAGTAGATTTCTAGTTTCCAGAAAAGTCGTTATACTCTGACATAATACAAGTTCCAAAATTCTACAACTGATCTACGTTAGAGATATTTGTCTATAGTTCTGCACATCTGTTCGACGTCCCTTCTTGAAAACGGGGATGGCCAGTGCCCTATTCCAATCTTTTGGAATGCTACGATCTTCTAGAGACCTACAGTACACCACTGCAAGAAGGGGAGCAAGTCCCTTCGCGTATTCTGTCTAAAATAGAACTGTTATACCATCAGGTCCAGCGGCAATTCCACTTTTGAGCGATTTTTATTGTTTTTATATTTCTCTGTCATCATTTTTTATATCTACCATTTTGTCATCTGTGCGACAATCTAGAGAAGGAACTACGGTGCAGTCTTCCTCTGTGAAACAGATTTCGAAAAAGACATTTAGTATTTCGGCCTTTACTCGGTCATCCTTTGTTTCAGTACACTTTTGGTCACACAATGTCTGGACATTTTGCTTTTATCCACCTACCGCTTTGACATAAGACCAAAATTTCTTAGGATTTTCTGCCAAGTTAGTACATAGAACTTTACTTTCGAAATCGTTGAACGCCTTTCCCATAGCCTTCCTCACACTACACTCCGCTTCGTGTAATTTTTGTTTGTCTACAAGGCTTTGGCTATGTCTATATTTCCTGTGAAGTTCCCTTTGCTTCCGTAGCAGTTTTCTAACACGGTTGTTGTACCACGGTGACTCTTTTCCATCTCTTACGATCTTACTTGGCAAATACTCATCTAATACATATTGTACGATGGTTTTGAACTTTGTCCACTGACCCTCAACACTATCTGTACTTGAGATAAAACTTTTGTGTTGAGCAGTCAAGTACTCTGAAATCTGCTTTTTGTCACTATTGCTAAACAGAAAAATCTTCTTACCCTTCTTAATATTTCTATTTACGGCTGAAATCACCGTTGCTGTAACCGCTTTATGATCGCTGATTCCTTGTTCTGCGTTAACTGTTTCAGATAGTTCGGGTCTGTTTGTCATCAGAAGGTCAAATATGTTATCGCCACGAGTCGGTTCTCTGTGTAACTGCTCAAGGTAGTATTCAGTTAATGCACTTAAAAAAATTTCGCTCGGTTCTTTGTCCGTGACACCCGTTATAAACGTTTGAGTATCCCAGTCTATATCTGGTAAATTAAGAATCTCCACCCAAAACTAACCTTCGGTTTAACTGTGGTTTTTTTTGTTTTAATTCATTCTGGAACTCCGCTAAGATCTCATCTACAGCGTTTATCATTTTAGTAACAATTTTCTTTCTTTTGGGAATTAACTCTTCGCTGGATACCAGTCGTCTTATCGCTCCCGTACTCCTGCCCGTCGGAGTTGCGTCAGTGTTTCGTTGTCGTTTGTCTGATGTGTGCCTCAGATTGATTCCTGGAGCACGTTCGGCCTTTTCGAAAGCAGTAGCGGCTGCCGCCAGCTTGGACTAGTTTGTATGCTCTAGTTCAAATGGTTGAAATGGCTGTGAGCACTATGGTACTGAGCATCTGAGGGTATCAGTCCCCTAGAACTTAGAGCTACTTAAAACTGATTAACCTAAGGACATCACACACATCTATGCCCAAGGCAGGATTCGAACCTGCGACCGTAGCGGTCGCGCGGTTCCAGACAAGCGCCTAGAACCGCTCGGCCACACCGGCCGGCTGTATGCTCTAGTGTCCGCGCATATGCGCGGACATGGAGCTTAACTTAGTCTAAAGCCCGATACACACGTCCCAAGTGCTTCACAAAGTGAGGCAAGGCGAGCGTGCACCGGATGAAATTTGCTGTAAGGGAACCAATTCCCAAATTCTGGATCCGTATCGTGTGTAGTTCGTCTCTAAAGAGAGTGCAACCGATTCCGATAAGCGCAGTACGCTCCCCACTGTTTTCTGTGCTGTCACTAGGTGGCGCCAGTGTCATAGAAACGCGAGATACACGCCGGTTGAAAATACCTGCAGCCAGCTTCCCGTAGACGGCGTCTGCTGAGTCAGCCGCTGCTGTCTGGGACGCTTGATGCAACGAAGAGCTGTTGCTCGCGGAGCCAGCCCGCCGCAAGCCGCGCTGTCAGCAGCGTCCGCGTCCGACGTCACCGCGGCCCGCCACCGCCACAGAGGACAATGGGCTACCGCTCCGCCGAGCAAACTTGCCACACGGCTCGCAAGAATACATTCGCTATCACGGAAAGACCTCTCACGGCCGAACTACAGTCCCTAGTCTTTATTGCGTGACGCGACAGATTACTTCCTTGACTATCCGCACACTCCGACCACTTCTTCCCACCACAAATGCGAAATTAAGCGGAGCTCTCACCAGACTTTTTTTTTTTAATGTGTGTGTAGTGTGGACTGAAGAGATCATCCTTGATGACTTATTCTTCTAGGACGGGATGTAAGGATAAAAGGAAAACACTTTATTTATTACGCATTCAGTTAGGTTTGGGCACGCAATGGGTCCTTTAGCCTGCTGTCTTTGGTGATGTCTATCTCCTGTAGAGGGTGAAATGTGTCAAGGCTGTTATGTGTGACTGCTTCCTCGTGTTATGACAGATTGCCTATGGGGGGTGAAACGTTATTGACTTCGGTACGCGATACTTGTGCCATCTTGCAGGGTTTACCGTTCCTACCGATTGTAATTCACGAACTTCGTCCCTAAGGGCATCGATCTTGTCAAAAACTCGTAGAGCCTTGTCATGGAGCTTCTCTTGTGTAGTGGTCTCGTGGAGTGCGGTGCGGATGTCGACGTTTCTTGTCCACCATGGAGCTCCTGTGATCCATCGATAGCAAATGTTTTGCAGCGCTTGTAGTTTGTTGTAGTTGGAGACGCACGTAGTTCCCCACGAGGTTCCCCACAACATTGTGGGTTCCACCGCTGCCTTATACAATTGGAGTTTAGTCTTAGGGTTCAGATCCTTACTCTTCAGGAACGGAATCAATGACCTGGCCATCTTCTGGGCTGCCGTCTTCTTGTCGTCAATATGCTACGTAAAGAGTAATTTTTTGTCAAGGTAGACACCGAGATACTTCACTCCCGGTGACCATGGGATAAATTGGTCAGCTATTTGGAGTCTGTCGTTCAGTCTCACCAGACTCGTCCACACGCCACGCGCAGATACCGACAGAGAGGCAGAGGGCATGCTGACCTGCAGAGGAGGGGATCGGTACGACTAGATCGGACGAGGGCTGGCTGAGAGCATAGCGAGCGGCCAGAACAGCAGCCCGCTCACCAATATTCCCTGCGTCATCACGTGATCATTCTCGTCCCTCTGATTGGCTGCCGAAGTGCCTGTCAGTCAGCCCAGACCAAGGGACAGCTATGATGTGCATGATGGACAATCAGCCCCCTTCTGGCATGTGTGCTCATTTAACATGAGTGCTCCTAGGTGCGTCTTCAGCATCTGATGCGCTGCAGGACGCCTCATTAGACGGTTATTACCATCTTGTGAAGCATCAGATCATGCCTGTCCTATCACAATAAGCATCTTCATTATAGACAGAATATTATGACTGAATATTTCGTGGTGACATGGATCAGTAAGTCTACTACTGACCCGATTTACGGAATTAGTTAATGGGTTGGTGCATAAGTTCGTAGCCTCTTTCCCATAAGTTCAATAAACACAACAGATAGATAGACTTTAGTGATCACTAGCATTTTCTGCTTCACTACTTACAACAGTCTGCTAATGCTGGGGTAAGTCCTAGATTCCACGACTGTAGATATCACGTGCTTTTGAGGAAAAGATCTCGTCGAGTAATGTCCGGAGTGCATTTTCATCCGGAAAGGAAGTTCCTTCAAGCTTTTTCGAAAGAGAGCAGCAAAAGTGAAAATCTGGGAACGCAAGGTCATGTGAATAAGGTGAGTGCGGAATGGCTTCCCAACCCAACTCTTGTACAATGTTTTTTCTCAGTCTGGCAGAAAGCGGGCGGGCATTATCGTGAAGTAGAATCACTTCACAATCTTCCTGGTCATTGTTCTTGGACTGAGTATGCAAGACGTCTCAGTTGTTGAGAGTAAATGCCAGCAATGATGGTTACGCCTTGGCCAAGCAATTGGTAGTACACAAAACCGTCGCTCTTCCACCAAATGTAAAACATTATCTTTTGTGGATGCACGCAGGTCTTTATTCGGGGAGTTGCTGCTTTGTTTGGGCTCAGTCATTCCTTTCTTTTGGGTACACGGACGTGCATCATTGTGGATTAATGAATTTAAACACTCTTATCAATCCTTGAAGGTCTTCCTGAACGTGGAGAGTCACTTATGACAAAACGATATTCCTTAGAAAGAAAAAAACCATTTTTTGACAGTGTTCTGCCCAATGGCATTATCTCCATACATGGCACAAATGTATCTGGCTGCCTCCATTGCTGTCGACCCTCTATTGAACTCAAACACAACAATACAGTATATCGGGAATTTTCCCGTTTCTCCACGTGGTAGTATATTTTCTAGCGTGCACAGCTCCACTCAGTATCTGCAAACGACAAAATAACAATACGTAAATTCAAATAGCAACAGTTAACTACAAATAAAAAAATGACGATCGATAAATAAATCCATAGCAACTGTAACGGCAAAAACTCTTATAACTTATGCAAAAACCTAATAAAACTTAACTAGGAAATCCTGGGCTAAATATAAGGAATATACAATCAGTGAATATTAAAATTAGCTTTTACTGCAACAGCATACATTAATGTATTGTATGAGATCCACAAGATAGCGAAGAGTTCAGAATTTTATGGACTTCGTATCACTTTATTCTTAAGCAGCTATAAATCAAGGCATTTAGTATTTATTCAACCATATTGACCATAGAACAGTCTCCTGCTTCTCGCAACATACGGTATGTTTGTACACATTCATCACTGTTACTGACTTCATTGGAGCAAGTGGCAAATTTTGTCAGTTAGTTAGTTACATGTTCCATAGATCATTTGAACGATTCCTTTACCGAAATGATGTGGTACGAGCCAGTTTGTAGGACACTTATACATGATTACTTTTAACAGTAATGAACATTGTTTCCTAGGCCTACTCATGCAACAACATTTCAAAACAAGTTTTTTTTTCGACGCTACCAGTTTTAAAACAGACATTCGTCCATGGAATAGAAGTATTAGTGAGGAGAAATGATTTGAAACTAACTTTGCTACCTGTCAGACATTTCATGTTATTCGGCAGACGGTAAATATTTGTTGGTGCATATTACACTCCTCTCTGAGATACCGACAGCCTTAATAATTTGTAATAATATATATGGCTCTGAGCACTATGGGACTTAACATCTATGGTCATCAGTCCCCTAGAACTTAGAACTACTTAAACCTAACTAACCTAAGGACATCACACACATCCATGCCCGAGGCAGGATTCGAACCTCCGGCCGTAGCAGTCGCGCGGCTCCGGACTGAGCGCCTAGAACCCCTAGACCACCGCGGCCGGCAATAATTTGTAATAAATGCTTTTTTCCCTTTTTGTACGTATAGACATCACTATTCTTCTCAAATTGTAATTAATTACTTGTGATAAATTTTGTTAGCGAATGTATGTATTGTGATGATGCAGTTAAAATGCCTAACTGCTTGATGAGGAGCCTACATGACGAACGAGGGTGAATAGCAAATATTATCATTACTGCTCGCATAAGTGCAATCCCAGAAAATTATTCCATAAAACGTTACTGAGTGGTAATATGTAAAGTACGAGGATGTGCTTTAAAGAAATGACTCCAAACATTGTAATGTAAAACCTCTTAAAGCTTTTTAAAGAACAGAAAAATTATTAAATTTCTACATCTTTATTCTTAATGTCTACATATTTGCAGCCCTCTACCACTAGAGGGCTCCGAATTGTAGCGTGTATCATGGCGGTGTGTAACGTAACTATGCAGGGGCATGAGAAACGGCGTACTGAAATCAACTTTCGAATTCGAAGAGTTCGTCCACACTCGAAGCACCCTCTCATTCACCATGACAACGGCAGACCATACATCAGCGCTACGACATCTGCAACAATGCTACGCCTTGGGTTCGCTGTCTTCGGTCACCCTCCATACAGTCCCGACATGACCCCATCCGATTTTCATCTGTATCCTGAACTTAAAGAAAACCGTCGAGGTCTTCACTTTGATAGTGATGAAGCGATGCAAGTAGAAGGGAGATGTTGGCTCCGTCGACAAAGTCAACCACTCAATAGTGACGGTATCAACAAACTGGTCTCTCGTTAGGAGAAATGTGTTCGCTGCCATCGGGACTACGTTGACAAATGTGTATACATGAGGGTTGGGTTGTTTTGGGGGAGGAGGCCAGACAGCAAGGTCATCGGTCTCATCGGATTAGGGAAGGACGGGAAAGGAAGTCGGCCGTGTCCTTTCAAAGGAACCATCCCGGCATTTTCCTGGAGCGATTTAGGGAAATCGCGGAAAACCTAAATCAGGATACCCGTACGCGGGATTGAACCCACGTCCTCCCGAATGCGAGTCCAGTGTTCTAACCACTGCGCCACCTCGCTCGGAATATACATGAGGGATAAAGGTGTAGAATGTTAATAACATTTGTTTTTTTCACATGAAAATTCAGAGGCATTATTTTTCGGCACACCTTCGTACGTCAGGTGGTTGATTCGTTTGTTTCGAAAGCTAGCAATTATACAAAGAACAAATGTAGCTGGACTTAATTGTTTGAGAAACTCAGTAATAAGCTTCTTCGGGTTCAAGTCCTCGTCAGTAGGTACATCTAAAATTTTGGAGCATTTCATCATGTTTACCGACTCCTGCCCATGTGCTACATCAACTGTTTCTATGGCTCCATGTGTTGTTCAGAATTGAATATAGTGTGTTTCCTCAAAATTAAGGGAGGGGAGGGGGGCAATGCATGCAATACCTCGGCTGCGGAGAATATCAGTTGCCGATCAGAGCATCCAGGTACCTTGTTTCCAAACGTATGTGTCCCCATATCTTGCCCAGGATGCAAATGTGTATAGAGTTGGCTGTCAAAATATGACGATATTTTACTGCCTCAAGTAGCAACGAGTACGCATCCCCATGGATAAAGCTGAGTTGCCCTCACCTGTGGATACGTGACATTAGCAGGTCACAAATGACGACGAATGGAACGATGAGTTTAGGCTTAGCACGCTCATAAATAATTCATATTAAATTACAGATACACGATAAACCTCTGTTGGATATCTTTCTTATTAAGTTCCTCAACAGAAAGAATTAAGCGCGCTTTCATAGAATTACGCCATTGGAATTTAATTAAGGAAAATGCACAAATGATTCAACTGAACTGGATTTTGGCATGAACAAAAATGAAATGTAACTATTGTTGTATATTCAGATTATTTCAATCAACATTTCATATTTGTATAGCATACAGCTGTGCAAAATACTTAGACTCTTTAATATTTCATTACACATATGTGAAGCAGTTAGGCCGATACACGTTTCTCGGTGACAATAAGCTGTCTAACAGTTCTTTTCCTATGCTTACCACATACTCGTATACAAACCGCGCTGCTGTGTTAGTAGTTCCCCTTCTTCTTGTGTAGCTTTACGTCATATTCTCTCTCTCTCTCTCTTGGCTGTTTTCATCGTAATGCTTGGTAGAAACTCAAAAATCTGTGTCAACAGAAATATGAGCTTACCTCCAGTCATCACCTCACATGGGGAGAAACCCGAACCCCATTCTTAACATGATGAGTACGTCATCGAGTAAGTGCACTTACTCCCCCATCTTGTGTGCTTTGAACTGGCATATAAAAAAAAAAAATTCTGTACAGGCACCTGATCTCGCACTTGTATCTCTCGGCATGGTTGTGAACTGAGTGGCAAACGAATATTTGAATGTTTATTTACGCTGTTACATAGCATGCAACTTTTCCACACGCTTGAGATCTGCTGTGATCCGTTATCTGACAACAGTCTCTCTGGAGAGTGTTGTACGCTGTAAAGTTTCTCAAACATTCACCTATAGCCAACCCTGTCATAGAAGTTTAATATATTTTCTTATTCCATTTTTAAATTATGGTATTCACTTTTTATGTACAGCAGTATTTTCTGAAATTACTTCAGAAAATGAACCTTTTTCGAAATGTGAAAGCACGTGCCAAGGTAGAAATGATCATGTCCGTAGCAACAAATATTCTACCGAAATTTAAAAGGATCGCATTCACGAAAATATTGCCAGTTTTCTATGTAGTAGTGCGTCTCTTACATTACTACTCTACTACACACAAATAATTAGTAAGAGAAGTCAATTAAGAAGTGTTATCCGACACCAGTTACAGGTTAAATACGTCTTGAAATTCAAGCTATTGGAATCTTACACAAATTACCATTTTCAAGCGAGGTACAATTGTTAACACTGTACCAAAACTCAGATAATTCACAAGTATCACATGTTCCATGCCAAAAGATCTTCTTCTGCTTGAGGGTACAAGATTGTGCATGACCGACGAATTATGGCTTAACCGTCCACACGTTATATAACTAGTGTCAAAAATATATAGAATTTTACTTGCCATAAAATTCTGTAACGGAAGAGTTAACGAAATATTCCAGATAGCTTTTATATATTATAAGCACTTAAGTACGTAGAATTCGAAATATTTACTAATGCTGCACAGAACACAACCTCATATCTAGCAAAAACAACTGCAGGAAATGGCGGAACCTGCTTATGGCCGTTTCTAGTGAGCATTCCTTCTCGTGATTCTGAAATCTGACATTGGACTGAAGTACCGATCAAAAAACATCATGTGTTCCTAGATACACATTCCTCTAGGTACAATGCTCTGCCCTAAACTTTCTCCAGTTTCAAGATAGGAATTCTGCCGATCACTCCTCCGCTTGGTGTACAGTTTTATAAATTTCTAAGACAAATCTACTGCTATAAGTACGCTGCCTAACCAAAAGATATAAGTAGACAGAAGAGAAGGATAAAACAAAAAGAAACAGTACTGGTTGAGAGGGTATGTGATGCTATTTCATGGATCACAAAATAGAGTGAAATTTACAAAGAACTTAGCAGTCTGAGCCCACCTGTCAGTCTGACGGAGCACGCCCTCTCGCCTGGATGCATGCGCTGATTCTGTTGGGAAGGGAGTCAAAGTCGCTGTACGCTCCTCTGAGGTAAGTTGGTCCACAACTGTTGTCACGTAGCCTTAATAGGATGATATTGGTGCTGGCGCCGAGTTGGTCCTTAGTTGCCAATGGTGGCGGCGTATTTATTGCAGCAAATAATTCCGTAATATCTATCGAGGTTATTACGGCTTCCGAATGTGAATTAATCTGTGCCAAGCTAAGCATCAAAATAGGCCAAAATGGTAATCAGATGCTTCTGCAGGTCGCCTGCGTCACGAACTGTAATGGTGGAGTGCTCCAGAGAGAACTTGCCGAATTTTGTTAATAACTTTCCTGGTCATGACATTGTAATATGAAGCGACTTCAACTTTTCAGGTATAGACTGGAAGAGTCATGCTTTAAAAACTGGTGCCAGACACAGGAATTCGAGTGAAATTACTCTGAATGTCTTGTCCGAAAATTACTTCGAGCAGATAATTAGAGGATCACCTCCAGATCCAAACTTCTTAGACCTCCTAGCTAGGAAAAGACTCTGAACTTAACGAATCAGTTAACGTAGAGGAAGGTTTAAGTAATCATAAGGCCGTGATAGAAGTTATGGCTACGGGTATTATAAGTAATATTAAGAAAGGTGGGTAAATATTTTTGCTTAGCAAGAATAACAGGATACAAATTGCAGAGTATCGGAGTAGTCAACAACAAGTATTCACTGCTAAGAACGAAGATGTGGAGCACAAATGAAAAAAAAATTGAAGGAATTATTCAATGTGCCTTAGCAAATTATGTTCGGAGTAAGTTCTTAATGGATGGGAAAGATCCACCATCTTTTAATAGCCATGTTAGAAAATCGCTACATATACAAAGAGTTTCATAACACATTCATGGGAAGTCAAAACTTAGAATATGCGCAAGAACTTGCTCCTCTCCTACCAGAAGTTTATTGTACTTCTATGGAGTAGCGAAGGGGAACCTAGGAACTGGAATAAAACCTCAGGACATTCCTGTTTTCGAGGAAGGGTCGTTGCACAGAAGAACAAAATTGTAGGCCTCTAGCGTTGAAGTCAATCTATTGCAGAATTTTGGGACATGTTTTATGCTCAAAAATTATGACAATTTCTCCTCTACAAAAATTCATGGGTTCCACTAACAGAGACCTTGCGAAACTCAGCTAGCTGTTTTCATTCCTGAGATCCATAAAACTGTAGACAACAGCGCTCAGGCTGATACCGTATTTCTTGATTTCAGGAAGGCTCTTGACACCGCCCCGCACTGCCGTATAGCGAGTATCAGACCATATTACTGGATTCAAGAATTCCTTGTAGATAGAACTCAACACGTCGCTCTTAACGGAACAAAATCCACAGATATAAAGGTAATTTCCCGATACCCCAAGGAAGTGAGATGTGGCCGTTACTGTTTCCAATATATACAAATGATCTAGTAGAAAGCGTCGGAAGCTACTTAAGACTTTCACAGATGATGCAGTATTCTATGAGAAAGTAGCAACGCAAAAGATAGTATCGATTTTAAGAATGATCTACAGAAGATTGATGAATGGTGCAGTTCCTGGCAGTTGACCCTCAACGTTAATAAATGTAACATATTGCGGACATATAGAAAAAGATATCCACTACTGTACACCTACACCATTGATGACAAATTGCGTAAAGCAATATATACAATTAAATGTCTAGCAGTAGCCATCCAGAGTGACCTTAAGTGGAATGAGCGGATAAAAGAAACAGTAGGAAAAGCAGACGCCAGACTCAGATTCATAGGGAGAATGTTAAGGAAATGTAACTCATTCCAGAAAGAAGTTGCTTACAAGATGCTTGTTCGACCAGTTCTTGACTACTGTCATCAATCTGGGACCCTTCTTAGGTAGCACTGATAGAAGACAGAGAAGACCCAACAAAAAGTGATCCGTTTCGTCACGGGATCGTTTGGTTGACGCAAGAGCGTAGCCGAGATTCTCAACAAATTACATCTACATCTACATCTACATCTACATTTATACTCCGCAAGCCACCCAACGGTGTGTGGCGGAGGGCACTTTACGTGCCACTGTCATTACCTCCCTTTCCTGTTCCAGTCGCGTATGGTTCGCGGGAAGAACGACTGTCTGAAAGCCTCTGTGCGCGTTCTGATCTCTCTAATTTTACATTCGTGATCTCCTCGGGAGGTATAAGTAGGGGGAAGCAATATATTCGATACCTCATCCAGAAACGCACCCTCTCGAAACCTGGCGAGCAAGCTACACCGCGATGCAGAGCGCCTCTCTTGCAGAGTCTGCCACTTGAGTTTGTTAAACATCTCCGTAACGCTATCACGGTTACTAAATAACCCTGTGACGAAACGCGCCGCTCTTCTTTGAATCTTCTCTATCTACAGTGGTAGACGCTGCAAGAGATGCACAGTGTATCACAGAGCAGTTTACAACTGAAAGTTCGAGGGATTACTTTTCGGAAAGAGTCGGACAGCGTATTAGATCCTCCATCATACATCACACTAAACGACCACGGTGAAAAAATTACAAAAATTAAAAGTATTGTAGGGGTTACCGATAATCACTCTTCCCACGCACCATTCGCGAGTGTAACAAGCACGGGGATATCAGGTAGTGGTACCAGAAGCACACTCTGCTTCACGCCGTCAGGTATTAATGTAGATTCAAATACATATGTCCTGTCGGGGTAGGTGTGGGGACTTCGGTGGCCAGAGTGTAGGCAGTTGATAAAGACACGTCCCATCTGTGGAAGAGCATTTGACTGCTGAATAATGGGACCACGATACTGTTCTATAAGAGTTAACTAGAGTTGTATAACTATTGCAGGTTACTGTACTCTATCATAAGTAAGTGGAGACTACAGTAGTTTTCCTAGCAGCTTTGGTCAGGTGATATCACAGCCGCATTACCTGTATGTTATAGGTGTTGCATACCTATCGGGTGTCGCCTCATTTTGATAGCATTTGTCGTATGCTATCAGTGTCTTACTAGATTCCCATAGAAACCAGAAGCGGTAAATCTTCTAGATGCTGAGTGAGGATATATAAAGGGCCACGTAACCTAGAGAACATTTTCGTTCTACATACTTATCCTCCTGTCTTTCACTTAAAAATTAACAGTATTTATAGCAAAATTGAAATTATCAATATTTAAGTAAGGTTGCATTCGAAAATTGTTGATTTGTAATGTGAAACACAGGGTTCTTGTGGTAACAATAAAAAAGCTATACACATTTATCATACAATTATAGAAAACGTAATTCGCAAACAAAAAAGGTTAAACTAAAGAAAAGGTAAAACAAAAACATATCAAACATCATGTCAGTACTTCGTCAAGCTTATATAAAACATTCTTCTGTTATTCGTAAACAACTTTCTCACTTATCAGTAATAACGGCAAACTTTTGCATGTCATCATGATGGGGAATGTTCTATTCAGTACAAATAACAAGAATGAAAGCAGATTTTATTAATGTTTGTGCTTGCATCAAAAGTGACTGCTTTGGTTACATACAACTGCGAAATTTACATGATCAACTAAATTTTATGACATATAAAATTCAGTTTATGTTTTGCAAGGATATAAAGTACTCAAAGGACTAACACTGAAAGATATGGAGTTCTAATTATGTGCGAAACAAAACGAAGAGAAACCTTCGGCACCCTGTTTCTCTCTCACACATTCCTTTATGATTCATTCCTTACCAACGTTACCAATCATATCGGCAAACCTAACATTTACTACATCAGTAATGTAATGTACCAAAACTACCGAACCGTATTTTTGGTAGCGTAACTGCAAAGGTGGTGCACGAGGCCTCAGAATGTCATCGACGTACCGTTGTGCCGCCAGAGTTCCCTCAACCGCTAACAGCGGTGACCCTAAACCATACCCGATGGCTGCTCACATCATGACTCAACAGAGGAACCGGCCAGCAGCAACAACAATTTGAGTTAATATAAAACGTTTAATATAATATTTTTCTCAGGATATTCTGTCAGAAGTGAATATTACCTACGTTTTTATCTGACTGGCTAGTACTTATTTACTTTTTCTAAGACCCTGCGTATTAATATTGTGTTTTAACTTTCGTGTGAGCTGAATTCCCAATCTACATCTACATCTACATAGATACTCCGCAAGCCACCTTACAGTGCGTGGCTGATGGTACCCTATACCGCAACTAGTCATTTCCTTCCCTGTTCCACTCGCAAATGGAGCGACGGAAAAACGACTGTCTATATGCCTCCGCACGAGCCCTAATTTCTCGCATCTTATCTTCGTGGTCCTTACGCGCAGTGTATGTTGGCGGCAGTAGAATGGTTCGGCAGTCAGCGCCAAATGCCAGTTCTCTAAATTGTTTCTCTAGTGTTTCTCGATAAGAACGTCGCCTTACCTCCAGAGCTTCCAATTTGAATTCCTGAAGCATCTCCGGAACACTTACGTGTTGTTCGAACCTACCAGTAACAAATATAGCAGCCCTCATCTTAATTGCTTCCATGTTTTCTTTCAGTCCGACCCGATACGGAAGTAAAACGCTCGAGAAGTACTCAAGAGTAGGTGGCACCAGCGTCCTAAATGCGGTTTCCTTTACAGGTGAACCATTATTTCCTAAAATTCTCTCAAAAAACCGAAGTCGACCCTTCGCCTTCCCTACCACAGTTCTCACATCCTCGTTGTATCTCATATCGCTTTCCAAAGTTACGCCCAGATATTTAAACGATTTGACTGTGTCAAGCACGACACTAGTAATATTGTATCCGAACTTATAGATCTGATCGTCCTACTACTGCGTATTAGCTTACATGTTCCCACATTCATCACACCTACTGGAAATTTTGTCTAAGCCCTCTTGTATCTTCTTACAGTCACTCAACTTCGATACCTTGCCGTATACCAAAGCATCATCAGCAAACAACCGCAGATTGCTTCCCATCCAGTCCGCCAAATCATTTATGTATGTAGAGAACAACAGTTGTCCTTCCCTGGGGCACTTCTAACGATAACCTTGTCTCTGATGAACACTCACCGTCGAGGACACGATACGGAGCTCTATTACTTAAGAAGTATTCGAATCACTCACGTATCTGTGAAGTTATTCCATATCCTCGTACCTTTGTTAGCAACCTACAATGGGCCACCGTGTCAAATGCTTTCCGTAAATCTAGAAATATGGAATCTGCCTGTTGCCCTTCATTCGTAGTTCGCAGTATATTATGCGAGAAAAGTGCAAGCCGAGTTTCGTGCGAGCGAAGCTTTCTAAAACCATGCTGAATCGTGGGCATAAATTTCTCACTATCAAGAAAATTTGTTATATTCGACTTGAGAATATATTCAGGGATTCTGCAGCAAACAGAAGTTAGCGATATTGGTCCGTAATTCTGTGGGTCCGTTCTTTTACGCCTCTTATATACTGGAGTCACCTGCGCCTTTTCCCAACCGACTGGGACTTTCTACTGGGCAAGGGATTCACGATAAATGCAAGCTGGGTAAGGGGCCAATGCCGTAGAGTACTCTTTGTAAAACTGAACTGGGATTCCATCCGGACCTGGTGATTTATTTACTTTCGAATCTTTCAGTTGTTTCCCTACGCTAGGGATGCTTATTACTATGTCGTCCATACGGGAGTCTGTCCGATGGTCAAATGACGGTATGTTTGTACGATTCTCCAGTGTCAACGAGTTCTTGAATGTAAAATTTAAAAATTCGGCTTTCGTTTTCCTATTTGCATTTGCCATACCAGACTGGCCAACAAGGGACTGAATGGGAGCCTCAGACCACTTAGAGATTTTACATAAGACCAGAATTTCCTAGGGTTCTCTGCTAGATCTTTTGCCAAGATGTGCCGGTCATAGTCGTTGCATGCTTCGCTCATAGATCTTTTCACAGACGCCCGAATCTCTTATAATCTTCGTTTGTCATTTGTGTGTTCCCTTTTGAACCGAGAGTGCAACAGCCTCTGCTTCCTAAGCATCTGCCGAATTTCGTTATTAAACCATGGTGGGTTTTTTCCCTCCTTTATCCACTTACTAGGCACTGTTTTCATCAGTGTAATTTTTTTTTAAGAGCTTGCGGACTTTGGCACCTTAGTGTAGACTGTGAACCTGCGGAGCGGATTTTAGAGTTTGTTTACTCTTCTTCTTTATATTTTGTGTATGCCCTTACTTCAGTAGCACCACAGTCGGGTAATTTTATATCTTAGTGAGGTCGGTTCGCTCTTTCTCAGTTCGTCCGAACTGCTTTCTTATTATTTTTGATATTTTCTGAATTTTTTTTTACTGAGTACAACATGGGTAGGGAATCTGCTTGTAGTGTGCAGACACAAGGGGAACTGGTCGCTGTCAGGAAACTGGAGGAAGCTGTGCTGACCACGCTCACCAGGTTTCAGACTACTGATGAAAACTACAAAGACTTCAGAGCTCCAGTGACGAAACCTGCGACGTCTTTGGTGCCGTTGGAATCACCTCGTAACTCCCTTATAGCTGCATCTTTCGATACGCAACATCGTGGGTGAATGTTGGACAGTTGTGATTTCGCCCAGCTCTGGTTGTCGGACGAAAGTGGCAAGTAGCCATATGGCCCGATACTTAAGCCTTATCAACTGGTATGAGGTGCTACCCACCGCTGATAACACCTCTGAGTCGGCCCAGGATGCCTCTGTTGATGGGATAATGGCCGATTTTCCTGTCCAGTCCGGACAAGAGCAGAGAGTGCTCATGCTAATCTCTGGGAACTTCAATATTAGGTGTGAAGAGAGTCCCTCAGGGAAATAACAAGCAGGTTTGGAAATCACACCAGTTTGCACTCCGTATGTTTGCCAGGAGGAGACGTGGATGAGGCTCTGCCGGTGACTGTCGAACGTACTGGATGCGTACGGCTGCAAATCCTGGCTCACGTCGGCGCCTGTTGCTTGGGTTCTGAGGCCAATCTCGGTTCCTTACGGGAGCTGACTGACTTCATGAAGGCAGATAGCATTTCACGTGGAATGCAGGCTAAGATCACTGTTTGTAGCATCATATCCAGAGTCGATCGGGGTCCTCTGATTTGGAACAGAGTGGGAGTTTTAAAACAGAGACTCAGAGGATTCTGCGACGATATAGGATACGAATTCCTCTATTTCCGAAGTTGGATGGAGGTTGCAGGACCCTTGGGGGTTCACTACATTTAGAAAACGGATACTAGGATAGAGGAGTACGTTGGGCCTTCACATCGAAGGTCTTTAGGTTAAAGGAATCCCCCGCCCCCTGGTGAACAGTGATGAACTACGTGCCGAAATCGAACATAGAACAGCCACATTATTCTCAGAGATCGGTCATCCTCACAGTTTGGAAACTAAAACGTTAAAATGACTTCAGTAAACTGCTGTAGCATCCGCGGTAAAATCCTAAGATTAGTATCGCTTATTAAAGGTAATAATGCCCAGATAGTATTAGGAACAGAAAGTTAGTTGGAACAGAAGTAAATAAATAACAACGAAATCCCAAATGCCGATTGGAATATTTATCGTAAGCACAGGCTACACGCTAATGGTGGCTCCGAATGTATTGCAGTAAAGAATTCGATAATATCTTTCGAGGTAATTACGGATTAAAAATGTTAAATAATGGGTAAAGTTCAGCATCATAGGTGGGTGAAACATGATAATCGGATGCTTTTATACACCAGCTAGGCCAGGAGTGGCAGAGTGATTCAGAGTGAACTTGCAGAATTTCGTGATTAAGTTTCCAGTACATGTTATTCTTATAGTTGGAGGCTTCAACCTGAATGGGAGAATCATGCGACCAAAACTGGTGCAAGAGACAAGGATTCGTGTGACATTATTCTGAATGACTGAAAACTAGTTCGAGGAGGTAGTTAGAGAGCCAACTCGTGAGGGCAACGTCTTAAGGCGCCTCACAATAAACAAAACCGAAACGTTTGAAGTCAGTTAACTTAGAGTAAGGCATCGGTAATCATAAGGCTGTGGTAGCATCATTGACAGCGGATATTGTAAGAGCTGTCAAGAAAGGTAGGAAAATATCTTTGGTTCGCAAGGGTGACAGAGCACATGAGTAGTCGACATCAAATATTCAGTGGTGAGGACAACGCTCTGGAGCACAAATGGATAATTGAACAGCTATTAGGAAGTTGTTACGTTAAAAAAGAGAGCTTCATCATAGATTTAAGAGAGGTCAAACTCTAGCTATCAAATAAAAGCTGAACAGAGCAAAAATGAGCCTAAGGAAAGCAATGAGAGAAACATTCAATTACTTTGAAAAGAAAATTTTGCCGTCCGATATCACTAAAAATTCTAAGAAGTTGTAGTCTTACGTAAAATCAGTAAGTGGATTGAAATCATCTGTTCAGTCACTCGGTCGACAAACTGACATCGAAACGAAAGATGGTAGTGAGAAGGCCGAAATACTGAATTTAATCTTCCGAAACTACTTCACCGCAAAAGATCCTCATAAGGCCCCACGTTTCAGTCATTGCACCAACGCCAAATATTATATATTGAGATAACTGATCGCGGAATGGAAAAGCTACTACAATCGCTTAATAGTGGAGAGGCATCTGGACCAGATAATATATGTAAAATAATCAAATCCGTGACGCTTTAGCAATACTACGATACCAGCGGGTGCCGATGTCTTCGTTTATAAAAGGAAAAACTGTTTCCATAAAAATTAGTTATTCTCTTGTAGATCATAGATTGCAGCGATCAGTCATCCTTTTTAAATTTTATCGCGCAGATCTAGATTTCGGATAGGAGCTAGCCATTCTCAAAGAACTGTGGATGAAGCCCGACCAATAGGCATTACATGCATTGAGCGAAAATAATAGTACATTGAGAATGGCTAGCTTCTAACCGAAATCTAGATCTGCACAATAAAATTTAAAAAGGACGACTGATCGCTGCAATCTATAATTTAGAAGTCAATATAACAGTCGCTGAGTGCAACAGCTTTCTGAATGGAAGGTAACCTGAATTAGTTATTCCTCTCCCACAGGAGGCCCTGCCTTACCGTAGCACGGTCCATGCTGGCTGGAGGATTTGTGTGCTCCAGTGAAGCTGGGAGCTATGCCGGCGGTAGTGTAACTACTGGCAGGTCCAACCTAGCCAGACAGATCTCAGCAGAGGAGCCAGACCAAGTGTTCCTTATAACGACCTGACTTTCTTTCTTTTCCTTACCCATCCCTCCTGCCTTCCACCACACCCTGTCCAGGAGCCAGAAAAGCCTCAGCAGTTTTTGTGTCTCCAGTCGTCGTAGTCACTATGCCACTGGGCCAAGATTATAAAGCTGTCAGGACCGTGTGGTTGATGTTGTTGTGCAGGAACATTTACACGTTAAAAAACACATGTACAGGCGTCTATTAGAGGACTATACCACCAGTCCAATATAGAAAGTCCTGCGGCAATAGGCAAGTTACGACGGGAGCAGGACTGTGCAATCTGGAAGCTCTTAGTGACAAACCGGTAAGTAGGTGTCAGGTGTGTGATCTCCGTTTTACTCGAGGAGGCTGTAGAGTAACTCGTGTGCTGCACCTACGGCTGAGCAGGCCTATTCTGGACCCACTCTGCTCACCCCGCATGGGGAGGGGGGCTGGAAAGTGTGCCCTAAACATAATCAGCCTAACCAACCAACTACTTGTCTGGAAGGCCTCATCTAAAGAGCACACCATATGCAATCGAAACAAAAAGAAGAAACAAAACTTAAATATTGCTGCCTGGAATGTTCGAACTCTCATTGAATTAGACAAAAGCAACCGACCAAAACGCAGAACAGCTATTGCGGCACGTGAACTAAAAAGATATAACATCGATAATGCTACCCTCAGAGCAACAAGACTTCCGGGCGAGAGTCAACTAAAAGAACAAGGTGGAGTCTACATTTTCTACTGGAAAGCAGTCACTGCACTCCGTCTTCAGGCTTCAAGTGGTCCGTCGGGACCATCCGACCACCTTATCATCCTGAGCTGAGGATGCGTATAGGAGAGGCGTGTGGTCAGCACACTTTCTTCCGGTCGTTACAATGGTTTACTTTGACCGGAGCTGTTACTGTTCGGTTGAGTAGCTCCTCAGGTGGTATCACGAGGCTGAGTGCACCCCGAAAAATGGCAACATCGTATGGCGGCCCCAATGGTCACCCATTCAAGTGCCGGCCACGCCCGACAGCGCTTAACTTCGGTGATCTGACGGGAACCGGTGTATCCACTGTGGCAAGGCCGTTGCATTTTCTACTGGAAAGGGAAAGATGAAAATAGCCTTGTATCCATGGGGTAGGGTTTGCTGAGAGGAATCAGCTTTTCGATGATCTAGAGGAACTACTCTCTGGAATAAATGGAAGACTTACGACCCTCCATCTCAAACTCATGAACAACCAAAAAGCTTGATGTCCGAAACTGTTATTAACAAGTCAGACAGAGTTTTATCTCACATACTTTAACCAAAAAGCTACTATAATTAGTGCATATGCACCAACTCTTGACACAAAGTATGATAAAAAGGATAAGCTCTGCATCCAACTAGACCGATTCTTATGAATCTTACCACAATAAGATAAAATTATTCTACTATGTGATTTCAAGGCAAGAGTTGGCAATGCCCTATGGAAAGGTGTCATTGGTAAGGAGGTTATAGGCAATGGTAACTCCAATGCAACCCTTCTTCTGACTAAGTGCTCAGAACACGATCTCGTCATTACAAACACTCTCTCTCGACAGAAAAATAAGTTTATTACCACATGGCAACACCCAAGATCAAAACACTGGCATCTCATAGATTACGTGACTGTGCGGCCAGGAGATCGACATGATATGAGGATCACAAGAAATGTAGCTCAGGCTGATGACTGCTGGACAGATTATCGAATGGTCCATTCAGTAATGACACTACAAGTGCCACGCAAACGCTGGAAGCAAAAGAAATAAGCAAAACATCTGCTAAATATTGAACGACTAAAAGATAAAGAGGTCCAGAATACTGTGAAGCAAAAGTGGCATGCTGAGTATTCTGACAATGTCGAAGAACACTGGTCAATACTGAAAACTATCATGCTTTCGGCTTGCCAAGAATCAACTGGATTCTCTTAAAAAAACATCGAGAATGGTTTGACGAAAATTATGATGAAATTCAAATCATGTTAGAAAAAAGAAAAGAAATGCCTACGACGCCTGGTAAAATGATCCAAACTCAGTTCACAAAAACCAGGCTTATCTCCATGCCAATCCTGATGTTTTATGGAAAACTACAGCTCTCAGAAACCGGTGGACTACAAAATCAACCGAAATGAAAAATTTAGCAGCAACCAACTACTCCACAACCTTCTTCACTGACACAAAAGCGCTGTATGGCCCCTCCAAAAAGGCCTGAACCCCCTTCGATGTAAAGATGGTGCACAACTTTTTAAAGACTCGACACCTACCGGCTCTCAGAGGAGGGGGCACTTTGAAGAACTTCTGAGCAGAGAGTCACAGGTGCATAAGGACGTTTTTACAAAAATACCACAAAAACCCATTCAATACAATATGAGTGATGCTACCTTCCCTTCAAGAGGCTGAAGAAGCTATCCACGAACTGAGGAATGACAAAAACCCTGGACTGGATGGAATCCCGGATGAAATATTGTAAGGTGTCCACATTTTCAAGCTTAAAAAAACTGTATAACGACGATACCGAATAAAATCCCCAGCAAATAAACATATTATTGACAACAGGAAATAATTAGAGCCATATCATGTACGGAATAACAAACGATTTACCCCTTTAACGACAGGGGCATGAGTAATGTAATAAAGCGAACGCAGCTTGCAGACGGACAGGGCAGGTGGCTAATGACATTGGAACGACTCAGTTAGCTTTAATAAAAGAAAGCCCAGGTGCACTGCAGAAAGAAATAAGGGAAAATCAATATAATACGTATCAGAATAAACACGGCCGAGACAAAAGCCCAGGTGCACTGCAGAATGGAAATAAGGGAAAATCAATATAATACCTGTCAGAATAAACACGGCCGAGACGAAAGCACAGGTGCACTGGAGAAAGAAATAAGGGAAAATTAATATAATACCTGTCAGAATGAACACGGCCGAGACGCAAGTAAGTGGCGACAGTACATTAACGAGTGGAGACCCGGCAAGAAAAATAAGAATTTACCTTTAACGTGGGAGCGGTCGGCTGAAGCCAGACGCGTGACGTAGTAGAATCAAGGTGGGGATGATAACGTCGTATAAAAGCACTTTGGGAACTCAATTAAGACACAGAGACAGAGAGAGCGGGCGCTCACGTCTAGCGGCGGGCCACACACCTGCGTGTGGTAAAGGCGAAGTGGGAGCGATACGCTTCACGTATCGTGGCGACAAACGTAAAGCGATAGTTAAATATTCCTGTGGGAGTCTTTTCTGACTGAATTTTGCGCACGTGCAGCTTTAGACCTGATCGAGACACGGTGGATATGATTTTCAGTGCAAGGCAAATGAAAGAAAAATCTAAAGAACAGTACCAACCCCCGTACATGGTATTCATAGACATTGTAAAAGCCTTTGACTCTATTAATCGAGAAGCACTCTGGATAATTCTGGCATCAAATGGATGTCCTGGAAAATACATCAAAATGCTTCCGCTTCTATATGACAACAATAATGCCACTGTCCTTGCCAGCAATGGACCTGGAGAAACGTTTAAGATTGCCATTGGAGTCAGGCAGGGAAGTATTAGTTTACCTAGCCTATTATCGATATTTTTGGGGACCATACTACACGTTGTTAAGGAAACCTATCTTCGGGTGTTGAAATAACCCATAGGGCTGATGGGTAAGTTATTCAGCCTTAGAAGACTCCGATCGTAAAGCAAAATATCTACAACAACTTTCATCGAACTTCAATATGATGTTAATAACATTATCTTAGCAAACACAGAGGAGGATCCACAAACCACCCTAAATACACTAAGTCTGGCATACAAATCCATTGGTCTAGTGCTTAATACAGACACAACGAAAGTTCTCTATCAGCCACATCCAAATTCCACTGCAGCACCTCCAGTTATCACAGTTGATGGAACACCTGTAGAGATTGTATTTTCCATACCTCTGAAGCCATTTTTTTGCTAATTCATAGACGCAGAAACTCAACACCAACTAAAATCTGTAAGTACTGTATATGGTCGTCTTTTGTAAAGAGTGTTTGATAACATGATTTGAGTGTTGAAACTAAGCTTACAGTCTACATTGTCTTTATCGTGCCTACACTTCTTTATGGAGGTGAAACCTGGACCAACCATAGGCGTCACTTAAAGTCCTCAGAAAAATACCACCAACACTGCTTATGGAGAATACTGAAACTAAAGTGGCAGGATCGGCAAACAAACAACAGCATTTTCGAAGAAACCAACCCCACCAACATTGAGTCAAAAATTGTCATACACCAACTTTGGTGGGCTGGCCATATCATCTGCATGCCAAACCCCCATCTCTCTAAGCAAATCATGTTCTCCAAATTGCCGAATGACCAACGTAATTAGGGAGGGCAAAAAAAAAAAAAAAGATGTAAAGATGTCCTCAAGTCAAATATGACAGAATGTAAAATAAACACAAATGATTGGAAACTGCAGCCCTAGATAGATCCAAACGGTTACAAATTGTTCAACAAGAAACACTTAATTTTAAAAAGCAGACAGTTGCAGGAGAATAGGGAGAGAGATGGCAGAAGACAAGAAGTGCTCTTGAGAGGAACAAACCTGTTACACCATTCAGTCAACAGCAACTGTGTATGCCATTACTGTGGGAGAATCGGTGGCTCCAGAATTGGACTATTTAGCCACCAAAGAATCCACAGATAATGCTACCTAAAGACATTTCATACTCGTCGATGAGTAAATGGCTATGATATGATTTATATTCCAAGTGTTTAGAAAAATGTTGAAATTTTTAACATAACATCTGTAAGTTCAATTCTATTAAATTTTGCTACTAATATGTACCAGCAATTGTCTCTAACAAAGATGTAAGCTCTTCGCTATGTAGAGTAGTTCTGTTTTTCTTCATCGTGTACAGAGTAGATGGGACGTTGTTGTGAATGGTAGTGAAACCTTTGTTTCAGGCTGCAGAAAGCAGACGTATTAATCGAATTGTTAGTGGAAATTGTGTCATAACAGTGTGTGAAATGTTTCATAGTTCTGATGCTTAAAAGTTCAAATACTTTACTTCAATTTGAGAGCTATCAGATTTTCACAGTCCTTTCATCTTCCAATTTTCTAGGTACCAGACCAACCTGTGGATGGTATCGTGCCTCTAAAGAAGACAATGAAGCCAACATCAATACAATCAGCTAAATAATAACGTTATAACTTAGCTTGTTCTAAACTGAGCCACACTTTCATCAGGGAATCTCCTTCCAGTGGTCATAACGCAGGATTTGACGACGTTAATATGGCTGCTCTCACTGCTCCCGTATTGTTCGATGACCGTGTTGTCTCCTGAACCTCCTCATTAATGCGCATGATAAAGACGAGATCGTCTGCATAGGCACCAAATTTGAATGTATATCCTCTCAGGGTGGTCCCTGAGAAACGTTATTGCAGGCCACAGAGAAGCGGTTCAAGTACGATGGCGTACATGATCTTTGAAAGGGGGCAATCCCATCGGACTGACCGTGCGATCGATACTGGTGTCGTCATCCGTCTATTGACCATCACTCTCGACGAAGCGTCACGACGTAGGCGTATTTAAAAAGACGAAGTCAGATGAGGTGGTCACCCATTCCATCAGCCCCCCCCAGGAAGGTGTGCTGCACGCGATCGAATGACTGATCGAAATCGACTGAAATCATGGTTCCCTGCAGTCAACAGACTGTTGCAATCGCAGTGACGTCTCTATAATCATATAGCATTGATTGTATACTAGTATATCCGCCTAAGGACGTCTGCACAGGCGACACAGCCTGGTGCGTCTGAAACGTATCACGAGGAGGCGCGTAAAAGTCTTTAAATCTGAGTTGAGTAATGTTATTGGCCAATAGCTGTCAGATCGCATGTCTCTAGAGAGTTTGTGTATCGGACTAATTAGACGTTCCAGAAATTCCGGTAGTGGCGCCGTCGATAGGGACAGTAGGCCTAGTTCCTGGTACATTTCCCTCCATCGCAGCGACATTAAGTCCATAAAGGTCGTACAAAATTGCAACTGGTCCTGGGAATCGGCTGAGAGCCCCTTGGCGCGCGCATCAGTGATATTTTAGAGATTTTTACTAAAGAGGGTACGATTGACCGTCTGTAGTACGTCTGTCAGTTTCTCAACGTTAGGGTTCAAAAATGGTTCAAATGGCTCTGAGCACTATGGGACTTAACATGTGAGGTCATCAGCCCCCTATAACTTAGAACTACTTAAACCTAACTAACCTAAGGACATCACACACATCCACGCCCGAGGCAGGATTAGAACCTGCGACCGTAGCGGACGCGCGGTTCCACTGAAAACGTTACGGTCTTTTTAACGATAGAAGAGACGATAGTGAGCTCCGAAGGCTATTTCGATGTCTGTCTATGATACCGACCGTCGACTGTCACGAAAATTTAAAGAAGAGACTACCGTTTTTTCACTGTGTCTGAGCTGTGCGACGACATGACGCACTGAGGGCGTTTCTTTGGTGATGCTGTCTCGGCATCGCTTTCGTACAACTACGTCTTCCAAGTGGTGACACGTAACGAGAAATATCGTAGTCTTGACACGTTGAACCTCGATCTGACGTCCTGGGGATGATGGTTGCTCCATAAGGTCTCAGAGGATCATGTAATAAAATTCTGTCGTGTCTCGGTGCCACGGCATTCGTTCCTTTCCTTACTAGAACAGCACGTGGTGTAGGTCTGGCTTTTACATATTGCACCCACCACAGTAGTATGGACGAGTATTGTGTGATGCGCATTTTTGCAGGATTCCCATGTGGTCGAGACCATTTGGCGACATTCCAGTTCCTGTAAGTAGCCATCGTTAATTTTCCATAGACCCCAACTGCGTCACATTTTTTTGTGATCGGGGGCTCATAATGCTCACATAAACTCTATGGTCTGCGAAAATCGAAGGCCATATTTCCTCGTTCAGGAAGTCCGCAGCGATAGAGGAAGTCACGTAGACGTGATCAAAGCGACTGGCTGAGTGACTCTCGACGTATGTATATCAGAGGCGAACACCATGTACCGCCTCCATGGTGTCTACGAGATTGAGTCGACGTGCTGAGTAACGGAACACGGAACAAGTCGTAAAATTTGGATATCGATCCATCTACATCTATATCTACATCTACATCTACATTTATACTCCGCAAGCCACCCAACGGTGTGTGGCGGAGGGCACTTTACGTGCCACTGTCATTACCTCCCTTTCCTGTTCCAGTCGCGTATGGTTCGCGGGAAGAACGACTGTCTGAAAGCCTCCGTGCGCGCTCTAATCTCTCTAATTTTACGTTCGTGATCTCCTCGGGAGATATAAGTAGGGGGAAGCAATATATTCGATACTTCATCCAGAAACGCAGCCTCTCGAAAGCTGGCGCGCAAGCTACACCGCGATGCAGAGCGCCTCTCTTGCAGAGTCTGCCACTTGAGTTTGTTAAACATCTCCGTAACGCTATCACGGTTACCAAATAACCCTGTGACGAAACGCACCGCTCTTCTTTGGATCTTCTCTATCTCCTCCGTCAACCCGATCTTGTAGGATCCCACACTGATGAGCAATACTCAAGTATAGGTCGAACGAGTGTTTTGTAAGCCACCTCCTTTGTTGATGGACTACATTTTCTGAGGACTCTCCCAGTGAATCTCAACCTGGTAGCCGCCTTACCAACAATTAATTTTATATGATCTTTCCACTTCAAATCGTTCTGCACGCATACTCCCAGATATTTTACAGAAGTAACTGCTATCAGTTTTTGTTCCGCTATCATATAATCTTACAATATAGGATCCTTCTTTCTATGTATTCACAATACATTACATTTGTCTATGTTAAGGGTCAGTTGCCACTCCCTGCACCAAGTGCCTATTCGCTGCAGATCTTCCTGCATTTCGCTACAATTTTCTAATGCTGCAACTTCTCTGTATACTACAGCATCATCCGCGAAAAGCCGCATGGAACTTCCGACACTATCTACTAGGTCATTTATATATATTGTGAAAAGCAATGGTCCCATAACACTCCCCTGTGGCACGCCAGAAGTTACTTTAACGTCTGTAGACGTCTCTCCATTGAGAACAACATGCTGTGTTCTGTTTGCTAAAAACTCTTCAATCCAGTCACACAGCTGGTCTGGTATTCCGTAGGCTCTTACTTTGTTTATCAGGCGACAGTGCGGAACTGTATCGAACGCCTTCCGGAAGTCAAGAAAAATAGCATCTACCTGGGAGCCTGTATCTAATATTTTCTGGGTCTTATGAACAAATAAAGCGAGTTGGGTCTCACACGATCGCTGTTTCCGGAATCCATGTTGATTCCTACATAGTAGATTCTGGGTTTCCAAAAACGACATGATATTCGGGCAAAAAACATGTTCTAAAATTCTACTACAGATCGACGTCAGAGATATAGGTCTATAGTTTTGCGCATCTGCTCGACGACCCTTCGTGAAGACTGGGACTACCTGTGCTCCTTTCCAATCATTTGGAACCTTCCGTTCCACTAGAGACTTGCGGTACACGGCTGTTAGAAGGGGGGCAAGTTCTTTCGCGTACTCTGTGTAGAATCGAATTGGTATCCCGTCAGGTCCAGTGGACTTTCCTCTGTTGAGTGATTCCAGTTGCTTTTCAATTCCTTGGACACTTATTTCGATGTCAGCCATTTTTTCGTTTGTGCGAGGATTTAGAGAAGGAACTGCAGTGCGGTCTTCCTCTGTGAAACAGCTTTGGAAAAAGGTGTTTAGTATTTCAGCTTTACGCTTGTCATCCTCTGTTTCAATGCCATCATCAGCCCGGAGTGTCTGGACATGCTGTTTCGAGCCACTTACTGATTTAACGTAAGACCAGAACTTCCTAGGATTTTCTGTCAAGTCGGTACATAGAATTTTACTTTGGAATTCACGGAACGCTTCACGCATAGCCCTCCTTACGCTAACTTTGACATCGTTTAGCTTCTGTTTGTCGGAGAGGTTTTGGCTGCGTTTAAACTTGGAGTGAAGCTCTCTTTGCTTTCGCAGTAGTTTCCTAACTTTGTTGTTGTACCACGGTGGGTTTTTCCCGTCCCTCACAGTTTTACTCGGCACGTACCTGTCTAAAACGCATTTTACGATTGCCTTGAACTTTTTCCATATACACGCAACATTGTCAGTGTCGGAACAGAAATTTTCGTTTTGATCTGTTAGGTAATCTGAAATCTGCCTTCTATTACTCTTGCTAAAGAGATAAACCATCCTCCCTTTTTTATATTCCTATTAACTTTCATATTCAGGGATGCTGCAACGGCCTTATGATCACTGATTCCCTGTTCTGCACATACAGAGTCGAAAAGTTCGGGTCTG
Source organism: Schistocerca cancellata (assembly GCF_023864275.1). NCBI lineage: Eukaryota > Metazoa > Arthropoda > Insecta > Orthoptera > Acrididae > Schistocerca > Schistocerca cancellata. Next base: position 615,739,243 of record NC_064629.1, read on the forward strand.
TTTGTTATCAGTAGGTCCAAGATGTTATCTCCACGAGTCGGTTCTCTGTTTAATTGCTCGAGGTAATTTTCGGATAGTGCACTCAGTATAATGTCCCTCAATGCTCTGTCCCTACCACCCGTCCTAAACATCTGAGTGTCCCAGTCTATATCTGGTAAATTGAAATTTCCACTTAAGACTATAATATGCTGAGAAAATTTATGTGAAATGTATTCCAAATTTTCTCTCAGTTGTTCTGCCACTAATGCTGCTGAGTCGGGAGGTCGGTAAAAGGAGCCAATTATTAACCTAGCTCGGTTGTTGGGTGTAACCTCCACCCATAATAATTCACAAGAACTATCCACTTCTACTTCACTACAGGATAAACTACTACTAACAGCAACGAACCCTCCACCACCGGTTGCATGCAATCTATCCTTTCTAAACACCGTCTGTACCTTTGTAAAAATTTCGGCAGAATTTATCTCTGGCTTCAGCCAGCTTTCTGTACCTATAACGATTTCAACTTCGGTGCTTTCTATCAGCGCTTGAAGTTCCGGTACTTTTCCAACGCAGCTTCGACAGTTTACAATTACAATACCGATTGCTGCTTGGTCCCCGCATGTCCTGACTTTGCTCCGCACCCGTTGAGGCTGTTGCCCTTTCTGTACTTTCCCAAGGCCATCTAACCTAAAAAACCGCCCAGCCCACGCCACACAACCCCTGCTACCCGTGTAGCCGCTTGTTGCGTGTAGTGGTCTCCTGACTTATCCAGCGGAACCCGAAACCCCACCACCCTATGGCGCAAGTCGAGGAATCTGCAGCACACACGGTCGCAGAACCGTCTCAGCCTCTGATTCAGACCCTCCACTCGGCTCTGTACCAAAGGTCTACAGTCAGTCCTGTCGACGATGCTGCAGATGGTGAGCTCTGCTTTCATCCCGCTAGCGAGACTGACAGTCTTCACCTAATCAGATAGCCGCCGGAAGCCAGAGATATTTCCTCCGATCCATAGCGACACACATCATTGGTGGCGACATGAGCGACCACCTGCAGATGGGTGCACCCTGTACCCTTCATGGCATCTGGAAGGATCCTTTCCACACCTGGAATGACTCCCCCCGGTATGCACACGGAGTGCACATTGGTTTTCTTCCCCTCTCTTTCTGCCATATCCCTAAGGGGCCCCATTACGCGCCTGACGTTGGAGCTCCCAACTACCAGTAAGCCCACCTTCTGCGACCGCCCGGATCTTGCAGACCGAGGGGCAACCTCTGGAACAGGACAAGCAGCCATGTCAGGCCGAAGATCAGTATCAGCCTGAGACAGAGCCTGAAACCGGTTCGTCAGCAAACTGGAGAGGCCTTCCGTTCAGCCCTCTGGAATGTCTTTCGCCCCCTGCCACACCTTGAGACGACCTCCCACTCTACCACAGGTGAGGGATCAGCCTCAATGCGGGCAGTATCCCGGGCAACCACAGTCGTAGTCCGATCGGGGGATGCGTGGGACGAGCTGGCCGTCCCCGACAAACCCCCATCCGGACCCCCACAGTGATGCCCATTGGCAACAGCCTCAAGCTGTGTGACCGAAGCCAACAGTGCCTGAAGCTGGGAGCGAAGGGATGCCAACTCAGCCTGCATCCGAACACAGCAGTTGCAGTCCCTATCCATGCTAAAAACTGTTGTGCAAAGAACGTCTGAACTAATCTACAGAGAGCGCAAACAAATCGACACAAAATTTAAACGGTTATTAAAATACAAGATTGCCTAGTAAATGCAGTAATGTTGCTACTTGCGCACTGCTGACACACTGCTCGGCGGTGGAAGGAGACTACGCGATTTTACACTATTCAGGTACTAAAACGCGATGCTACAACTCTCAAATACTATAATACGCCCGAAATTTATGAATTAAACAATGCAAGTACCAAAAACACGCAAAGAAATTAAGAATTAAACTATGTAAAAATGAGTGAGCTAGGAGTATACGACTTGCTGCTGCAGCTGCTTATCCAACGGCGGCAGGGATCACACTGAGGTGTATCCTCGCGAGAACACAGTTGAAATATGCCCTGATTATTATGTGCTCATATCATCCCAGAAAATGCGGTTTGATTATTTCGGAATAAAGTTGTGAGCACGCTTGTCATTGGTCTGTGCCGAATGGCGCATACACATTCACTAGTCCGATCCCGTGTACTGTTAGTGCTAAGCCTAGTGCTGGCTATAAGTAAGTGACATCTACTACTGCAATACTGTTGGGCGTGATAATCGCTGCAACACTATCTCCGTTGGTGCAGGGGGTGACGTTTGCAGCACCAACCGTAAAAAGTCTCCGACCGTAGATCTAGGAACAGTGCAATGTCAATGTCCACTGCTTGTAACGTGGCACGTAACAGTTGAAGTTTAACATAGGAACCGATGATATTTAAATTGATGGTGGCAGTTCTGTACACCTGCACCGGGTTCATTGGGGTGGCCTGTGGTATTTCTTCGTCTGGTAGGGATTCAGGAACAACGTCGTCAGCCCACAGAAAGGGGCAGCAGATCTGGTCAGCACGGTTGCAGGAAGAGCTGTCGGCGTGGGAAATATCGTCCTTGGGGTCTTCAGGGCGTTGCTGTGTTCCAGAGTCACTCAGTAAATTGCCCTGCCTTTGATGGAGATTGGTACTGGCAACTGCGCATGTAACCTCCTTATAGCAATCATCTAATGGGGGTGTAGCGGTTTCAGGCCGGAAGCACAACTCCAACTCTGCCATCGATGTTATCTTCCTCTTCTTGCATCGTTTTGGTGACCTCTGTTTGCGCGGATATGTTTCAGAGTTGGACGACTGGATGGAATAGCGACGTTCAGGAACAAAGGTGGCAGTAGGCACAACCATAGCATCGAGAGCCATATCACCTTTACGTTTGTCAAGATCTTCATCCGGGATCGGGATCTCTGGGGCCGCTGCTGGTCGCTATTGTAGACGGTCGGCCTCGTCTCGTTCGGTTCAAAATGGTTCAAATGGCTCTGGGCACTATGGGACTTAACATCTGTGGTTATCAGTCCCCTAGAACTTAGAACTACTTAAACCTAACTAACCTAAGGACATCACACACATCCATGCCCGAGGCAGGATTCGTACCTGCGACCGTAGCGGTCACGCGGTTTTAGACTGAAGCGCCTAGAACCGCACGGCCACACCGGCCGGCGTCTCGTTCGGTCTCTGCAGGTTCTGAAAGATGGTGTGGGAGTTACTGTGCAGGCGTACGGAGTGCGTCGGGTCTCAGTTCTATCGCGTAGGTGTATGCAAGGGATGCTATAGTCGGAAGGGGAAAAGTTTCAACGGTCTGCTAATGCGTAATTCTGCGTTGGAGGCATTCATTACACACGTGTCCTTCTTTACCATATCCAGAACAGGTATTAGGTTGTTCTTCTTATGTGACTGTGGCCCGGTAACTGGCAATGAAGAGCTAGGAAGGGACATGTTTCTTTAGCTCAATGTGGACTTGCTGCACTTAGTTCAAAGCTTGGTATATACATAAGTGTGCCCATTCCTCTGTTACATGTCCGAGTACTTTTCCATAGGGGGCAGTGCCGCCATCACGCTTTCTGCCGGCATTTTGAACGGACGTTCGAAAATACTGATAGTGCATATTCTCACGCTGGTATGTTCAGCAACTACTGGGACGAAGTGGCCGCCCGAATGCCAGAATTTGAGGCCATATTTCGGCAGTTCCAAGATCTTGTCGCAAGCTACGTCACTTGTCATTTTAACGTAAATCATGCTACTAACGTTGCACAGGTATATTTCAATTATGTCTTCACGAAGGATCTTCACTTCGTCACGTAGAAATTGTTCGAGCATATTCATTCTAAAATGTTAACTTTACGGCAAGAGCTGGCTGTTCTATTATTAGGCTGGGTGTTGTGTGCTGTCCTTAGGTTAGTTAGGTTTAAGTAGTTCTAGGTTCTAGGGGACTTATGACCACAGCAGTTGAGTCCCATAGTGCTCAGAGCCATTTGAACCATTTTTTCTATCATTATCGTAGCACGCGCGAATACCGCTGTGAAGTAAACAAAAAAAAATGGTTCAAATGGCTCTGAGCACTATGGGACTTAACATCTGTGGTCATCAGTCCCCTGGAACTTAGAACTACTTAAACCTAACTAACCTAAGGACCTCACACACATCCATGCCCGAGGCAGGATTCGAACCTGCGACCGTAGCAGTCGCGCGGTTCCGGACTGTGAAGTAAACAACCGCGAGCACACGCCACGGCGACGACATAAACAGCTCCGTCCGCACCGCTTGTCCACCGAAGTCAAAATGGAAGCTTCGGCTATCCGAGCACGCTCTCCGGACAGACACAAGCTTCCGTAAGGTCACCGTTTATTCTACATGTGTCTCTGAAGGACTTTGTAGAGTACATCGAACCAACACAGGCGCTGCAATATAGTATGTCATGCCTAAAAATTACGCTGCGATTTTAATAACACGTCTCTTCCTGTACAGGATTCATGATATCTGTGCAACTACAGGATATAGACAAATTCTCATTGGCAACAATATATAGCACAGCTGGAGTTTCACCGTAATTGCAAATTGGAATATAATTATAGCAAATTATTAAAGTTACAATTCTCTGTGATTGATATAACTGCCGCCAGAGTGCATTAATATTATTCATATGGTTACCGTCCGCCCCCGGTAGCTGAGTGGTGCCGCCACGGTAGCTCAGCGTGTTCGGTCAGAGGGCTAGCTGCCCTCTGTAATAAAAAAAAAAACTGAGTTAATGGATCAACAACGAACTGAAACGGGTGTCTTTCGACGTCCGCCCAGGGCAGATACAACGAACGAAAACGAACAAAATAAGATTTTAAAAAAAGTGGTCAGCGCGACGGACTGTCAATCCTAAGTACCCGGGTTCGATTCCCGGATGGGTCGGAGATGTTCTTCGCTCAGGGACTGGGTGTTGTGTTGTCCTAATCATCATCATTTTATCCCCATCGACTCGCAAGTCGCCGAAGTGGTGTCAAATCGATAGACTTGCACCAGGCGAGCGGTCTACCCGACGGGAGGCCCTCGTCACACGCCATTATTATTATGTGGTTACCTGTCCTGGTAGGCTATTTAAGGGGCGTAAACAGCGTCAGATGTTGAGTGATCAGTGTGAAGGACACAGAAATGCTTCTTACTCACGTGAGACAGGGTTATCAGCACCTGACAGTTAGAAAGGTGCCCCACTGTGTGTTTTCTTGAGGCTGGTTGATAGAATCATGCAATATTTAGATACGTGGGACATACATGGAGCATTTGTACTGCCAGTGGCCAGATGTTGGACTGCATGGAAACGTGAGGGCAGCCATAGTCGTAGTCAATAGAAAATAAGAGATGAATAGGGACGACTTCGATACTATAAATTCAACCCCCAAACAGGAATGCAGTGAACCACATGCTTTCATCCGCCAACCATACTTGCCAAAAACCTGACATGAGTTCTTCACTGGACATGAGTTTTACATTTTTGAAGTTCTGTATGAGTTCTTCCACGTTTTAAAGTTGATCATTTTGTCTAACTACGATTCTGTGCAGTTTATATGCGTACAAAACGGTTCTCACTCACATCCCTTTTCTTTAACATCACTATGGGATTACAACAGTCACGCTTACAGAGCTGCATGACATATCACTCCAGAATTTGATTTAACCTGGCACGCTCAGCCACTCTGTCTGTCATTGCGACTAGATATCTAGATCAGACTGTGTGGCACTACCTCCAATTTGTACTCAATATCCTCCACTCCATCAGGTTCTTGAAGAAAACATCCTCATAACTACTAAGTAGCCCAAACTACTTCCTTTTGCGTCCCCGTTAAATTGTCAACAGAGTCGAGATTGCTCCTGATACGTTTCTTCAAATTCTTCACCCCACACCTGCCATCGATCTTTTCCATGTGTGTGATATACTTTCCGCGTAAAAGGATGCCTTTAAACTTTACATAGCTCCAGTTCTTTTCCTTCTTGAACTCTAGGCATCTCTCCACACAGTACATAGACGTTTTGTATTTAGTCAAGAAATCTCTGCCTAGACTTACTCCTCGAACTGGATCATTCACTACAAAATAGCTTATACTATATTCTAATTTATTACATGTAAACACCAACAAATTTTCTTGTTTAAGAGTCTTACTTTGTTCCGTTGTAGTCTTCTTTATTTCTATACTTGTAACCTGAAGAATGACTTAATCTCTACTCTTGTTTTGTTCAAAACAGACTGCAATATTTTCGATAGTGTCGCTCCCAGAATCCAAAATCACCTCTGCTCGAACTCAATAGACAAAAATGTCAAAGCTGACCGTTGTGGCCGAGCGGTTCTAGGCGCTTCAGTCCGGAACCGCGCTGCTGCTACAGTCGCAGGTTCGAATCCTGCCTTGGGCATGGATGTGTGTGTTGTCCATAGGTTAGTTAGGTTTAAGTAGTTCTAAGTCTAGGGGACTGATGACCTCAGATATTAAGTGCCATAGTGTTTAGAGCCATTAGAACAATTTTTTTGAAAAATGTCAATAACAATCGAAACACCGTCAACCGTCTCTCTCATCAGTCATCACTCGTCCAATAATTCGTTTTATACATCGCGACCTTGTTTATCTGCTTCCATTGCTCACGTTTTATCAAAAGTTGCATAGTGTATCCCAGCATATCCTTTAAACTATTCATTGAGCACCATTTTACTACCACTATTATCGCTGCATTTTTCAAACATTCTAGCGAATCAATGTTTATTCTTTTCACATCAATTACGAAAGCCCTATTGATTAAGACAAAAGACCTCCAGCCTGCCACACTGAATGTTGTTCATCTTACGACATCCACGCCGTACTGACATGCTTGTCAAAAGTTGATGGTTTGCCTCCCTCTATAAAACAAAAGTATATATTCCACCCTTGTTACTTTCAGTGACACAAGTAACCACGTCACCAATATAGTACATGCATCATTTACTTCAAAAGCGAGTTCTACCCCTAACAACGACTCTTGACTTTTAGTGCCGCTCGTGGTACGTGCCACATCAAATCACGGGCTACTTTAGTCCCCACGTAATTCACACATTTCCCTCATTTTGACAACTATCTCGCGTCGAGTAGATGTGCCTGCAGCCACTCTGTCATTAAGAGCTAAAATTTCTCCTGTTTCTCCTTGTACACTCTCACCCTTAATACTGTACATCTACTAGATAGACAACCTGGCATAGTCACTTTGCGAGTTTATCGGTTTCCCCTCCAACTCCTACAGAGGGACGTTATTTGTGTGGAGCCCCAGCCTATTTTTTCCTGTGATTCGTCTCACTAGAAACCCACGTCATTCAGATTCCTTGCTTCCTTGTTAACCGCAGAATTCTGCGCTTTCTCCCACGTAATTCAACACTGTTACAATGTTCACCCCATCCTGTGCATAAGTTCTCGTCTATAATTGCATCCATGGCCGGTAATTATTTTCCTTCCGCACCCTTGACACACCTGACGTCCCATTTTCTATCAATATTTGTCTGTCTTTCCTTCACTGGTCTTTCAGTCCTTGAACCCTGGACACGGCGCATCCTAGATTTCCGAAATTCTGCTGCGTTTTGAGGTCCATTGCTAACAGGTCTCTCAGATCTACTGTTCTGACCGTCATAATTCCTATTTTGTGAATTATGATTATGCAACCTGCTGTTTCAGTTTCTGTTGTAGGTATTACTTTGGCCATGTTGGAAATCATTGTGATAAACTATGTGGCTTACTGTGGTGACAGTTTTTCCCTTCTTTTGCCCCATTATCATTGCGCAATTTCTTTGAGACGTAATTTCAAGAGTCACTGAGTAGAGTGTTAGCTTTCATTTCTGCTGCAGCGCATTGAAGAACACCTCTTCGATTGTGACCTGACGCAACTTTCCATATGAAGCGACTAATTCTGAATTTCCTCTGCACTCTATAGTTAAAACTTCTAACTTCCGCTGTGTTTGTGTATTTATCAGGCACAGTTCCACGTCGTATTAACTGTGAAGTGCATTCTCCCGTGTTTGGCATCGCGGCAGGCATTTGTTTTTGTTTGAAGAGCTACTTACAATTGTTAGTCTCCTCAGCTGAATGGTAATTTCCGTTACCGCAGCAGCACATCGGAGTAGACAGTTTCGTTTGCGAGCTAGCATAGCTTCTCATTAGCTGCGACTTGTTTTGAATTTCCCCTGCGCTCTTGAGTTTAAACTCGTAAATTTCTTTCACGTTTGTGTATTTACAGGCACATTTCCGACTTTTCATAATTGTCCATGGTATATGTGATTGCAGTGTTCAGGTGCGAGCTGAATTGGTGACCATTCACTGACAACTCCAGGAAGTACTGGCTTGTGGAGATCCACCTACCGCTTGTCTCCCGATCAGTTCAACAGAGTGGCCGCCGGGGATACTGCCGCACTGAGTTTGACCAATCACCAGTGGTCGAGTGGGACGTCGTTCCAAGGTGCAGCTGGTGGAAGACTCCCCAAGGGGGCGATCGGAAAACCTGCTTGGTTCGTCTGCCAAGGATTACTGAGAGTTGGGAGCTCCAGAATCAGGCGAGTAATGGGGCCTCTTATCGATATGACGGGAAGTCTATGTGGATACCTAGGTGAGTCATTACAGATGTGAAATGGATGATTCCAGATACCATGAAGAGCACAAGGCGCAGGCAACAGCTGTTGGTGGCTCATGTCGACAATGACGATGTGTGTCGCTCTGGATTGGACGAGAATCTCTCTGGTTTCCGCAGCCGGCGGCTAGATGAAATAGTAAGAACTGCCGGTCTTGCTAGCGAGATGAATGTGGAGCTTAAAATCTTTAGCGTACGTACAGGAATAAAAGTTATGAGCGAGTCTTGAAACCAGCAGAAGACGATCATCACGAAACCTGGGCACTTCCAAGTCGGCCGCAGCTAGCGAAGGGGCTGCACGGTCAGCGACTTCGCAACACTACGATGACGACAGACGACGCTTGCCACTGAAGAGTCGTGCCGCCTGCAAGAATATGCGTCATGAACAGCGAGAGACCATCGCCTTAGAGGAAACACCGTCGCACCCTCCACTACGCCTATAAGCGATTGGAGTCAGACCTCAATAAAGAAGTCATTGTAACCATCATCGGGCCTTCTTCAGCTGCCAAACATCCTTCCTCAGCAGAGAATCGTAGCCTACACTAAGCTATAAGAGCCATCCTGCTATACATAGTGAGCCCAGTGATGTATAGGCTGCAGATTCCTCCACTTACGCCATTGGGTGATGGGCTTGCGTGTTCGGCTTAATAGGTCAGGGGTCCATGCCACACGTAATCCCAGAAAAATGATGCAGGGGTAAAACATACGTCTTTTCATAAATCATTCGATGTCCTGTATTCAGACAGTGTTCCGTAATTTCCGACTTTTCCACTTGACGTAGGCGTGTATGACGCTGATGTTAATCGCAGATTTCTTGTACAGTGTGACATGTCTGGCCTATATATGCTGACTCACATTGACAAGGAATCTTGTACACGCCACATCTCCTCAGGCCAAGATCATCCTTAACCGAACCCAACATGTTCCTTAGTTTTGCAGATGGTCGAAAAACACAATGTCATATCTTCCAAAGACTCTTCCGAGTCTTGACGACATGGCACCAAAATACGGCAAAAAGATTAAAGTGGTGGGTGACTTCGTATCTTTATTCTGCTCCACAGACTGAACTCGCTTGGGCCTGAATGCCTTACGTATCTGTATCTCAGAATAACAGTTTTGTCGGAACACTGTCTTCAAATGTTGTATTTCACTCGACAGGCTTTCAGGATCAGACACCACATGCGCTCTTAACTAAGATACGTAATGCACTACCGCATTGTGCAGGATGATGGCAGCTTGTGTCCCGCACATATAGATCTGTATGCGTTGCATTGCGGTAGACGCTGTGACACAAGGTTCCATCTGCTTTCCTTCATACCAGAACATCAAGAAAAGATAAAGTACCATCTTCTTCCACTTCCATTCTGAAGTTTATATTTTCTTCAGCATTTAAATTCACTTCATCCGAATATAAACTTCAGAAATAATGTGGGAAAGGATGGTACTTTACCTTTTCTTGATGATTTGGTACGAAGATAAGCAGATGGAACCTTTGGACACAGCGTCTACAGCAAGCCATCATCCTACACAATGCGGTAGTGCGTTACGGACGTTAGTTCATAGAGCGCATGTGGCATCTGATCCTGAAAGCCTGTCGAGTGAAATACAATGTTTGAAGACAGTGATCCGACAAAACTGTTATTCTGAGAGACACATACGTAATGCATTCAGGCCCCAAGCGAGTTCAACCTATGTAACTGAATGAAGATACGAAGACACCCACCACTGTGGCCCTGATGCGCATTTTTGTGCCATGTCGTCAAGAATCGGAAGAGTCCTCGGATGATATGACATTAAGTGTGTTTTTCGACCATCTGAAAAACTGAGGAACCTGTTGGGTTCGGTTAAGGATGATCTTGGCCTGAGGATACATGGTGTGTACAAAATTTCTTGTCAGTGTGAGTCAGCATGTATAGGCCAGACATGTCGCACAGTACAAGAACTCTGCGATGAACATCAGCGTTATACATGCTTACGTCAACCGGAAAAGTTGGAAATTGCGGAACACAGTCTGAATACAGGACATCGCACGGTTTATGAATAGACGTATGTTTTATCCCTTGCATCATCTTTCTGGTATTGCGTCATTTAGGAAGCAATATATATCCGTACAGCTGATTATCTCGTCAACAGGGGTGCGGGATTTCAACTGAGCACAGCCTGGAACCCTGCGATTAAATCACAACGAGAAAATTAAGTTTCTTTCGGTAACAGACCCATCACAACATTGAGCTAGTATAGTTTTATAGTGAGTGACGTCTGGCCGCGAGGTTAGTAAACATAGTGTACAGCGCACGCGCAGGAGGGCCACTCTGCGATTTTCGGCAAAGGGCGTTTTAGTATGGCACCATCGCTCTGCAAATCATTGAGCATGCCTGATTTCCATGGCTGCGCAGTCATCGCGCGCGTCTTCTACATGCAGGGTGTGAACGTGCCGATATCGTCAGTCGTACCTAGTCACCAGCAAGGTTGAACCACCTGAAGATATCGAACAGTTCATCCGAGGAAATATTGTGGAATTTGCACAACGTCATCCAGCGGCAGGCCCGTGAAGACTATTTACAACATATCCGCCTGGAAAGCTTGAAGAGTATCATGTTTGAAGTCGTTGGGAGACATAAATCATCGCCCGAAATTGTACGGAATACCTTCTTAGAAAATTACTATGAACAATTACTTCAGAGGCCCATTCGAAGTGTAAACGGTTGTGAATATATACTTGACATCTTAACAACAAATAATCCTATGCATATAGGGAGCATTATGACGGATGCAGGGATCAGTCACCAAGCAAGACTGAATACCGTAACATCCATACCAACGGGAAACAAATGCAAAATATATCTATTTAAAAAAGCAGATAATTATGCGCTTCATGAATTCCTAAGAGACAGTCTCCAATTCTTCCTTTACGACTTTGTAAGCGCAGGCCAGATGTGGATTATATTCAAGGAAATAGTATCAAAAATGTTCAAATGTGTGTGAAATCGTATGGGACTTAACTGCTAAGGTCATCAGTCATTAAGCTTACACACCAGTTAACCTAAATTATCCTAAGGACAAACACACACACCCATGCTCGAGCGAGGACTCGAACCTCCGCCGGGACCAGCCGCACAGTCCATGACTGCAGCGCCTTAGACCGCTCGGCTAATCCCACGCGGTGAAATAGTATCGACAGCAGTTAGGAGATGGTACTGATCCCCCATGGTACAAATAACCGGTCAGAGCACTGTTACAGAACAACGATAAAATCTTGTCAAATTTAAAAAACACAAAATCCCTAATATTCTCGAAATTTTTCAGGAGCTTGAAATCTAGAACAATCTTCAATACGAGGTACTTTTAATAGTTATCACAACGGAGCTCTGTCTCGAAATCTGGAAAACCTAAAGAGATTCCTATCATAAGTGAAGTACACTAGTGGCAAGACGCAATCAATACTTTCATTGCACTGTAGCAATGGTGATGCTACTGATGACAGTGCTACTAAGGAAGAGTTACTGATCAAGGTTTTCCGAAATTCCTCCAGCAAAACAAGACGCAGTAAATGTTCCGGAACTCGAATTAAGAACAACTACCAACATGAGCGACTTAGACGTAGATATCGTTGGTATACCGAAGTGGCTTAAATCACTTAATAAAGGCGATGCTTCCAGTCCAGCTTGTATATCACTTACGGTCCTACTAGAGTATGCTCACAAAGTAACTACATAATTAGTGATCATATAAAACCGATCGCTCGTCGAAAAATCCGTACTTAAATAGTGGAAAGTTTGCACAGGTCACACCAGTATTCAAAAATAAAACAGGAGTAATCCGCTGAACTACACAGTCCTATCAGTAACGACGATTTGCAGAAAGCTTTTGGATCATATACTGTTTTCAAACATTATAAATTACCTCGAAGGAAACGATTTATTGACAAACAGCCGACCCGGACTCAGAAAATATCGTTCTTGTTAGACACTACTAGCTCTTTACCCTCATCAAGTAATGAATGCAATCGACATGGTATGTCAAACTGATTCTACATTTTTAGATTTCCAGAAGGAGTTTCACACGATTTATCACAAGCGACTTCTAAGCAAATTGCGTAAACGTGGAGTATCATCCCAGTTGTGGGACTGGATTGGTGATTTCCGGTCACAAAGGTCACAGTTCGTAGTAACTGACGAAAAGTCATCGAATAAAACAGAAGCAATATCTGGTGTTGCCAAAGGAAGTATTACGGGCCCTCTGCCGTTCCTGATCTGTGTAAACGATTTGGGAGACAGTATGAGCAGCCCTCTCACATTCTTTGCTGATGACGCTCTCATATACCGTCTCGTAAAGTCATCAGACGATCAAAACCAATTGCAAAATGAATTATACAAGATATCTGTATGGTGTGAAAAGTGACACTTGACTCTATGTAAAGACAAATGTGAAGTCATCAACATCAGTACTAAAAGGAATCCCCAAAAATACGATCACACGATAAATTATACAAATTTAGTGGCTCTGAATTCAACTAAGTACTTAGCAATTACAATTACGAATAATATAAATTGTGACGAACACATAGATAATGTCACACGGAAAGAAAATCAAAGACTGCGGTTTATTGGCAGAAGATTTTGAAAATGCCATAGATCTACACCCCTGGAAATTGAAATAAGAACACCGTGAATTCATTGTCCCAGGAAGGGGAAACTTTATTGACACATTCCTGGGGTCAGATACATCACATGATCACACTGACAGAACCACAGGCACATAGACACAGGCAACAGAGCATGCACAATGTCGGCACTAGTACAGTGTATATCCACCTTTCGCAGCAATGCAGGCTGCTATTCTCCCATGGAGACGATCGTAGAGATGCTGGATGTAGTCCTGTGGAACGGCTTGCCATGCCATTTCCACCTGGCGCCTCAGTTGGACCAGCGTTCGTGCTGGACGTGCAGACCGCGTGAGACGACGCTTCATCCAGTCCCAAACATGCTCAATGGGGGACAGATCCGGAGATCTTGCTGGCCAGGGTAGTTGACTTACACCTTCTAGAGCACGTTGGGTGGCACGGGATACATGCGGACGTGCATTGTCCTGTTGGAACAGCAAGTTCCCTTGCCGGTCTAGGAATGGTAGAACGATGGGTTCGATGACGGTTTGGATGTACCGTGCACTATTCAGTGTCCCCTCGACGATCACCAGTGGTGTACGGCCAGTGCAGGAGATCGCTCCACACACCATGATGCCGGGTGTTGGCCCTGTGTGCCTCGGTCGTATGCAGACCTGATTGTGGCGCTCACCTGCAGGGCGCCAAACACGCATACGACCATCATTGGCACCAAGGCAGAAGCGACTCTCATCGCTGAAGACGACACGTCTCCATTCGTCCCTCCATTCACGCCTGTCGCGACACCACTGGAGGCGGGCTGCACGATGTTGGGGCGTGAGCGGAAGACGGCCTAACGGTGTGCGGGACCGTAGCCCAGCTTCATGGAGACGGTTGCGAATGGTCCTCGCCGATACCCCAGGAGCAACAGTGTCCCTAATTTGCTGGGAAGTGGCGGTGCGGTCCCCTACGGCACTGCGTAGGATCCTACGGTCTTAGCGTGCATCCGTGCGTCGCTGCGGTCCGGTCCCAGGTCGACGGGCACGTGCACCTTCCGCCGACCACTGGCGACAACGTCGATGTACTGTGGAGACCTCACGCCCCACGTGTTGAGCAATTCGGCGGTACGTCCACCCGGCCTCCCGCATGCCCACTATACGCCCTCGCTCAAAGTCCGTCAACTGCACATACGGTTCACGTCCACGCTGTCGCGGCATGCTACCAGTGTTAAAGACTGCGATGGAGCTCCGTATGCCACGGCAAACTGGCTCACTGACGGCGGCGGTGCACAAATGCTGCGCAGCTAGCGCCATTCGACGGCCAACACCGCGGTTCCTGGTGTGTCCGCTGTGCCGTGCATGTGATCATTGCTTGTACAGCCCTCTCGCAGTGTCTGGAGCAAGTATGGTGGGTCTGACACACCGGTGTCAATGTGTTCTTTTTTCCATTTCCAGGAGTGTAATAAAGAGATTGCTTGTACTACTCTTGTCCTACATCTGCTGGAGTATTTCTCGACGGTGTGGGATCCGCATTAGATAGGATTGACGGAGGACATCGAAATAGTTCAAAGAAGGGCATCTCGTTTTGTATTATCACTAAATAGGGATGAAAGTGACGCGGATATGATATTCGAATTTACTTGGCAATCATTAAAATAAAGGTGTTTTTGTTGCGGCAGGATTATCTCATGAAATTTCAGTCACGAACTTTCTCCTCCGAGTATGAAAATAATTTTGGCGCCCATCTACATGGGGAGGAACGATAATTATGACAAAAGAACAAAAATCAGAGCTCGGAAGGAAATAGTTAAGTGTTCGTTTTTCCAGCAAGCACTTAGAGAGTGGAACGGTAGAGAAATAGCTAGAAGATGGTTAGAAAAACACTCTGCCATACATTTGTCTGTGAATTGCAGAGTTATCATCTAGATGTATATGCAGAATGATTGTAGCGTAAACCACGTGGCCTGTGTGATATTGCGTGATCTTGTTTCTCAATCAAATCGAGCAGTTCATCAACCGAATTAATGAGTTGAGGACTATATCCCACAGTAAGTACTAACCTTCGTTCCAATGTGTAAAGTACGGTTAACTTACCCAGCACCCTTCTAATATGTGCTGTTCACTCTAACTCTTCCACACAAAATGCTGCCATGGATTGAAGCCCACTTCTACAGGGTGGTCCATTGATAGTGACCAGGCCAAATATCTCACGAAATAAGCATCAAACGAAAAAACTGCAAAGAACGAAACTCGTCTAGCTTGAAGGGGGAAATCAGATGGCACTATGGTTGGCCCGCTAGATGGCGCTTCCATAGGTCAAACGGATATCAACTGCGTTTTTTTTAAATAGGAACCCCCATTTTTTATCGCATATTCGTGTACTACGTAAAGAAATATGAATGTTTTAGTTGGACGACTTTTTTCGCTTTGTGATAGATGGCGCTGTAATAGTTACAAACGTAACATTCCTCCAGTGCAGACGGTATTTGCTTCGTGATACATTACCTATGTTAAAATCTACCGTTTACCAATTGCGGAAAAGGTCGATATCGTGTTGATGTACGGCTATTGTGATCAAAATGCCCAACGAGCGTGTGCTATGTATGCTGCTCGGTATCCTGGACGACATCATCAAAGTGTCCGGACCGTTCGCCGGATAGTTACCTTATTTAAGGAAACAGGAAGTGTTCAGCCACATGTGAAAAGTCAACCACGACCTGCAACAAATGATGATGCCGAAGTACTTGTTTTAGCTGCTGTCGCGGCTAATCCGCAAATCAGTAGCAGACAAATTGGGCGAGACTCGGGAATCTCAAAAACGTCATGGTTGAGATTGCACCCGTACCATATTTCTATGCGCCAGGAATTGCATGGCGACGACTTTAAACGTCGTGTGCAGTTCTGCTACTGGGCAGAAGAGAAATTACGGGACGATGACAGATTCTTCAGTCCTGAGACTCGTTTGATGCAGCTCTCCATGCTACTCTACCCTGTGCTAGCTTCTTAATCTCCCAGTACTTACTGCAACTTGCATCCTTTTGAATCTGCTTAGTGTGTTCATCCCTTGGTCTCTCTCTACGATTTTTACACCCCATGCTGCCCTCCAATGCTAAATTTGTGATCTCGTGATGCCTCAGACCATGTCCTACCAACTGGTCCCTTCTTCTTGTCAAGTTGTGCCACAAACTCCGCTTCTCCCCAATTCTATTCAATACCTCCTCATTAGTTATGTGATCTACCCATCTAATCTTCAGCATTCTTCTGTAGCACCACATTTCGAAAGCTTCTATTCTCTTCTTGTCCAAACTATTGATCGTCCATGTTTCACTTCCATACATGGCTACACTCCATACAAATACTTTCAGAAACGAATTCCTGATACTTAATCTACACTCTATGTTATCAAATTTCCCTTCTTCACAAACGCTTTCCTTGCCACTGCCAGTCTACATTTTATATCCTCTGTACTTCGACCATCATCAGTTATTTTGCTCCCCAAATAGCAAAACTCTTTTACTACTTTAAGTGTCTCATTTCCTAATCTAATTCCCTCAGCATCATCCGACTTAATTCGACTACATTCCATTATCCTCGTTTTGCTTTTGTTGATGTTCATCTTATATCCTCCTTTCAAGACACTGTCCATTGCGTTCAACTGCTCTTCCAAGTCCTTTTCTGTTTCTGAAAGAAGTGCAATCACATCGGCGAACCCCAAAGTTTTTATTTCTTCTCCATGGATTTTAATACCTACTGCGAATTTTTATTTTGTTTCATTTACTGCTTGCT
Organism: Schistocerca cancellata; assembly: GCF_023864275.1. Lineage (NCBI taxonomy): Eukaryota > Metazoa > Arthropoda > Insecta > Orthoptera > Acrididae > Schistocerca > Schistocerca cancellata. The sequence continues at coordinate 615,756,257 of NC_064629.1, forward strand.
CAATGTACAGGTTGAATAACATCGGGGACAGTCTACAACCCTGTTTCACTCCCTTCCCAACCACTGCTTCCCTTTCATGTCCGTCGACTCTTAAAACTGCCATCTGGTTTCTGTACAAATTGTAAATAGCCTTTCGCTCCCTGTATTTTACCCCTGCCACCTTTAGAATTCGAAAGAGAGTATTCCAGTCAACATTGTCAAAAGCTTTCTCTAAGTCTACAAATGCGAGAAACGTAGGTTTGCCTTTCCTTAATCTTTCTTCTCAGATAAGTCGTAAGGTCGGTATTGCCTCACGTGTTCCAAATTTTCTACGGAATCCAAACTGATCTTCCCCGAGGTCAGCTTCTACCTGTTTTTCCATTCGTCTGTAAAGAATTCACATAAGTATTTTGCAGCTTTGACTTATTAAACTGATAGTTCGGTAATTTTCACATTTGTCAACACCTGCTTTCTTTGGGATTGGAATTATTATATTCTTCTTGAAGTCTGAGGGTATTTCGCCTGTCTTATACATCTTCCCCACCAGACGGTAGATTTTTGTCAGGACTGGCTCTCCCAAGGCCGTCAGTAGTGCTAATGGAATGATATCTACTCCCGGGGCCTTGTTTCGACTTAGGTCTTTAGAGATCTGTCAATCTCTTCATGCAGTATCGTATCTCCCATTTCATCTACATCTACATCCTCGTCCATTTCCATAATATTGTCCTCAAGTTCATCGCCTTTGTATGGACCTTCTATATACTCCTCTATATACATCTTCCACCTTTCTGCTTTCCCTTCTTTGCTTAGAACTGGTTTTCCATCAAAGCTCTTGATATTCATACAAGTGGTTCACTTTTCTCCAAAGATCTCTTTGATTTTCCTGTAGGCAGTATCTGTATTACCCCTAGTGAGATAAGCCTGTACATCCTTACATTTGTCCTCTAACCATCCCTGCTTAGCCATTTTCCACTTCTTGTCGATCTCATTTTTGAGGCGTTTGTATTCCTTTTTGCCTGCTTCATTTACTGCATTTTAATATTTTCTCCTTTCATCATTTAAATTCAATATTTCTTCTGTTACCCAAGGATTTCTACTAGCCCTCGTCTTTTTACCTACTTTATCCTCTGCTGCCTTCACTACTTCATCCCTCAGAGCTACCCATTCTCCTTCTACTGTACTTTTTTTCCCCCATTCCTGTCAATTGTTCTCTGATGCTATCCCTGAAACTCTGTACAACCTCTGGTTCTTTCATTTTATCCAGGTCCCATCTCCTTAAATTCCCACCTTTTTGCAGTTTCTTCAGTTTTAATCTACAGTTGATAACCAATAGATTGTGGTCAGAGTCAACATCTGAACCTGGAAATGTCTTACAATTTAAAACCTGGTTCCAAAATCTTTGTTTTACCATTATATAATCTATCTGATACCTGCTAGTAACTCCAGGAATCTTCTATGTATACAACCTTCTCTTATGATTTTTGAACCAAGTGTTAGCTTTAATTAAGTTATGCTCTGTGCAAAATTCTACCAGACGGCTTCCTCTTTCATTTCTTACCCCCAATCCATATTCACCTACTATGTTTCCTTCTCTACCTTTTCCTACTCTCGAATTCCAGTCACCCATGACTATTAAATGTTCGTCTCCCTTCACTACCTGAATAATACCTTTTATCTCATCACACATTTAATCAATTTCTTCATCACCTGCAGAGCTAGTTGGCATATAAACTTGTGCTTCTGTAGTAGGCATGGGATTCGTGTCTATCTTGGCCACAATAATGCGTTCACTATGCTGTTTGTAGTAACTTAGCCGCACTCCTATTTCTTTTATTCATTATTGAACCTACTCCTTCATTATCCCTATTTGATTTTGTACTTATAACCCTGTATTCACCTGACCAAAAGTCTTATTCCTCCTGCCACCGAACTTCACTAATTCCCACTATATCTGACTTTAACCTATCCATTTCCTGTTTTAAATTTTCTAACCTACCAGCCCGATTAAGGGATCTGACTTTCCACGCTCCGATCCGTAGAACGCCAGTTTTCTTTCTCCTGGAAATGACGTCCTCTTGAA